>NC_138549.1:146340834-146878334 GCF_964273705.1 Natrix helvetica | reverse complement strand
ATCAAAATTGCAAAACAAATATCTAAAATCAACCATACATGTAAATTTATTTTTGAAAGACAATTTAATTTTCATATTTTTCATGTGAATGAGAAAGATTTGGTACCATTTATACAGTAAATGACCAAAATAAAGAACAAGTTAGTTTTTGAAAAAAAAGTAAAGCTCATCTTTCTGATATAAAATATTGCCATTTATAATAAAGGATATTTATAGTGCAACTTATAATAGGAAGCTATATGGTTACTCGGTAATGTCATCACCATAAACTCCATGTGATGATGTCATCAAGTCATATGACCTACCTGATATGATTATTAAATAATCCCATTAAGAAAAGTTTGCTTTAATTTAACTTTCAATTGGCTTGCAATGATCTGAAGTAATTCTAGATGTTGAATATAATGAAATCCTGTATATTCAAGCAAACCCTATTTTGTATACTTTTGTAAGAAGGAACTTTTATTTTAGCTGAGTTCTTAAAATTAGTGCTTTGAATGCAGAAAAAAGGCCATTTTAATCTATAGTCTGATATTAAAGAAACCAAGTCCTGAGCCCTATCCGAATCAAAGCTGCTTGGTTTTCCTAAAGTTAATTATTAATGGAAACTCTCCCTTTGAATACAGCATGCAGAGGTAACCCTAACCCTACTTTGAATGCTTTTGAAGTAAATAAAACTCTAATAAATTTATAATTTTGGTTATCTTATACAATCATCACCTTAAAAGCAGGAAAAATAACTGTTTAACTTTTCTGAATATTAAAGACACATGTTTTTGCAAAACCACTGGAAATCACCAAATAAATTACAGGAAAAACTTTTTTATTGTAAAATTTTTATTGGTTTCTACAAATGTTTTAAGGAAAAGGGTAAATAGGTATAGAAAATTTTGACAGCTACATCATGTGGGAGGTAGAATTCCCCCGAAATCTCACAACTTTTACAAAAAAGAAGAAAAAAACATCAAAGTTTAAATAAACATTGGCAGCTTTTGATTTTACATTTTATCATCAATATATTCAATCATCTTTTGTATCACTTCCAACAATTACATTATAACAATTGCAATAATGTTTCAACTCATTTTTGTGATCTGAGTCTTCTCAATGTTGCATTCTCCCCCCTGTCTGCTGGCAGAGCCGCGGCCCCTCCCTCCTTCATATCTTGTGTACTGTCCCCTGTTTCATCTAGGAGGGCACTATGTTTTTTAATGAAGGCCTCCGCCTCCACAACTGTGTTTATTCTAATTCTACTGCCCTCCCAGAAAATCAGCATTCCTTCTGGCAATAACCATCTGAACCAAATTCCTTTATTATATAATTTCTTTGCTAAAGAGGAATATTTCTTCCTCTTATCTCTTACTTTCTTTGGAATCTGTTTAAGAATGGTTATTTCTTTGTCTTTATATTTTAGTGGTCCCACCCTTTGAGCTCCTAAGACCTCATCTCTTGTAGTCTTTCTAAGGAATTTAACATGCATTTCCCTTGGCACATTGTGTGTTCTAGCATATGCTGAGTTAATCCTATAAATCAAATCAATATCCCACCATAGCTGTTGTTTATCTCTTTTAATATATTCTGCTAAGATTGTGGTCATGATCTCCTTGAGATCTTCATTCTCTGTTTCTGGCAAGTTTTGAAATCTAAGAAAAAAAGACATTCTCTCAAATTCCACCTTTATCATATGATTTTCAAATTCTACATTCCCCTTCTGGATTGTCTTAACCTCTTTCCTCAGCCCAGTCGCGCCTTCCTCCAACACGCCTATTCTCTGTTTATTTTGTGTTGTTTGTTGTTGCGTTTCTCTGAGCTGATCACTTAAATCTGCCAGTTGTTTTTTCAGTTCATCCTTTCCCTTTATAATAATTTGAAACATTTGATCAACAGATAGTTCCTTTGAGCTCTCTTCAGTTGCTTTAGGCTGTAAAAATGAAGCCAATGGTGTCTTTTGAATGACCGGGCTGGACGTAGAAGATGTTGGGGCCGAAGACAGCTTACCAGGTGGTAATTTTTTAGGACCCATATTAAGTTCAGAGATAGCTATAAGTATGTACAAAGAAATGGCATCTGTGGAAAAACACAACTGGGAGAGATCATAAGGCAAGCAAGTCCAGAGGAGAAAGTTGGTCTCTATACAGCTCCAAGCCAGGTGATATAAATCAAGTATTCCAAATCCAAGGGAGATACGTGCAAGGAGAGGCTCCTGGAGATCTCTAGGGTGTGGTATAGTACAAAGCCAGAAATTCTTTCAAAAGGGAAACTTCATTCATAAGTGCAAAGAAGAAGGAGGAAGTTGGCCATCTTGGCTCTGCCTTCACAGGAGATCAGAAAGCAACGTCCAAAGCTCCCATAAAATAGTTTAAAAGAATCAACTCAGCAGTCCTCCTTTGCAATTGTAGCAAGAAATCATCCTCCCATTGCTTAAAGGAAGAGAAAGTAACTTTTAACTCTCTCTCTCTCTCTTCCAAGAGAGAGGGATTTTCCGAATGCCGCTTTTCCGAGGGGGGGTGAAACCCCCCCTCTAGTCTTAACACTTCGAAAGATTGAAACCAGAGTTTTAAAAAGGCTGCTGTTCATCAATTAAGTAGTTAAAAAGGAGATTGAGGGAAGCTTCCCACCTCACCGCATTTCAGCTGTAACATCCGATTAGTTGTTTCCTTCCAGGCTCCGCTCAGTGAAGGCACGCTGCTGCGCACCCCCCACGCTCCCCGGCTCCTGGGGCGAAGCTGGAGACCACTCTGCAGCCGCCACCAATCCAGGGGGTCCCAACAAGCCGCCCTATGGCAGGGAGCCCCTCCAAGGCCCCCTGTGCTCCCAAAGGGAGCCCACCGAGAAGACGAGCAGCGGACGCGAACGTCTGTCGCCTTCGGGGACCGGAAGTCGTCTCCAAAACTTTTAAAGCTATAACTTCCTATTCTGATTCCCCCCGCCCCTGAAAGACACATAGCAACACATAGTTGGAATCACACTGACACCCACAAGCACACATATATACACAAACTTAATGCAAAGAAAAAACCTCAACCTATTTGATTAAATAATTTCTTGCAATAGCAGCCTGTAAATAAAAGAAATAGAAAGCTATTAAACTGAATATCCAGGTTTTTCTGTTACATAAATTCTGGTCTAAAAGTTTTTATTATGTGACAGTCATATGCATCTTTGTGCTCATTGATCTCTCAGTCGCTTTTTAAACCATCAACCACAGCATACTTTGGACCAGGTTTAGGGATAACAAATGGGGGAGAATATTTTACAGTGGTTCTCTTCCTTCATTTATGGCTGGTTCTAGTCAGTATTAATTAGAAGGTGATATCATTCTCTAGGCAGGAATGTGGGGTGCCACTGGGTTCAATTCTCTCTTCTCTCCTAATCAACAACTACATGCAACTTATGTAAAGTCATCTTGGAGTTCAATATCATCAGTATGCTGATGACATCTTTTGACCCAAGGCCAGCCAAGTGAGTCTGTTGAAGTACCATCTCTACTTTGATCAAGATTGAGTGACTGTTGATTTTATGATATTCTGGTTCTAGTGACATTCCATTTGTAATATTGGATAGGGTTGTGTTACCTGTTCAAGGTGGTATATAATCTGTGAGTCTTCATGGAGTAATAGATCTTCTCAATGAGCAAGTAGCAGCTATGGCCCGGAAGCACTTTGCACAATTTCACCTGATGCACTGGTTGCAGATTTTCTTGGATCTGGAGGCCTAGTGTCCTTGTGGCTAAATTATTCCAACATGCTCTATGCAGCTTCATCTGGTCCAGAGTCCAACAGTTCAGTTAGTCTAGGTAGGGCTAACCTGGGATTGCCTAGGTGGGAATGTGTGATATGCTCCCCTGAAAAAACCAAACTTGTTTATAGAGATTCCAATAAAACAAAACTTATCAACATTTATTGAAATTTTAAAACATTAATCTGTTAGCAAAAGACAATATTTTCAGAGTCAGATAACTGGTTATTTGGTTGAGAAATAGAATGCTCTACTAAATGGCTATTTGATTTTATTGAATTGGAATCTCTTTATGTTCTTCAATATTATTTGCTGAGATAATTGGCAGCTTTTTGCATGGTGAGAAGCATCATTGTCACCTTGGTATAGCACCTTAGCTGTTTAATTCTTCTCCTTTGAAAAACTAACAGCATTTCTTCATAACAATATGATGTGACGGCCTATATATGGCAGGGCTGATGATGAAGGTCATGAAGTCAACATAAAGAAGTATATGAGCCCTGAGTCCTTTTGGAGAAGGGCGGCATATAAATCCAAATAACAAACAAACAAACACACAAACAATATGTCCCTGAGAACAGGAAGATATTGCAAAACTGCAACTAAATTTCTATTTGCTGTTAATAAATGGTCAGCAAAGTATTTTGTACTGTACTTGAATAAATCATTCAGACTGTATTTCTGGGAATTTAGAAAATGATAGCCTTGATCTCTCTCTCTCTCTCTCTCTCTCTCTCTCTCTCTCTCTCTTTCTCCTCCTCTTCCTCCTCCTCCCCCTCCTCTCCCCCTCTCCCCCCTCTCCCTCTCCCTCTCCTTCTCTCTCTGTCTCTCTCCCTTCCTCCATCTCCATCATCTCCATATCTCTTATCTCTCCCTCCCTCCCTCCATCCTCCCTCTCCCCTATCTCTATCCATCTCCCTCTCTCCCCCTCTCCATCTATTTATGTACCTTACCTACCTACCTACCCACCTACCTACCTACCTACCTACCTATCTAATTTTCCCCTGTTTCATGCTTCTTTTTCATTCCTTGTATGCCTTTCCTGCTGCTGGTATTTTATATAAATCCCAAGAAATAATATGATACTGTTCACTTAAAAGATTTATCTGATTTATCCTTGAAGCTGGATCAAAAAATAAATAAAAGGAATCTTAATTTAAGGAAGAAAAGACTATATAAATTTTTGTCCAATAATATCTTAGTCCCCCCGCCCTCAAAAAAGTCAGAAGAATGCTGCTGTTTTGTTTTGCTTTGTTTTTAATCTTCAGTCAGTATTGATGAGCGAGAGATGCATAAATGGCATCTTTTAACATGCATTTACTGCAACAGCTGCTTTGTTTCTTATCGGAAACTATGAATAAATAAATACATCTAGAATGAAGTCAATGCTCTCTCTGATCTCATGAATAATAATCTGTCATATTGCCATGTTGTATAAGGTAAAGAGGACATGACAGCAATAATTTATAATCATCATTATCTTCTCATTGTACTATACCTAGCAATGCATATAAAAAGAACAAAATAATAATAATAGTAGTATAAAATTGAATTATGAATAAATGGCCACAATTAATTGGAAAAGAAGCCTTTCATTCTCTGTGGGCTTCAGAATCCTCAGAAGATTATCTTCTATTTTCTGTTTGGCTGCCCAAACTATCTGGCTAAATTGTAACAAATGTCATTTACATATCAAGTCAATCACAGTGAGTATCACAGATCAGTAGAGAGGCAACAACAAAAAAGTGTTAAGTGTTAGTATTCAGAAAATTAGAATTCCTCCCCCATTCCCCCTCCTTTTTGCATATGGGCAAATTTCAAGGCAAATTGAAAGAGTATGAAAGAGTAAGGTTCTTAAGCCCCTCCTCCAGTAAGGGGGTACATGGCTGAGAACACTGGGTATCATTCAAAGTGCTGGTTATCACCTTTCAAGCCATTCATGGCATAGGGCCTCCTATCTACCTGTCTTCAACTATTTCTGCTCATCAGATACATCAAACAGAATGGTTGCACTTTGGGGTCCTATCAAATCAATAGGAGCCAGGAACCACAAGTTCTCTAATGCAGTCCCTGCTCTTTGAAATGATGTCTCCTTCTCCCCTCCTGAGATTTGTATGGTTCCCATCGTTGTGATGCTTAGGGTTCAATTCAAACTCATTTGTTCTTCCAGGCCTTGGGAGAGGGTGGTTCAGGATGGCTATGGTATAATTTTTTTATCTTTGTTATGTCTGGCAAATATATTGGTGTGCTAATACCAATTGTTTTATTTGTTTCTGCCCAGAATCGTTAAGGAATTGTGTGGCCTCTAAATTTGGAAATGTATGAATGAATGAGTGAGTCCATCAACGAATAAACAAAATCTTAGTTTAGAAAATAGGGAACATTGAAATGGTAGAAGTGAACAAAACAGGATGAGGGTTTAGCTCCATGTAATTCCAAGTGGACTCCTTCATTTTGTCTGCAAATGTGATTTGTCAGTATTACTCCATTCATAGTAAATTTGAAGTTTGTTTTAGATCAGTGGTTCTCAACCTTCCCAATGCCGTGACCCTTTAATACAGTTCCACATATTGTGGTGACACCCAACCATAAAATTGGTGTCTCTGTTCCTAAAACCATCGAAAATATGTGTTTTCCAATGGTCTTAAGCGACCCCTGTGAAAGGGTCATTCGACCCCCAAAGGGGTCCCGACCCACAGGTTGAGAACCACTGTTTTAGATAATGAAAGTGAAGTTAGTCATACTGAGGTTTATTGCTTTCTCTTCAGAGGTGGTATTCAGGAGGTTCTGACCAGTTCTGGAGAACCAGTAGCAGAAGTTTTGAGTAGTTCGAAGAACCAGTAAATACCATCTCTGACTGGCCCCACTCCCATCTATTCTTTTCTTCCCAAGTCCCAGCTGATTGGGAGGAAATGGGGATTTTGCAGAGACCTTCCACTGGAGTGGAGAGGAAATGGAGATTTTACAGTATCCATCCCCTGCCATGCCCACTAAGCCATCCCCACCGAACTATTCCCACAGAACTGGTAGTAAAAAAATTTGAATCCCATCACTGTTTCTCTTGTAGTAGCAACATTTTGTAATTGCTGCTTCAATTGTGACTTTCAGATATTCTGACATTAACAACCTGGTTGTATTGCTACAACTCAAAAACAATTAAATTACATATTCAATTTATGCAATTTCTGTGGTATAAACATAATGGCATCTGCAGTTGAGCTGAAATTCAGTGACACATGTTCCTGGTGCTGCCTGTATGAGGATTAGGAAATGTCAATATATTTTGTTTGTTACTGTATTGCTTTAACCCAATATGAAATATATGCCACTGAGAACTGGTTTGCAATTTTAGTTCCTGTAAGTGCCAATAAATAAATAAGGTTTTCTTGGCAGTGATACAGAAATTGTTTGCCATTGCTTTATTTTGAGTTGCCTGATCCATAAATTAATTGCACAGACTTGCTTCCCATCGCACCCCAAACCAAGAAGTGATTGAATTGTTAGCATTGCAGTGTGTCAACTAGACATCGACTTTTGATTGTTTAGACAGCAGGTTAAGAACATTTTAATTTCCAAGGCTTTTAATAAAAATGAAGCCTGGGGAAAACAGCATGTGAAACGCCTCTGAAATAGGAAAAGCCTTAGGGAAATGGCATTCATATAGATAAGTAATTCCAAGTTGATTATGCTATATTCTGCTTTAACTCTCTGCATTTGATTAATATAACCTTTACCTTATTCCAGCTGTTTATTTTATGGGACTTTGAACTGCAATAACCTTGAAATCCCTTCCCTGGTTGCTGCAGCATTTGTTGTCATATTGTGTTCCTAGGTTTCACTTTTTCCTCTGCTTTGCAACTTCCGCCTTATTTCTTCAATCCAGACATCAAAGGCCCCTGCACTCCTGCTCCACTCAAGCTGCTACTTTCCATTCCCAGGCATCATCTCAAACATTCCTTCATACTCCAAATTTTTCAGCCCTTCCAGTTTCCACTTCTCCCAGAATACAGTTCCGATTCCCAGGAGGGCGGGAGTGTATTCCAGAGGAACAAGAGGCTGTGAAGTTTTCATAGTTTGGATGGAAGGAAGAGAATTAAGGCAGCTCCTTCATAGGAGTTCTCTGAGTATATATTTAATGAAGCAAGCAACTTGCTTTAGTGTGACAAAATTCTGCCTATGGGTGATGGATAATAAAGGAAACTGTTCAGTTGAACCTCAACATATGTGCTGTGGCCTGTTGGCCGCCTGCCCCTCCAGCAGCTGAATCAGAGGAAGAGGTGGCAGCATGGGATTCAGGGTCAGCATCAGGGCAACCTGGGAGATCCAAGGGGGAAGAGGGAATGGAGCTGGCAGAGAAAGAGAGAGAGAGGCAGAGCCTGGGCCATCTGTCAGCCCTCAGGTGGAGAGTCAACAGCCCCCAAGTCTGGAAATGGTTGATGAAGAAGAAGAGAAACAGCTGGGTCCAGTGCCTGATGCAAGGCTGCATAGAAGGCAGAGAAAGGGAAAACAGTGGAAAGCCCTGGCCGATCCTGGGGAAGGAAGAGCCACCACTGCTAATGTGGCCCCACCCTAGCTCTGGGCATAGAAGCCAGGGGGAAGAGATGTATAGATGTGGCAGGAAACTATTCATCTTTCGGCCAGGAGGATTTGTTAGCTTGAGAAAGAATTTTTTTGCTGGGGCTGCTGGCATTCCTAATAAAGGAATCTTTTGAGTTCATATCAGAGGGTTTGTTGTGTTTCAGGAGCTGGGTCAAAACAATATCTTTCTTAATTTTTAGTGCCCAAACCCATTTATTTAAATAGCTTCTGTGCTCATCCATCAGAGTTGTATATGGTTTGCTTCAGTGTCTCTAGTTGAATACAGGGTTACTTTTAAACTTTTAATGCTGCTTGCTCAGTTGCTAGCTGTTACTTTGTGGGTAGTTCAAACAAAGTTGCTAGCTGTTACTTTGTGGGTAGTTCAAACAAAGATCTCAACCTTGGACATTTCCTTACTTGAGCATATTCTTAGAAAAGGTTTTTTTTTTTTTTCAAAATTGGAAACAGGCTGGTTAGTAAATTCTATGAATGTAGTTTACACACCTTAAAGTTGCCAATTTTGATAGATGCTATTCTAGACTCTTGGCTGATCAATTCAAATTGAGAATCTAGAATTGTCCAACCACTGTTGTATCAAATACAGCCAATGAAGACAGGCTTCCTATCATTTCAGTTGATGATATATATACATACATACATACATACATACATACATACATACATACATACATACGTGTGTGTGTGTGTGTGTATGTATGTATGTATGTATTTGTGTTACAACCCCTGGTATGCCTAAATATGGGAGGAAGGTTACTACTCCCTCTTTCTGTCCTTCGGCTTATCACAGAAGACCATGCAGGCAGAAAACCATATTTTTATTTTTAATGTTGCCTTTTTATATTTGTGTTGGTCTTCTGTGATGAGCCAAAGGATAGAAAGAGGGAGTAGTGACCTTCCTCCTATATTTAGGCATACCAGGGGTTGTAACACAAATACATACCTATTTCCCTGGCTCAACTGATAAGGAAGAGAGCCCGTGGCTTAGTGGCTAAGACTCCTGCCTAAGATATATACAGCCCAGGTTCAAATCCCAGTAAGGGTATGACTAGCTGATGAGAGCTAATTAGCTCAAAATAGATCTATACTAGTCTCCCTTTATTTATTTATCAGTACAAATGCAACACACACACACACACACACATATACATACATACACGTGTGTATGTGTGTGTGTTAGGAAAAAGAACACTTTTTAAATATGGTGGCAGTGTAATTTATAACTTATGTAATATTTTGAATTTCCATTTGCCGCAAAAAGATTAAAAAAATAAGACAAACCTGGCTGAAAGGCTAAAAGTCCTAATTCTAAGAGTCCTTTGACTATGTATTCCCAGTGCAAACAATTGTATACATAGAAGAAGTATGATAATATAAATAAGACATAATAATATACTTTGGTTTGTTTCTCATAATATTTTTTCAGCTTGTCTTTGCTGAAAGGGACTGTGAAAATCTGAAGCCCTGAGAAATAGAATATGCCAGCAATTGTAGAGTTTGCTAAGCTGTTGCCCTTTATGGAAGTAAATTCCCTATACTTTTTGATTAGCATATTCACTGAATCTAAGATGGAAAGAACAGGTTCACCTTTACATCACAGGGACAACAAAAGAAGCTAACAACAAGACAGGAGGGGAAAGTTGTGGAATTGCAATGCTCATGAATAGTAGATGAAACTGACAGAGCAGGAACCGACTGAGTAAGTAATATGGAACCCAGCGTGTGAGCCCCCAGGCTAGCAACCACCTGCTTTAACCAAAACAATCTGCATTGACTGAATACAATATTTTTGTCCTTATGTTATTGCAACACTTTTTCTTTTGTTTCTATGGAAACAAAAAAATTACAGACAGATAACGTCTCCTCAAGAGAGATGGAGAGAGGTCAGAAACAGAAAGATTCAGTGCAGAACATAAACATTTTGCATCCAACATTGGATCTATGTAAGCCTAAGGAAAGCTCTGTTGTATCATTTAAAATTCAGTATAGATTGTCCAACCCTTTACTATGAAATTCAAATACATGACATGAAGATATAACCCTTGTCACTATTGCCTCCCCCCTCCTTCCAGGAGCAAGATATTTTGTCAGCATGCTGTCTCTTAGCACACAGGTTTTACATTGCCATGTATATCAAAAGTTCATAGAACTGTCTTCCATGAATTAATGGAATCTTAGCAAAAGTGTTCCCTTTTGCCCTCGTTATTTTCACGGGCAAACAGATTGAGAGAATCATAAGCCCAGTTGCATTTTGTTTTGCTTAATTTTATCCATTGACTGGCTTCTGTGAGAATAGCATACTTATTTTGACCCCTTCCATGCGATGTTCAGAAGGAAAGTTGAGTGTACTGCATATTGGATCTGTACCTATTTTCAGCTAGATGCTGCATGAGAATGTCATAAGAAGGACTACGAGGTAAATACCAAATCTATATTTTATAACAGTTTGAGTTGGCGAGAGTTTTAGCCTTTGCTAAAAAATGGCATTAGTTCTTTAAATATTTGTTGAATGATTATTTGGCAAAGAAAATATTTCATACAATTATACAAGAGTAATACAATTTGTATCTCAAGATATCACAGCTCAACTATATAGCATGGCTATTGTTATACAGGCAGCCCTTGTTTAAAGGTAAAGGTTCCCCTTGCACATACATGCTTGTCATTCCTGAATCTAGGGGCAGTGCTCATCTCCATTTCTAAGCTGAAGAGCCAACGCTGTCTGATAACAATTCCGTGATCATGTGGCTGGCCTGACTAAATGCCAAAGGCGCACAGAACACTGTTACCTTCCCACCAAGATGTTCCCTATTTTTTTACTTGCATTTTTACATGCTTTCGAACTGCTAGGTTAGAAGAAGCTGGGGCAAGTAATGGGAGCCCACTCCATTACACGTTGCTAGAGATTTGAATTGCCAAACTGTTGGACTTTCTGACTGACAAGCTCAGCATCTTGGCCACTGAGCCACCATGTCCCCTTAAGGCAGGGGTGTCCAAACTTGGGAACTTTAAGACTTGTGGACTTCAACTCTCAGAATTCTGGGAGTTGAAGTCCACAAGTCTTAAAGTTCCCAAGTTTGGACACCCCTGCCTTAAGGCCTTGTTTAGCTACTGCCATTTACACTTACGATGCTGATGAAAAAGTAACAGTGAGCACTACAGCTTTCACAGGTCTGTAAAGCAAAGGAACAAATCATAAGTAGAGTCATGGTTTCACTCAGTCACCACTTGCTTAAAAGAACATTGACAGTCCCAATTAGAGTCACTGAATGAGAATTACCTGTATATATTATACTGATGAACTGCTTATTGAAACTACATTAAACAGGTGTTTTTCAGACAGTAGGCATCATTGCAGATATCATAGGATTAGTAATATTGCATCAGATTTCTGATACCGTTTTGGCTTACCTTATCCTATTTGAGATATGGGACTAATTGTATCACAAGATCTTGCCAGGCCTTTATTTAACTTAGGCTGCTATTGTGCCAGTATTGCATCATATTTTGCACTGTGCTTCTCATCAAAGTGATGAAGAAAACTGTGAAACCTGGCATAGAATATTAAATATAATGAAAAATTTAATAAAATAAATAACAGATAATGAAATAATATAGTTTCACTATTTACTTCAGGAACTAGATCCTTTAAATTGAGGTAAAAAATAAAATAAAATAAAACTAGGCTAAATATTATTGAAACAAGCTTCCAAGGTTCTTTGCACAGCACAGTTTGTGGAAATGGATGTAGTGGATAGGGTGCATAGAATATAGCTGAACAGATTTCACTTATTTTTTTCCTTTCACACACAATGTAGATATAGACACCTAAATGCAGACAAACCCACATAGTATTTAGATATCATTAGCTATGAAAGGTGGTGTCAGCCTCTGCTTCACTATTTGCTTTCGGCTGGATTGTAGGAATACCCAATTCAGTCCTAGATGAAGTAAAACTAGATTGCTCATTGGAAGCTCTAATTATGAAAGCAAAACTAGGAGTAATTGGAGAAAATCCTGATGTTAGGTGAAATTGAAGGCAATTATAAAGAGCGCCCCCCCCCCAAACCCCCAAAAATATAATGGCTAGATACTCCGACTAATAATACACAAGGGAAGTTTCAAGAATGTGAAGAAACAGTTGAGGGCAATGGTTCCGGGGGGGGGGGGATGCCCATTCTGTCGCAAAGAATTCAAACTGATTGAACAGATGAAATAGCTTTAGCTTGGCTGTGCAATTGGATAGAAAAAATTAAAAGACATTAGATTATTTAAAGTTTCTTCAGGCTTAATTAAAAAAATTAGAAATTATCTCTTTAGTTTACAATGCTTGGAAAATTGACAAGAAAGTAAATTGCTTTTTAAAAAAAACATTTATGGCTTAGAGAGTAAGAAAGAGAATCTGAAAAGAAATTTTGATGTGATAAATGATGCCTAAGGAATCAATCTTGGTAAATGTTGCAAGAGAAAAATAGCTATGATATGAGTTGAAAATGAAGAAAATGATTTGCCTGTTGTACTGTAAGAAACAAGAGTTTTAGAGAGAAATTTGGAGAGATTTCCATATTTATTGCAATCATATATTAACAAAAAGAAGCGTCAAAACTATATAAAGTTATGTTAGGTGAACGTTGGCTTATAACCACAGTACTAGTACTGTCTGTAACAATAGCCTTTATTTCCTTAATGATAGATAATGTTCAATGTTCTATTATTATGGTCTTAATTTTGCTATAAACACAATTATTATTTTTTGCTTGTACAAATTAAATCATTTTTTCCCTCTTAGATCATAGTGATTATTCCATCCAATGTATATGTGTGTGTGTGTGTGTGTGTGTGTGTGTGTGTGTTGTATTTTTGCTGATAAATAAATAAAGGGAGACTAGTATAGATCTATTTCAAGCTATTTAGCTCTTATCAGTTAGCCCAGGGGTGTCCAAACTTGGGAACTTTAAGACTTGTGGACTTCAATTCCCAGAATTCCCCAGCCAGCCATGCTGGCTGGAGAATTCTGGGAATTGAAGTCCACAAGTCTTAAAGTTCTCAAGTTTGGACACCCCTGAGTTAGCCATACCCTTACTGGGATTCGAACCTGGGCTTGATATATATATATCAAGTGAGTCAACTTAATTGTGTAGTTTAATTATGTAAATTAATTAAAATGTAGTTTAATTATTATAAGTTTTAAGTCGTCTAGTACAATTTTTTTAATTGAAAGGATGAATCCTAGCACATTAATTGGAATCATGTTTACAGAAGTGCAGTGAAACAGAATATGAAAAAAATGTGATTTAAGAATTTGGGGGTTTTAAATTTTGAAACAGCTGACCGTTGAGATCTTTTTTATGTTTTAAAATATTTTACTTTCCAACTTACAAAGTCAAGATAATCTTTGCCTTTTGCCCGTCTGCTTAGGAGCCTGCTTTCCTGCAGTTTGAAAATGATATGCCTTGACTAAAAATAATAACAGTAATAAAGTGTTTCTGTCTATGTGAAAAGAAATAGCTAGTTTGAGAAATTACCATCGACAAAATGTGTTGAACTACATTCATTTGCTTCCCTTTGTGCAAAAGGTATCGGATCACTTGCATTTCTTTTTCTTGTCCATCAACAAACTGTTTCCTTGGGGAATATTTTGTCACCTTTGTTTTTAAATGAAAGTAACTAGTTTAATTCTATAGAATCATAGAAGCACTACATTTTCCAGAATAAGAAAGAAATTTCATTCTCCAGTCAAAGAAAGCAAAACTGTCACCATTTTTTAGAATCCACTCCAGGGGTGGGTTCTAGCTGGCATTACTGCCGGTTCACTCGTGTGCGCTGTGTGTGCATATGCAATTCAATAGAAATTGTTCTGTGCATGCAACAGAACTCCAAAACAAGATGGAAGTAGTGGCCGCGGGTACCGGGGAACCTGTTCAGAGGCGTGGCCAGCTTTGGTTGCTGCCGGTTCTGCAACCCAGGCTGGCATATCACTACCGGTTCAATTGAACCCGGCCAAACCGGTAGGAACCCTCTTCTGATCCACTCACTTATTAATCTGCTATCAACTCAGTACTTGGGTATGACTCTCAGAACTCCTAAGGTCATGATGTTACTGTGTAAATTTTTAATTAATACATGGATTATCAATAAATTCATCCAAGCATCAATGTTTCATGGGCCTCAATGGCGTTTGAAAATCTATTGGTGAGATTTGTTACCCTTCACTAATTCTATTAATCACTATTATTCACATTTTTTTTTTAAAGAAAGAAATGTATAGAAAACATTGTGGAATAAATCAGAGGTGGTATTCAGCAGTTTCTGGCCAGTTTTGAAGAACCGGTAGTGGAAATTTTGAGTAGTTTGGAGAACTGGTAAATAACACCTCTGACTGCCCCATCTATTCTCTGCCTCCTGAGTCCCAGCTGATCGGGAGGGAATGGGGATTTTGCAGTAACATTCCCCTGGAATGGGGAAGGAATGGAGATTTTATAGCATCTTCCGCTGCCATGCCCACCAAGCCACACCCACCAAGCCAAGCCATGCCACTCTCACCAAACCATGCCCACAGAACTGGTGGTAAAAAAAATTGAATCCCACCACTGGAATAAACCCAGATAGTCTCTCTGTGCTGATGGCTCAACATACAACAAAAATTAAGAGGATATTTGCAGTGAGATGCAGCATATTATCTTGCTTTAGTATATTTATTTTTAGTTGACATATACCTTACCTTTCAAAGAATGATGACTCTCGTAAATTCAACATTTAATCACATACCTCCACAACTCTACAACCAAGCACATTTTAGTTGATTAGCTTTAGTTGTGCTGTCAAAGCTGTAGCTTCGTGTGTCTTTATTTTAGGTCACACTTACTAAATATTTAATTTATATTTTTCTTGTAATGCACCCTGACCATATACATGAAGCAATATGAAAACATTGCAGGATACATTTCTTTCAAACAACTATCCCCAAGACATCATTTGAAATGGGAACCACCCCAAAATTCCATGGAACATAAATTGTTTATAGATAGTCCCAACCCCTAACCAGTAGTTTAGTGACCATTCAAAGTTACAACAGCACCAAAAAAGGTGACTAATAACTGGTCCTCAGACATGACCATTGCAGCATCCCTGGAGATTCATGATTGCAACCAACCAGTTCGTAACCAACTTGCATTTTTGATAGTTGCAATGTCCTGTGGCACATGAACATCATTTGCAAATTACTCATCTGGATTCCAACATTCAAAATTAATGGGGAGGCCAGCTTGGAAGGTTACAAGTCCTGGTCATATAATTAACAACAACTTTTTGGCCCAAATTGTGGTCATAAGTCATGTATCATGTATCATCACTGGATACAGCAGAAGCAAAGAGAGTAGGGCAGATAGCCAGCATTTCCCCCTCTCAATTCCCTGGGTACCTGTAGCCTCAGAGCCAGCGGGGAGCATAAGCAAAGGAGGAGGTGGAGAGCTGGATTGAGGAAGGGAAAAACTACTGCTACTGCTGGAGCTGCATTGCCCCGCTGGGTTCGGGGACCTCTGCCCATCGTGCCGTGCTTTGCAGCCACCAGAGCCCTGCATGGAACTCTTGCTCCAGCAGCAGCAAAGCGTGGCATGGGGGGCAGAAATCCCTGAACCCAGCGGGGCAACGCAGCTCCAGCAGTAACAGTAGTTTTCCCCTTCCTCCACCCAGCTCTCCACCTCCTCCTTTGCTTATGCTCTCTGCTGGGTTCGGAGACTTCTGCCCCCTCGTGCCACACTTTGCAGCCTCCGGAGCCCCACACGGACCTCTTCAGGGCACTGGGCAACCTGGTTCTGGGGATCCCCTCCCTAAAATACCAACCGCCTGTCTCTCCAGATCTTGTGGCTTTTTCGGGGGTTTCTTTTAAAAAAAACCTTTCCAGTGGATCTTGAAAACTTGTGAGGTTGCTTTGGGAAGGGGGGCAGATGACCAGCATTTCCCCCCGTCAATTCCCTGGTGCCTGCAGCCTCAGAGCCAGTGGGGAGTGTAAGCAAAGGAGGAGGTGGAGAGCTGGGTGGAGGAAGGGAAAAACTACTGCTACTGCTGGAGCTGTGTTGCTTTTGCGGGGGAGGGGGGATGCCATACCCGCAGCTTTTATCCCTTTCCCACCCACCTACCCCCCTCCCCCATGTGTCCAGGCACTACGTTGGGGGAACTTGGCCATGACTGGTCTTGAACGCCCCCCCCCGCCCACCTCCCTGCTTTTGCAGATTGGCTGGCTGTGGAGCATTGGCCCTTTTTGAAGCCCAGTTGAGTCCTTCCTTGGGATGGATGCCCATACATGAGGGGCACAGGCTAGGACCAGGTGGCCTCATCTGTTTCTCCCAAAGGTGCTTTTTTTCCTCCAAGAGGCAACTGGACTTTCTGGTTTTTCTTTGAAGATGTTTTGCTTCTCCTCCAGGAAGCTTCTTCAGCTCTGAGGAAGCTTCTGGAGGAGCTGAAGAAGCTCTTGGCGGAGAAGTGAAAGTTCTTCAAAGAAAAAGCAGAAAGTCCAGCTGCCTTTTGGAAAAAAAGCATCTTTGGGACACCTGGATGACCAAGAATCCCCATAGACATCCCTCATCCTAGCTTTCTGATGCCTCCTAGCCTTGCTTGCCTTCCATCCCTTGTGGTGGCCACTCTCCCAAAGCCCATGATAGTTAAGCATCAATAAGTCTTCTTGTAGTATCAAGGGTGGCTGAGGGTTCAGAGGTGGCACACACCCATGGTTTCCTGATTGCCAGGGCTATTTGGGAAATCTAAGCTGGAGAGACCTGGTCTGTCCTGAACTTTTGAAGCTGGTGGGCTCTGGATAAAAGTCAAAACCTGAGCTTGATGCTGACCTAGAGGTTTTTGTTGAAATCCTGGTTCAAGTTTTGGAGAAAGGCTTATTTCACCCTAAACTTGTGACTGCTTTCATCAAACCGCTTAGAGTGATTTAGAAAGAAAGAGAGAAAGAAAGAAGGAAGGAAGGAGGGAAGAGAGAAAGAAAGAAAGTAGGAGAGATACACACAAGAAAGGAAGGAATGGAGGGAGAGTGAGAGAAAAAGAGAGAGAGACAAAGATAAAAAGAGAAAGAGAGAGAAAGAAAGAGAAAGAAGGAAAGAGAAAGAAAGGAAGAAAGAAAGAAAGAGAAAGAAAGAGAAAGAAAGAAAGAAAGAAAGAAAGAAAGAAAGAAAGAAAGAAAGAAAGAAAGAAAGAAAGAGAATGTATGACCACAATTGAGCCCAAACTTTTGGTTGCTAAGCAAGTGTCATTAAGTGAGTTTCACCACATTTTCCAAGTTGGCTATGCCCATGTCACATGACCACTAATCTGGTCACATGACAGCCAAGCCACACCCACCTGGTCACATGACCACCGAGCCACTCCCACAAAACAGACAACACCTACAGAAGAATTTCTAAAAATTTTTGAAACCCACCACTGATATTCATGGAAAAATCTGCGCACAGATTTTAATATCTTGTCTACTAGCACTTAGCACAGTTTATATACCACTTCACAGTGCTTTACAGCCCTCTCTAAGCGGTTTTACAGTCAGCATATTGCCCCCAACAATCTGGGTCCTACTAAAACCTATTCTAAAGCTTAAATTGTAAAAAACTCTTTTTTCGTTAAGAAAGTAATACGTTGATGTTTATTTGGATCATAAATGTCAGGAGCTTTTAATTATTCAGGTTCATGTGGTTAAAATAATGGGTGAAGCTGGATATTTTAAGAGTTGGAATTGAAAAGATACTGTTAGGTTGCTTATATTTATCTAGCTAGCCTTTCTTTCATTATATATCAATATGCAAAGAAAAAAATGTTAATTTAATACTAGAACCTATATGTGTTATCCTTTTGTAAAAAGCCTACATTCTTAAACATTTGTTCATTAAAGACAGATAATGTGTTCAAGATTCTTTTCAATGTTTCTTTCTGGTGTTTGTTGATTAATATTTATGTGTTAGTATTTAATGTTAGATGGAGTTGCCCCCCAAACTAGGCTATATAATTAATACAACTTATAAAAAAATAATAGAAATATATGCTGTAGGGGGGAAATAGACAGCAAAATTTATGGTGCTACCTCTTCAGCAGTGTTCATATTCAGGGATAATCCTGAATAAATACTTTCAATCTGTAATGTTCAACTGAGTTTCGATACAGAATGTGTTTCTTCCAAGGAAGACATAATGTATATAGACAATTTATGCAGAAGGTCTCTTTCACTCTTTTCCACTGTAAAAGATGCTTTCATCCTTTTCTTCCCTGAATGCTCAAGAATGACCAAAAGTGCTTTGACACTGCCATTTATTTTCTCTCTTTAATGTCTGCAATTCAAGCAGCTTGCAGCTGATTCCTTTCATAGTGAGGAGAAGGGAAAACTAACCAAATTGTCAGTTTCACTTCTGTTGGTTTTCTATAGGTTACCCATTAAGTCAGTAACATTTCTCTGATCTGAAACTCAGGAATCCAGGGGAAAAATAAGGGGGAAAAACCCTTCTAATGTGAAAATGGACCCACAGAATCTTAAAATAAACACATATACACAAAACTTATTTCAGCTGAAATAGCTGGGCCAAAGTAACTCTGCTCAGTACATCAATCCATAGTACACAGAACTGCAAAGGTGTTTTTAGATTAGCTCAAAATTGCTCCATGGAAGAGTATTAATCCTTTAAGACCTTGACTTGTTTTCTAATGTGCAAAGTATCTTGCCTCCACAATTTAGAGACCAGGTAAAAACTATTGTTTTGTTTTCTGTTTGGCCTTTGTAGGGTTGTTTAGCAATGTTTGTAGCTGCTATCTAGTGCCTCCAGCAGTTACGTTTTATGTTATTTCTATACATTCATAATATGTTTTAAAATGGTTTGGTTTGTGAGTTTTTACTGATATGAACCATCCAATGTCTCCATTGGGATGGCCTACAATACATAGTAAAATAAACTAAAAGTATACATTCTCTATATTGTCAACATTATATGGGAAATGATTAAAATTAAAAAATTAACAATTAGTATATATTATGACATTTATAACTTCTACATAGGTAGCTTGAGGGAGAGAAACAGGAAACATCTGATAGGTGAGAAGGACTGGGAGGTGGACGGAGACTGCTGGAAGAGACAAGGGGAGATGGCTACGACGATGGCTGAATGGAGGAAGTTGCAGCCAGAGAACCCCCTGGGATATTTTGTCATCTTGTTATTCCTGGCTGTTTGTCTCTGGCTACTCCCTCTCCCCCCCCTCCCGGGCCCCTGCTGGCTCGAGCAGACTAACATTGAGAGCCAAGCAGCTGGGCCAAGAATCCCCCCCCTTCCATCGGGGGGGCTACATCCACCATGGAACAGATGAATGGAACTATCATCTATCCTTTACCACCATTTACCATTTACCATCTTCGCCTTTCCCCCTACCATCTGGGACATCTAATCATGGCTTGCTCTCCCCCCCCTTTCTCTCCAAGTTCTGAGTACCACCTGGACATTGAAAAAAATCTTCTGCCCTCCATTGAGACTCTAGCCCACTGGTTTTCAACTATTAACTTTTATATCATCTGCACCCCTACCTTATCGGGATGGTCAACAACCTACCAATTTACTCGAGGACAGACCTGTTTCGCCTGCGGGAGGCCCCTCTCTCGCAGGTATGGCCCTTGGCTCTCTCAAGGGCCAGCCTTGATGACGGGTTCGTGAACCCCGAGAGGTGGAAGAAGAGGAAGCTAAGGGGATTTTTAGTAAAATGTTTTATACTGTTTTTAGGGGGTCCCAGGGTGGGGGGGAGGGTTAATCAGACCGGGAGGACGGCCAGAGCCGGACAGACGGGTGAGTCCAGGAAGGACGGGGATGCGGTGGAGGGGGGGAATATAAAGGTCACGATAGCAGAGGGTTGTCCTATTACAACGGTCGCGGGGAGGAGGGGATGCGAGGACAGGATAAGATCCCAAGGTCGGTTGGGAGACCGTGGCTGCTGGTTACGCCCGGTCGCTTGTACCAACCCCTGCAGCCTAGGTGGACAGGTGCTACAGAGCCAGGGCCTGCGGCTGATGCTTTGCAACGCAAGGTCTGTCATCAACAAGGCCCCCCTCATTAATGAGTTGATCTCAGAGGGGGAGCTAGACCTTGCAGGGATAACGGAGACCTGGTTGGGCCACGAAGGTGGTTTACCCCTCGTGGAAATGTGCCCACCGGGTTTTCGAGCATTCCATCAGCCTCGGGCCCTGGGTAAGGGTGGTGGGGTGGCGGTGGTTATGCGGGAATGTTTAGAGCCGAGGGAGTTCACTGTTCCTCAGATACCCGGGTGTGAGTCCCTTGGTGTGAGTTGGGGCCCAGGGAGGCAGTGGGGCTTGCTGATTGTATACTTGGCTCCTCGCTATGCATCAGCAGCCCTGCCCGAGCTCCTCGAGCTAATCTCAGCGACGGCAGTTGAGACTCCCAGACTTCTGGTCATGGGGGACTTCAACTTGCCGTCAACGGGAGCGGCTTCCGAGGTGGCTCGGGAGTTCATGGGTTCCATGACGGCCATGGACCTGACCCAATTAGTGCAGGGCCCCACTCACGAAGGGGGCCACACACTGGACCTCATTTTTGTATCTGAACAGTGGACGAGTGATCTGGGAATAGGGGATTTAGTTATCACGCCCCTGTCATGGTCAGACCACTCATCCCTCCGGCTGGACTTCCCTGGCGCTATCCCCCACCGCGAGGAGGCGGAACCAGACTCTATAAACTGGTACCGCCCCAGGCACCTGATGGAATCTGATAGATTCCTGACGGAGCTTGGGCCAATACCTGTAGCCTTGTCCCGCTCCCGTTCCGAGGACCTAGTGACTGCCTGGAATAGGGCGACGACTGGGGCCTTGGACCGGGTTGCGCCGTTGCGACCTCTCCTGCGGCATCGACCCACCCGGGCTCCTTGGTTCACTGAGGAGCTCAGGGTGATGAAGCGCCACAGGAGACGTCTAGAGAGCAGGTGGAGATCCTCGCGCTCCGAATCTGACCGAACACAGGTAAGAGCCTATTTGCGGACTTACCTTGTGGCAATAAGAGCGGCCAAACGTAGACATTGTGCTGCTCTTATTGCGTCCGCGGATAACCGCCCTGCCGCCCTGTTTAGGGTGACTCGCTCCCTCTTATCGCAGGGGGCGCGGGAGACACCCTTACAGGGTAGAGCAGAGGAGTTTGGGGAATATCTTCAGGACAAAATCTATCAGATCCGGAGCGGGTGGACCTCCGTCAGTGGACCAGACGAGCCGCCAACAGCGAGTCTTGAGGGACCATTCTGGGAGGAGTTTGACTCTGTTGCCCCCGAGGATTTGGACAGGCTGCGTGGACGGCTGCGACCCACCACTTGTTTAACGGACCCGTGCCCCTCCTGGCTGGTACTGGCAGCCTGGGAGGTGACACGAGGCTGGCTCCTGGGCCTGGTGAGCGCCTCACTGAGTGAGGGATACTTACCAACCGCCTTGAAAGAGGCGGTGGTGAGACCCTTGCTCAAGAGGCCTGCGCTCGACCCAATGGAGCTAGCTAACTATCGTCCAGTCTCCAACCTCCCCTTTCTGGCGAAGGTTGTCGAGAATGTGGTGGCGCAGCAGCTCCCGCGACACCTAGACGAATCCGACTATCTAGACCCACGCCAGTCCGGCTTCCGACCCGGGCACAGCACTGAGACAGCCTTGGTCGCGTTGGTCGATGATCTCTGGAGGGCCAGAGATAGGGGTTGCTCCTCTATCCTGGTCCTATTAGACCTCTCGGCGGCTTTTGATACCATCGACCATGGTATCCTATTGCGCCGGTTGGAGGGGATGGGAGTCGGAGGCACCGTTTTGCGGTGGTTCGGCTCCTACCTCTCCGACCGGAAGCAATGTGTGTTGACAGGGGGGCAGAGATCGTCCCTGAGGCCACTCACTTGTGGGGTGCCACAGGGGTCGGTCCTCTCGCCTCTCCTGTTCAACGCATATGTGAAGCCGCTGGGTGAGATCATCCGTGGTTTTGGGGTTGAGTACCATCTTTACGCTGATGATACTCAGCTGTATATTTCAACCCCAAACCACCCCAACGAGGCTGTCGAAGTGATGTCCCGGTGTTTGGAAGCCGTCGGGGTCTGGATGGGGGACAACAGACTTAAACTCAACCCCTCCAAGACCGAGTGGCTGTGGTTACCGGCGCCTCGGTTCAGCCAGCTGACTCCATCGCTGGCCATAGGGGGCGAACAATTGTCCCCTGTGGAGCGGGCGCGCAATTTGGGCGTCCTCCTTGATGCCCGGCTGTCAATGGAGGACCATGTGGCAGCCGTGGCAAGGGGGGCGTTCCACCAGGTTCGCCTGGTGCGCCAATTGCGCCCCCTACTGGACCGGAGTGCCCTGCGCACGGTCACTCATGCGCTGGTGACGTCTCGCCTGGACTACTGCAATGCTCTCTACATGGGGCTTCCCTTGGGACGCGTCCGGAGACTGCAGCTAGTTCAGAACGCAGCCGCGCGGGTTATTATGGGAAGTACACGTTACTCCCACGTAACACCTCTCCTGCGCGAGCTGCACTGGCTACCTGTGGCCTTTCGGGTGCGTTTCAAGGTATTGATCACCATCTTTAAAGCGCTCCATGGCAGTGGACCTAGTTACCTGCAGGATCGCATCCTACCACACACGTCCCTGCGACCTATCCGCTCACACAGAGAGGGGCTCCTCCTGGTGCCGTCTGCTAGTCAATGCCAGCGGGCGACACCTAGGAGTAGATCCTTCTCTGTGATGGGCCCAACCCTCTGGAATGACCTCCCCCCTGACATTCGAACTACCACCGACCTCCGTTCCTTCCGGCAAAAGTTAAAGACTCACCTATTTCAATCAGCTGGCCTGGCACTTTCTTAGTTCTACCTCCCGGGGATTTATTCATTTTAATTGGGTTTGGGGTTTTAAAAAGTTTTTAATACACTATATACTATATTTAATATTTATTATTCTATGTACAGTCTTGCAACCTCCTCCACCTACGTATTTAATTATTTAACTGTTTTGTATGTATTTTATAACGTATTTTAGTGACTGTACACCGCCCCGAGTCCCTTTCAGGAGAGGGGGCGGTCTATAAATATGAATAATAAAAATAAATAAAATAAATAAATAATAAATAAAAATAAATAAATAAAAATAAATAGCTGCATTAAATGTAAATTAGAAATACTAACATAAAAGCTCAGCAAGTCCAATTTGATTAACCTCTAGGTAAAATTATTATTGTGAATGTATATAAATCTATGAATGGATGGATGGATGGATGGATGGATGGATAGATGGATAAGTTGGAGAAAAGGAAGCTAAAACATAGGAAGAATGGTTGCAGGGATTGGGTATGTCTAGTTTAATGAAAAGGAGGAGTAGGTGTGACATGATAGCAGTCTTCCAATATTTGAAGGGGTGCCACAAAAAAGAGGGGGCCAACCTATTCTCCAAAGCATCTGAAGGCAGGACAAGAAGCAATGGATGGAAACCCCCTCAAGGAGAGAACCAGTCTAGAACAAAGGATAAATTTTCTGACAGTGAGAACAATTACTCAGTGGAACAACTTGCCTTCAGAAGTTGTGAGTGCTCCATCACTGGAGGTCTTTAACATATAACTGCACAGTCATTTGTCTGAAGTGATATCGGATCTCCTACTTGAGCAGGGGATTGGATTAAAAGACCTCCAAGGTCCCTTCTAACTCTTTATACTGTTACTCTGAAAAGTTAAATATGTAATGTCTGCAAAAATAAACTAGAGAACTAACGGTTCAGCTAAATTAGGATTCCCAACTTTTTGCTGGATTTGTCAAGATAACTCTGAAATTGACAGCAAGAGCAGCTAATGATCTACCTAGGGATTCTGGATATGGTAGTCCCACTACATTTGAGTAAAACTAGTAAACCTAGAATAGATACATGCTCATTTTGTACTGCAGGAGATACTACTAATTTATTGCCTCCAAATAAAATAGTAATACCAGCTGTATTTTAAGCATGAGTTTAACTTCTGCAGAAAACAAGCAAATATTCCAAAGAAAGTAAGGCTGCCTCAAGCCCCCTTAATTCCTTCTTGTATTCTTTCCAATTCTTTTTGGTCAGTATTTGGAGCTGTAGATGTTGGCTGCTCAGTGCACTTGCATAGAAACTACTATGGTACTAATCAAATTTTTAATGTTCTGTTCCTTCTCAACCTTCTCAACCTTCTCAACCACCGACTTTCTCTCCTTTCGACGAAAACTGAAGACTCACCTGTTCCGTTTAGCCGGCCTGGACCATTCATAACCTCATTATACCTCTTGGCAGATATATTTTAACTGGGTAATTTTAATTGGGTATTTTTTAGGATTGTTTATATACTGTTTTTATCTGCTTTACCTGTACAGTGTTGTATTGCCTCCTCTTCTATGTTTTTATGTTTGCATGTTTGTAGTCCATTTTATCTATTTCATTTGACTGTACACCGCCCCGAGTCCCTTTGGGGAGAGGGGGCGGTATAAAAATCAAAATAAAGGTAAAGGTAAGGTAAGGTAACCTTCTAGTATGTGGAAGAAGTCCTTGGAGCCACCATGTCAAGAACTATGTTTAAAAATTTTATCAAGTCATTAGCAATTAAAAGTCCACTCTGAGTTATCATTTAATTTGGGAGCTACCTTTGAGGAAACTGCTCTCAAGAGACCATCATATCTTTATATTTTAGCAGATCATCTTTCCTTCACAACTCTTTATTGGACGACAGACAAGCTTAGAAACATCGAGCCTATATTTTTCATTGCGAGCCTTCTTATTAAGTCTGACAACACATTATGGTAGCTTGATGAGTTCCAAACAGATTATAAATGTTACAAATTGTTTCAGGTCTTACTTGAAATTCATCAGTTAACGCTAAAATATGAACAAGCAAATGTGTGTAAACAAACAAATAAAAATAAGAAAGAAATGCAGAAGAAAGAAATTATAATAAACATGAAAGCACAGCCTGAAGTACTTTGAAGACTGGTAACAATTTTGTAGTCTTCTGGTTGAAAGACAGAAGTTTAACCTTTTATTAATGTATATATTGCAGGTATGTTGTTGATGACCTTTGAAACATTATAGATTTAGGCACAGGCTAATTTAGGCATTATATTTTTCCATCTACCTGCACTTTGAGACATAATGGAAAGTTCCTTTTATATCGTGCAGATATTATTGATGTGAAGAAGAAAGGGTTTTCTTAATTGTCCCAAAGGTGCATTTTCAAAAGGCAACTCAATTTTCTTTTTCTTCGAAGAATTAAAGAAGCTTCTTGGATGAGAAGAAAACATCTTCAAGGAAAACAAAGTCCAGTTGCTTTTTAAAAAGTACCTTTGGGACAACTGTGACCTGAATGATGAAGAATCTCCATAGACATTTAGTCTTCACAATTGTTACACATATTTGTGGAATTCCCTGCCTTGGGAAGCCAACTGAAGATCTGATTGGAGAACATATTTTTTCCACAGTGAATATAAATCTCATTTATTGTAGATTATTTATACTACTGTATATGCCTGCTTAATGTTATGAAAATGTGTGCATGCATGCGTGTTTATGTTAGACAGGGAGTGAGAGAGAGAAAGAGTGAGAGTGAGTGAGTGAATGAATAATGGAGTTTATCTGATGAGAATTCTGATAATTGTTTGTTGTCTTGAAAATTACATCAATAACAGAACAGTATGACAGAAATGAATATATAACCAATGTGTGCACATAATTTGAGCTTCCCAGTACTTCAGCTCTTAGTTCAGTGCAATACTACCCAATTAACATGGTGTGGCATTTTTAAAAGATGGGCATCTCAAAGATTTTTAATACAGTCTGACTGTTACGCCTCATGTGAAGTCCTAGTCAAACTGGCGAGTCCCATGACATACCACCAAACAAAGCGGAAAACAACAAACAATTACTATTCAGGTTATATCTGTTTTTTATTCCTTCCCTTGAAAGCTGAGATTAAGTGACTGACACATTTGCCATTTAATTGAATTAAAACAAGTTGGGTTACAGACTGTTTTGTTAACAGCAGTTTTAATTTTGTTTCCTTTCATGTTTGTATACATGTCCTCTTTTTCAAATAGTTTGAATTTCCCATGAGTCATTGCTAGGAGAAGTGGATACACTATACTTTACAAGGGTATTTTAAACAGCAATAAGAATTAGGTTAATGTATTAACATTTGGATATTTTTTTATTTTTATCATGTCTTTATTATTTTTAGTAATAACTCAAGACAGTGAACACATTTAATACTCCTTTCAACAAACCTATGAAGTGGATTGGCTTAGGATAGTCTTAAACTGGGAAGTTTAAGAGATATCCTGTGTAAATAAGGGCCATGGAAGTAAATAATTCATACTCTTATTTTTAAAACAAGACTTAAACAAATGAGATAATTCATCCTCAACATTTCATACTTGCATTGTTTTAAATGGACTGATTAGAAGAATATATAATAAATTACTAGTTGAAAATATTCACTGATGGTTATGACACAACAGATCAAATGTTAATATATAGATTTGAGATAATTATGGTAATATACTGTATAAATCTTACAGATGGCCTAGTGGTGGAGACACTCACCTCCCACTTGGGAGATTGAGAGTTCAACCCTAGATAACAGTAGATCTTTCTCTCTTGGGCAGGGATGGCTTCCTGCCAGTTCTAACCTCTTCTATAGAAGAGGTTCCACAAATCTACAGTGCCATTTAGAACTGGTTCCAACTCCCTTCCCCCGCCCGTCTGCACATCATTACGATGAAGAGCGAGAGGAGGAATTCTGGGAGTTAAAATCCACAAGTCTTAAAGCTGTCAAGTTTGAACACCCCTGGGGTGTTCAACACATTCCTAACAAACCTATCAGACAACTTTGTTTCCCAAAAAGTAGAGAAGGGAACATGGGGATCAGCCCTATTTGACTTAATCCTCACTAATAGAGAGGAAATGATGGAAGGTGTTGAAGCTACAGGAACCTTGGGGGCAAGTGATCATACAATGCTGGAATTCAACATTATGCAAACACAAGTAGCAGAACAAAGTCAGACTAGAGTATTGGAGTTTAAGAGAGCTAATTTCAATAAACTTAGAGAGAGCTTGGGAAGGATTCCATGGATGAGAATCCTCAAGGGAAAAACAACTCAAGAAGCTTGGGACAAATATCAATGAAGAAGAAAAATAACAGCTCCCAAAAGAAACCAACATGGCTGCATAAAGAACTCTCTGACAAATTGAAAGTCAAAAAAGATAAATATAAAAAGTGGAAAGAGGGGGTCATAACCAAGGCAGAATATCAGCAAATAGCCCAAGCCTGTAAAGATTAAGTGAGGAAAGGTAAGGCTCATAATGAAGAAAGGCTTGCCACAAAAGTAAAAAATAACAAAAAAGCATATTCCAACATGTTAAAAACAAGAAAAAAGTCAAGGAAACAATTGGTCCATTGTTGGGAGAAAGTGGCAAGAAGGTGACAAGCAACAGGGAGAAAGCAGAACTATTTAACTCATTTTTTTGCATCCGTCTTTACACAAAGAGATAAAACAATCCAACCTATCAAAAACAGCACCACAAAAATCAGATTAGGAACACAAGTTGAAATAGGGAAGAAAATGGTGAGTACCTGTCTACCCTAGATGAGTTCAAATCACCAGGACCAGATGAATTACACCCCAGGGTTCTGAAAGAACTGGCAGACGAGATCTCAGAATCACTGAACTATATCTTTCAGAGATCCTGGAGCACCGGGGGACTACCAGAGGACTGGAAAAGAGCTGATGTGGTTCCCATCTTCAAAAAAGGAAAAAAAAATAGATCCAGCAAACTACAGACCTATCAGCCTGACGTCAATACCAGGAAAGATTCTGGAAAAAATAATCAAGCAACGAATTTGCGAACACCTAGAAGCAAACAAAGTAATAGCCAAAAGCTAACATGGATTTGTCAAAAACAGATCATGCCAGACTAATCTTATTGCATTCTTTGATAATGTGACAAAATTAGTGGACCAGAGGAATGCCGTTGATATAGTTTACTTGGACTTCAGTAAGACTTTTGATAAGGTAGACCATAACCTACTACTAGATAAAGTAGAAGAATGTGGGTTAGACATCATCACCACCAGATGGATTCGTAACTGGCTGACCAACCGCACTCAACGTGTAGTCCTCAATAGAACTGCATCTACATGGAGGGAAGTATGCAGTGGAGTACCTCAAGGCTCTGTTTTAGGCCCAGTACTCTTCAACATCTTCATCAATGATTTCAATGAGGGGATAAATGAGGAACAGGAGACATCAAGATGGCAGGAATAGCCAACACTCGAGAAGACAGGCTTAAGATACAGAAGGATCTTGACAAACTTGAACATTGGGCACTATGATCTAACAAAATGAATTTCAATGGTGAAAAAAGTAAGGTTCTACATTTAGGCAAGAAAAACAAGATGCACAGGTACAGTATAGGTCAGTGATGGCGAACCTATGGCACGTGTGCCACGCGTGGCATGCGGAGCCATTTGTCGGGGCATCTGTCAACTGGGCAGCGCGCATGCGCGCGCTGGCCAACTGAGTTCACCTTTTTAAAAGCTATTTTTTGCCTTCCCCAGGCTCCAGAGGCTTTATAGGAGCCTGGGGTGGGCGAAAAGAACCTCCACTGCCCCCCCGGAGGCTTCAGGGACCATCCGGAGGCTTCCCTGAAGCCTTCGGAACGCTTAAAACCACCCTCCGAGCAAACTGGAAGTGACTTCCGGGTTGCTCGGAGGGTCATTTTAAGCGTTCCGAAGGCTTCAGGGACCATCCGGAGGCTTCCCTGACACCTTCAGAGCGCTTAAAACAAACCTCTGGGGGGGCGGGGGGGGCTTTTTTCACCCTCCCCAGGCTCCTATAAAGCCTCTGGAGCCTGGGCAGGGCGAAAAAGCATGTAAAAATGGGGGGTCGTGCGTTTTGCACGCATGCGCACTGGGGGGGTTGCGTGTTGCATTATGGGTGCGGCACGCCCGCACATGACCCCCCTGCGCTCCCCCCACTTGTGGCACGCGAGCCAAAAAAGGTTCGCCATCACTGGTATAAGTGGTACCTTGCTCAGTAGTAGTAACTGTAAGAGGGATCTTGGAATCCTAGTGGACAACCATTTAAATATGAGCCAGCAGTGTGTAGCAGCTGCCAAAAAAGCCAACACAGTTCTAGGCTGCATAAACAGAGGGATAGAATGAAGATCACATGAAGTGTTAATACCACTTTATAATGCCTTGGTAAGGCCTCACTTGGAATATTGCATTCAGTTTTGGTTGCCACGATGTAAAAAAGATGTGGAGACTCTAGAAAGAGTGCAGAGAAGAGCAACAAAGATGATTAGGGGACTGGAGGCTAAAACAAATAAAGAACGGTTGCAGGAACTGGGTATGTCTAGTTTAATGAAAAAAAGGATTAGGGGAGACATGATAGCAGTGTTCCAATATTTCAGGGGTTGCCACAAAGAAGAGGGAGTCAAATTATTCTCCAAAGCACTAGGAGGGCAGAACAAGAAGCAATGGGTGGAAACTAATCAAGGAGAGAAGCAACTTAGAACTAAGGAGAAATGTCCTGACAGAACAATTAATCAGTGGAACAGCTTGCCCCTAGAAGTGAATTCCCCAATACTAGAAGTCTTTAACAAAATGTTGGATAGCCATTTGTCTGAAATGGTGTAAGGTTTCCTGCCTAGGCAGGAGGTTGGACTAGAAGACCTCCAAGATCACTTCCAACTCTGCTATTGTATTGTATTGTATTGTATTGTATTGTATTGTATTGTATTTATTGTATTGTATTTATTGTATTGTATTTATTGTATTGTATTTATTGTATTGTATTTATTGTATTGTATTGACTTTACCCAAATTAAGGGATTACAAGGTCGTAAAATGGGAGTTTATAGATGTTGTGAAATTATGTAATTTGTGTCATTGAGTTTGTCTCACAATTTTCTTTCCCCCACCAGGTGTTTAAAGTCAAATTAGTCTGCTCAGTTCTTCTCAACCATTGGTTTTGTGACAAGGCATGAATTGTAGAATGTACCTGATTCACATTTATTTTTTTTAGCAGATTGGAAATGATCGATTTAATAAAGCTCTCACAGGAGGCTGCAGTTCAAACTACAACAACTTCCTTTTTTAAATGGCTATCATGAACATAATTATTGCAAAGCTTTATTGCCATAATTAAGTAATTTCAGGGGGGGCCTATTGGAAAAATAATTGCAGTAACAAAATTGTTTCGATTTGCTTCCCCGCCATAAAGGTATAGTGTATCTAGAAGACTTCCTTCCTTCCTTCCTTCCTTCCTTCCTTCCTTCCTTCCTTCCTTCCTTCCTTCCTTCCTTCCTTCCCTTCCTTCCTCATAGCAATACATAATTACTCATATTACATTTGGCTGTTCAAGTTAAATGTGAAAACAAAGTATCAAGAATATGTTGATATTTGAATTGATGTATGAGACATTTGACCCAACATTTCTTTTAGGATAGAATCTTTATTCCTCTCCCACATTTTAGAGATAGAGATATTAGTAGTGCTTGTACGTAGAGAAGTAAAACTTATTTAGAATTTTAAGAACTCAATGTTATTTAAGTTTAGTTTCAGCTTGCTAACTTTTAGACATTATTAGTACAGTGCTGAATCTTGCCCCCAGTTTTAGAAATGTTTTGGTCCCTGCAAAAGAAGTATTGTTTTTCTCCTTCAATTTAAAAACATGGAAAAATGTAGTTGAAAATTAATGGGTAGTGGAGGGTGAGGCAGAAATCGAATTTTTGTATTTTATTAAGTACCTGAGTGGCTTCTCTTTTATTTAAAGGTAGGATTCTTATTTATTTAAAATAAATAAACATACCATATGAGGCCTCCAGAAAGATGAACCCAAGAGTTGTGCAGAGAAGTCAAGTTCATATATATCTTTCTGATTGACTTAAAGGACGGAGTACAAAAGAATCTTAGCAGGTTTTCAGATGACACAAAGCTAGGAGGCTTGACTAATACATTAAAAGATAAAATCAGAATTCAGAATAATCCAACAAGCCATTAGGATGAAGTTCAATTGTGACAAGCATAAAATCCAGCATCTCAGAAAGAAAAATCAAAGAAACGGATACAGAAATAGAGATATCAGATTAAAGGTAATGCATATGAGAACAAACCTGAGCACATGAGCAATTAATTTGAGTAAATAATTTATTCAGTTAAAAGCTTAGTATAATGTTGGGCCACACTAATAGAACTGCTAAATTTGTATACCAATGATGTGTGTAACCTCTATAAGATGCCATACATTAAATAAAAATAAATAAATAAACCAGCTTCCAGATTGTGGGAAATAATATATATTGCTAACTGGTGGCTAGTTGAGACCAAATAGCTTTTTAGGATTCAAAGACAATAGTCTCAAACCACACTGAAATGCCAAAAGGGCTTGTACTGAATAGTTGTTAAGAGAGTTAACAGAGAAAGAAAGATATACCAGTTCATATTCATTCAACTTTTCAAGAATGGCAGTAGAGGAGTTCCCTAGCTCCAGTAGTTGCTTAACATTGGCTTTGGGTCTACACTGAAATCCAATTGATTGGGGGGAGCTTTTACTAAGAAGAGCCAATGAGTAGAAAAAATAGCAACTGGAGATGGCTTGGCAGGATATCTTATCAGGAACTTGATCATCACTTTAGGCAGTGAAATCTGTCTAGCACATTTATAGGGAAGACAGATCTCTGGCAGATAGTACCCAGGATAATCTCATGTTATATCTGGTCAATAACTTGGGAATCCTGATAAGTGATCCTTTTGGTCACCTGTGACCACATAAAAATTGATAGATTGATAAGTGATCCTTGTCCATCTTAAACTTGCAATTAATCACTTAAATATGAACCAGCAGTGTGATGCAGTTGCCAAAAAAGCCAACAAATTTTCAAGACTGCATTAACAGGATCACCTGAAGTGTTAATACCACTTTATAATGCTTTGGTAAGACCACACTTGGTATATTGTATGCAGTTTTTGTCGCCAAAATGTAAAAAAAAAGATGCTGAGAGTCTAGAAAGAGTGCAGAGAACAGCAACAAAAATGATTAGGGGACTGGAGGCTAAAACATATAAAGAACAGTTTCTGGAGTTGGGTATGTCTTGTTTAATGAAAATAAGGACTAGAAGTGACAACATAGCAGTGTTCCAATATCTCAGGGGTTGCCACAAAGAAGAACGAGTCAAGCGATTCTCCAAAACACCTGAAGGCAGGACAAGAAGGAATGGATGGAAACTAATCCAGGAGAGAAACAACCTAGAACTAAGGAGAAATTTCCTGACAGTTAGAACAATTAATGAGTGGAATGTTGTGATGCTCCGATACTGGAAGTTTTAAAGAAGAGATTGGACAACCATTTGTCTGAAATGGTGTAGGGTTTCCTGCCTAAGCAACGGGTTGGACTAATAGACATCCAGTATCCCTTCCAACTCTGTTATTCTGTTCTGTTCTTATCTTTATACTCATTTGAACTGCCTGAATATGGCCAATTGACCATTAATTTAAATGTGGGAAAGATAAAAAAGAAATTCAATGTGGGTTGGACTTAGATCTCTTGAGGGAATGAAGGGACTCATTACTTATGACATATTTAACCTCTCCTTCGGGCTCAGCCTTGTCATCTCTTACATCCTTTGCTAAGAATATTTGTGAGGCAGTTATTGTCCTCCCCCCTCTTTGCAAATTTCAGATTAGGGAGTTGGTGTTGTCCCCTTTATCTTTATTATTTCAAAGGGGAATACAGATAAGCGAAAAAGAGCAATTAACACTGCAATGATAGAATCTGCAAAGCTTGCCAAGTAAATTCTAAGCACTTGTGTGGAGGAATTTGCAGTCCAAAACTTGCTAAATTATGCTGGCAAAATAATCCTTTCTACGCAGATGTTCTATGTACACAAGGAAAAAAATGGGAGAGTCCATATCATCACTTCCCCCCAAATCTTCTGTGCTAACACATGTTGTTTAGTGCACGCTAGTCAAGCTACTTCTGAAGTACAGATAACTGAGTACCAGACTTAAAAGGGAGGCAGAAAACCTGAAATGGTTCAGATGTAATTGGTAAAGAACTGGAAACCAACCATTTTGAAAAACAGTTTAAAAGTTTAGCTGTTTAAGCAGTTAAACATGTTAACTTGTAAAAAGAGTAAAACTAAAATGAGTTATGAAGCCACTCTACTAATACTTGAAAGCTGTTATTGACTGGGGGCTGTAATTCCCTCTTCATTGAAGCTTGAGAACAGGACAAGGAGTAGTGGACTGGAGGTCCCTTCCAAACCATCACCATACATTCTGTTATTGTGTAAACAGAAAACCAGTCTTTAGATTCAGATATCCTTTACAACAGTATTATTTATTAAATGATTAATGTGATTAAAACTGCCATTAAATGTTCATGCATATAAAGCACACATATATATGCATGTATATATGCAGAGGTTTGACGAACTGTATTTTTCAGAGTATAAGATGCACTTCCCCCCAAAAAATTTGGGTGCATCTTATACACCGAGTGTAGCACTGCCCACCTGACATCCCCCACCTTTCGGCTATTTTTGGCCTCCGCGTGTTGCGTTTTAGACTTGTTCCAGACTGCAGGGATTGCCACAGATCATTGCCGTCTCTATGCCCTCGTGTTTTTGGCTTCCAAATGCTCCGTTTCAGACCTGTTCAAGGCTGCAGGGATCGCAGGGTTCCTAATCTCACTCTTCAACATAATAATTTATTACTTCTCACAAAACACTAATGAATAGTATATAAATATTTTTAAAAGGTGATATAGTGCTTTGCAGCAATTTGAAGAAAAACAAAACTGAACAGATTGCTTGCAATTTATCTTTAAATATGTAGTAGTAGCATATACTACAAGAAAAAAAATATTGAGAATTTGTAGTGTTTTGAATTTGAAGGTAAAACATGCTTCAGCAGATATTGCGAAGTTAACATTAGTACCTCTGCAACCTTTGCAATTTATTCAAACCAAATGAATCTATTTTGGAGATCATGAAAATATTTTCAGCTATGAAGAGGAACGGCTTAAATGCATATAACACGGAAAATTTGAATTGGTGTAAAAATTACACAAAAGCATTGTTTTTGTCTCTCCACATGTTCTGAATCACTTTTGGATTTGAACCCTTCGCGATCCTAATTTATTGAGTTACCTAATTTATTGAGTTATTCTTTCTCACCCAACAGAATCTTGGAAAGAAATTTGGTAAAGCGCTTGGGAATCTTTCCATTTGCTTGTCTGTCAACAGAATAAATTCTTTAAAAAATGAAGAGAAGGTCAATAAAGTTGATGTGGCAGTTAAGAAGCAGCCAGTAAAACTAAATGGGAGAGAAATGGAACTATTATTAAGGGTTTGAGGGGGGGGGGGAATCCATATATCATGATCTGCCTACTTTCCCTGAATTTTTTTTAAAATCTGGGCAACCCCTCTCAGTTGAGTTGCTACTTAAATGTAGATTCCACTAGAATCTGTGAATTATTTTCCTTGATGAGTCCAATAAATTGCACTACAGTTTTTGTTTCATCTGCCATATCAGTTAAATAACATGTACATGTGTGTAAAATGCACACAGCTTTCGAATATTGCCCAGAAATTTGCTATCAGTACATAACTCAGTTGGAGGATATTGTTAACATTTTTTTAAATCTATGTAAGCACAAATTATAAAATTGGTTCAAAACCCAAACTGGAGATTAAAAAATAATAATTAAAAGGAATGTGGTATAGTAATAATATATGATAAGAAGAGTCGGTTTCATTCTAAATGTCTTAATAAATTTGGATATTCTTTATGGTAAAGGTAAATTAAGAATTGTTAGGCTAATTAAAATATGGCATAACTATTCCTGTCACCAATTTAAACATACAAGACTAGAAGTTACCATTAAATGTTCAGTTACATTTAATTTAATCTAGTACTCTTAAGGGGAACTTTAACATGAGGTAGTTATGCTTATGTGTGTTATTCTGTTGCTCTATTTTTAGAAGCTTAAAGTCCAATGGGATAGATCACACTTTAGGTTATATGCATTTGCAAAAAAAAAAAAAAATCTCTTGCAGTTTGATATTTCCCAATATAACTAAATTGAAAGGAAAAGATATGTGAACTTTTCATCTTCTGTAATTTCTAATGATCCACCAGCTTGTACTTGAAACTGCAGTGTTACATCATACATTTCTGAACTGGAAATGAAGCACTTATAATTGGATTCTCACTACATATTCTTGTTATTTAACTTTTGCCATTAAATCACACGTTTGAAAAGGTGTTTCGTTTTTTGCTAACTTAACATGGACTTGCATATGAAGTTGCATATGTGGAAGAAAATTATTTGCTGTGCCATGGAAGAGCTGTGTTCTTTTATTGCTGAATTCAATTTCCCATTTAAATAAGGACTGCAGGCAAGGCTTTATAGTATAGAACTACTTAGTAATGCACACAGTTTCCCCTTATTACTGTAGATGGTTCCACTTTGTAAAAAAAATATACTGAATGTTTAGCATGAAAATTTTCAGAAGCAAATATGCAGGGTTTTTTGGTCAAAGATTTCATTTTTGAAATCTAAAACCAATTGTTGATTTTGATGTTATATTAAATTATTTGGTATTTTTTATGTTTCTGCAAGTCTGAAGGCTATACAGATCTGATCTAATTGCCCACGTTTCCTCCTTTGAAGGCAACTGAGCACCATGGTTTTGATTTTAATGGATTGCTATTATATTTAGTGTTGATTCTGTTAGTGATCTTTTATTTATTGAATTGTCTTGTTACTTTCTGTGCACTGTTTTGGGCATAGTATGCCTCCCTTCAGACTCCTGGGAGCAAAAACAGTCCATGGAGGGGCTGCATCACACCCTCCTACACCCCTACATGCATGCACATGTGACCCGCACACATGCGCCCCACCCACACATGCAAGCACAACAGAGACCCAAAAATCAGCTGGATGACAGGAGGCGCACATGCATGTGCAGTAGGGCTGAGCTGGGGCATCAGCTTGCATGCCCACAGAGAGGGATCTGCGTGCCATAGGTTGGCCATCACTGTTATAGGGTAACTGAGTAGTTCATTGATGACTTTGCAGAGGAAGGAAATCTTCTCACCTTATCAGTGTTAGTCATGGTACCAACGGTAGTAGTAATTGTGATAACACTGGCTTTCAAAATAGATATTATACATAATTTTATGAATGAAGGTAAATATAGAGGTCCTGAGATAATATTGCAGAATCCAATTTGGATTGGTCATTGGGACCAGAGAGTTTGTCTTCCGATCTTTTGGACTCCTGCTGGAGCCCAGTTCCCTGAAGATGGATTCCAGCACGAGTCTGAAGTTCTTTGAAATGTTTACATATTTTATTAGATTATATAATAAAATACAAAAGCAAATAGGAAGACACCATGGGAGGGGGAGAGGGAAAAGAGGTGTGAAGGGGAACGGGAGAAAAGAAAAAAGTAGCGTTGACTTCCAACTCCCTTGTTTGCGGTAAAATAAAGCATTAACATCAAACCACAACTTTTTACTTTTCCATAATAATATAAACTAGTTATTTCTATAAAAACAAATCAATGAATTGGTAAAACCCAAAATTATTTTTTTATTTTTCTCTACTTGAAGTCCAAAGTTCAGAAGGGGTCTCCGTATGGCAACAAAGGTATATTCTTTTCTTTAATCAAAATGGTCAATTTAGCCATTTCTGCCAACTCAATCGGCTTCTGTAGCCATTGGTCCATGGCAGGAATCAAAATGTCCTTCCATTTTTGTGCGTACAGTAGTCTTGCTGCTGTCAACAGAGCTAGCTGCTTTTCCTAATGCATTTTTTCCATTTCAATGTGAAGAGTAGAAAGACAATAAAACACTAGAATTTATATCTATCTATCTATCATCTATCTCTCTCTCTCTCTCTCTCTCTCTCTCTCTCTCTCTCTCTCTCTCTCTCTCTCTCTATCTATCTATCTATCTATCTCTATCTCTATCTCTATATCATCTATATCTAATCTATATCTATATCTCTATCTCTATCTCTATATCTATATCTCTCTATCTCTATCTATCTATCTATCTATCTATCTATCTATCTATCTATCTATCTATCTATCTATCTATCATATCTCTCTCTCTCTCTCTCTCTCTCTCTCTCTCTCTCTATATATATATATATATATATATATATATATATATATATATATATATATATATATATATATATATATATATATATATTTAAAAAACTGAAAAAGTAGAAAAATAAATTTAAAACTTTCTGTTGAGTATTAAACCTGTAAATGTTTATATTCAAGCTGGTTACTGCATTTGTATCAGTATTCATTTTGATGCCTTAACTTTGCACATATAAGCTCACCTTAATTTATATATGCAGTATGTGTGCATAACTATACATATCAGAAAGATCTGTCTTCAAGAAAACAACAACAACAACTGGCAATAGGTGGGAATTCTTAGCAGCAGTGGAATTTTCCAGAGGGAGACTTTAGTAACTTGCTGTCCAGATTGAGTACCTTGCAAAGTTGTCAAAATATCTGAGTCTGGTCAGGATGTTCTTGAGGTTGCAGAGGGCATATGAACAGTGGTTTCTTGGTTTGGATTTTGGCTTGCTATGAAGAAGTTTCTCATGAACATCATCATCATGCTGCAAAGTGTGTCACCAAAGTATCAGCAGCAAATGGAAGAAGGGAAAACATATTAGTCCTCTATATGAAAGTCATTTTGCAGTAGGAAAAACATATTAAGTTCAATGACCTTTGGTTGACTAGCATTAGTCACCCTAATCATAGCATGCTGAAAGGAAGAAAGATTATTGGAATTAAAACAATAATGAGAGGGCCTTAGCTCTACCATGCAGTCCATAATGTTGCTCTTCCTTATTGATACTTCCATGCCAAGCATTTTCTGAGCTGTGTTTACTAATTGATCTTGTGATTGAGTCATAAGATGAGAAGTTTCTAGATACATTTTCATTCCTTTTATATTTCTATTCCAGTGGGACATCCTTATGCCTACTTCCTCTTAGCATAAAAAACATCTATACCCATGATAGCAAACCTATGGCAGGCATGCCACAGGTAACATACAGAGCCCTCTCTGCTGGCACGGGAGCTGTCGCCCCAGCTCAGCTAATTTTTGGGTCTCTGCCACACATGTGCAAGGGGCAGGGCACTTGTGTGTGAGCCTCCATCCAGTCAGCTGATTTTTGGGGTCTCTGCCGCACATGCGCGAGGGGCGGGATGTATGAAGGAGATGCACGAGTGGGAGTTGCAAGCATATGCCTATTTTTGGTCACAGGAGGCTACAGGGAAGCCTATTAGGCCCAAAACAAGGCACGAGGAGAGGCATATCCCCCCACAGCCCACTTTTGCTCCCAAGAGGCTGCAGGGAGGCCTACTAGGCCCAAAATGGGGCACAAAGGGGGTTGTGAGCACATGCATGGGGGGAGCACAGGGGGTCATGTGTGCATGCATGGGAGGGTGGGGGATCATGGAGGGTCATGTACATGCACAGGGGGAGCACAAAAGGGGGGTCACATGCACATTGCAATATTGGTGCAGGGGCACACATACGCCGTCGTTCGCACTTGGGTTGGGTTGGGTGCACCAACAACAAAATGGTTAGTCACTACTGCTCTATACATTTGCCTAAAATTGGGGTAGAATTTCTCCACAGAAGAATTGCTACTTTTTCCATTGTACATATCATTGCAAAAAATACTCAACTGACAATAGCTTGAAAATCCTGACATGCTTCACATTTATGTGCTTATCTGCAGAGTTTACCCATTTTTCCATATATTTTTCATTTTAACATATTTGTTTCTTCTTTGTTATATTGAAAAAATAAACGTAAATTGTCCCACAAATCATACTAGACAAGATCAGTTTATTTTTAGACTCCAGATTCAGAATTAGACTGTCATGCATGCACACCACTGTTGTATTGCTCTCATTAGGTTTTTGTTTTTTCCCTCAACAAGCATTTGGAAATGGAGAAATGAATCTTTCCAATCTATATTCCATATGTCTTCAGTAAGAAGTTTGGCTCAGAACTGTATGAAAATGAGTCTTAAGTAGCATACATTTTCTCAAAATAGATATTTTGAATGCATTTTCCCCAAAATATGCATTTTCATCTGCAAGTTTGCAGATTGTATGATTTTTTTTCTTCAGCTAAGGATTCATATAATTAAGACAAAGCTGTTATTTTGGAATTAAATTTATTTGGATTCAGATTTTTGTCGCACAAAGCAGAAGTTAGATTGGTTCACATAAAAATGGAAATTGAATGACATTTTGTTTTGTTTTGTAATTGTTTCTGCCAGCATGTTGTTATTTGTTTGTTTTCAAATATCATTTTGACCCAATTTCCATTTATTTTCTGGTTTATAATTGACTAGCTGGGGGGGGGGGGAGTAGAAGAGAAATGTCAATAAAAATAATTGTTTTTAGGCATACACTGATGCCTATGTTTTTAGTTTCTGTTAAGTCCTTGAGGCTACAACGCCATTGACTATCATTGCCAGCCCCTGATTGGTTAAGACACGAGCAGCCAGCTGGTGGGAGAATGCAGCCATTCTATTGGTTCAGCGTCTGACAGCTCTAGTATAAAAGGGCTGTCAGCTGTCAAATGTTGCTTTTTGCCTGTTCGAGGTTTGCCTTACATTTTGCCATGCTAAACTGTTAATAAAGGTTGTGTTAGCTTCAACCTGCCTTGCCTCAGTTCCTGCCTGCCTTGTTCTCCCTACAGAACACTGGAGACGAGGATGGGATCAGGACTGAGGTAAAGGAAAAGCGAAGTCACTAATAAGAGCTGCCTCAAGTCACAGGCAACAAGACATTGCTCCAAGGCTAATTCCTCAGTTCTGTCCTTCTAAGGATGGCTAATCTACCGGCATTCATGGCATTCAGCCTGGCCACTGAAACATGGGACGCCTAACTCAAGTGGTTCAAGTGCTTCCTAGAGGCAAACGACTTCACTGGTTTGTCCAGTGGCTGTAAAAGAGGATATTTTCTCAGCGTATGTGGCCACAAGAAGTTTGGAACAGCTAGAGCTTTAACAGCCCCTCAATCCATCCATTCAATGCCTTGGGAGACTCTTTTGGAGAAACTTAAAAGTCATTACTCTCCAACTCCCTCGCGTATAGCCAGACGTTATGCTTTTAGGCAGAGGACCCAGACAGAAGGGGAATCTGTGAGTGACTACACGGCTTCCCTCAGAACGGCGGCCTGCACTGTGACTTTCCTGTGCTGGACGATGCCCTGTTAGAACAGCTTGTCTGTGGTATCAAAGACCTCAGACTTCAGCGATGCTTGCTGGCATGAAAAGAGCTGAGCCTTCAGGCAGCCGTGGATGAAGCCACGGCATATGAAATGTCAGACAAATCCACCACAGAAATTCAGAGATTTCTGCTACTGGCCACCCATGCCAGCAGGGGCCATGCTGTCCACCACGAAGAAGATGACGAAGAAGACTTCTCAGATGAGGAAGAAGAGATTAGCCGCCTCAAACTGGCCACCAGGAAAAAATGGACTCAGGCTGATTTTTTACCTCAGGCGGGTTGCCTGAGTTGTGGCGGGAACCATGCAAGATCAGTCTGCAGGTTCAAAGTGCAATATGCCGTCAGTGTGACAGGAAAGGACATTTAGCCAAGGTCTGTAGAGCAGCCATGCCAATTGCTGACCCACCTCCGGAACGCGCTTTGTCTAGACAATTCGCAAAAAGACTTCCCAAACACCGCGAAGACTGCTTTGCCATGACAGGTGACCAGGAGAACAGTTTCATATTGGCTTTATTTTGCAAGTAAATCAATGTGCATCCCTCTTACCTGCAATCCCCATTGTTCCTTCACAAAGCTGAATTGGTACTTGTCTGTTTTTCTTCTGCTTTATTTCCCTGGGTTTACATAGATTGGAATATTTCAGATACTCGGTTTTATATTTTATGTGTCCTGATCATAGAAAATCTGAATGTGATGCTGGGATCATTGTGAATATTGAGGCCATTTTATTCTATATGGTTAAGAGCAAAAATTATTTAATTGCCTGAACAATGAACTTTGTGTCATGTAATACTGAAATATGGCCAGGTCTAATCTGATGATCCTGATTTTATATTACCTGCAATTTGTCAGCAGCTGCTTTTGGCTAGGACACTTTTGAAGAAAAGGCTCAGTACAGCAATCTCTTGTGATGGATGAGGTACAAGTAGCCATTTTAAATCTTTTTCCTTGTAAGGTTAAAAGATTTTGTTGTAGAGAAAATTAGAATCATGTATTGGAAAGAAATGGGGGGGGGGACACCTAAAGTGATGGAAAGGAGCATGTTTCAGCCATAAGAAACTATGAACGATTGCTTCTTACTCCGGCTGTCAACAGATGTGCTTCCCAAAAAGTTATTGGCTTTTTTATTGTTTATTATTTTTGTTTCCGCTGTGGTACTGGGAGTCTGTGCTGTTCCTGTTATTAATGAGGGTTTTTTTTCCAAACAGCTTTATTAATCCCATTAAAAGCAAAAACATATAAAAGAACAACAGAAAGAAAGAGAGAAGGGAATTAACAGGGGGAAAAGTGAAAAGTAAAAAAGAAAAAAAGGGGGCAGAAGAGTAATAAAGAAAAAATATACAAAATAGAAAGACTTCTGACTTTCCTCAAAACAGATACAAATCTACTCTTTTACTCTAAGTCAAACAGAACATAACTGATACCTAACCCTAAGTTTAACAACATATACAATATTTCTCCAATGTTAAACAAATTAATTATTTAACCAATAAACAAATTAATTATTTAATCAACTTTAATTCAAAAATACTTATTCATCATTATCAAGCAGGATTATGAAAACAGCTGGTATTAGTATTATAAGGTACAAATCTCTCTCTCTCTCTGTCTCTGTCTCTCTCTCTCTCTCTCTCTCTCTCTCTCTCTGTCTCTCTCTCTCTCTCTCTCTCTGTCTCTCTCTCTCTCTCTCTCTCTCTCTCTCTCTCTCACTCACCTGTTTCCCTTGATTTTAGTAGCCAAGTTTTGAGAATAGAAAACTTGGAGCTTCATATGTATCCATGGGTCAGATATTTGAAATGTAAGATATTGTGCTTATATTTGTAAATAGAAAAGTTGACTAACCAAGAGGAGGCTCTGTGGATCTGGAAAAGGCCTCATCCAAATCATAATTGCTTCAGTTGACTGTAATCACTTGTGCAGGAAATGCAATATTGATTTAAAAATATAGACAAGCCCAATAATGTGTTATGGACAAATGCTTTTGTGATATCAGTAAAGAGACAGATGAATTGAGATCTTAGAAAGTGAGAACTAAGAAACTTTATGATTTGGTCTTCCCTTTGTATTATGTTAAGTAACAAATCCACATGGCATGCTTTAGCATGCTTTGCGTAGTTGTAATGAATTGTCTGGAAGGAACAGGATGGCTAACTGGTTAAAGATGCTGAGCTTGTTAGCTAGAAAACTGACAGCTCAGGTTTTAGACCTAAGCCCCATGTAACAAGGTGAGCTCTTGTAATTTGGCCAGCTTCTGCCCACATAGCAGTTCAAAAGTATGCAAATGTGAGTAGATAAATAGGCACCAATTTGGTGGGAAGGTAACAGTGTTCCATGCGTTTTGGCATATAGTCATGCTGACCAAATAACCATAACGTCAGTTAAGAAACGGAGATGACCACTGTCCCTAGAGTTGGACATAACTGGAAGGAGAAACCCTCACCTTTACCTTTAGTGAGTTGTGCAGATAATTTGCTGTTTTTTTAATTATATCATGAAATCTAACACCTTAAACTCTTTCTAAACCATAAACAATGCAAATGCAGACTTGGCCTTTTGGCAAAGGGGAATATTTTATGCCTTAATTCAAAACACCGCATTAAAGAGAAAATGTTGGCAGGAGAAAACTGTAGGTCAGAACTCAAAATCCAAAACCCCTTTCAAAAGAGCCATGCTTAATACAACCTGAAAATATACATTTGAAACAGTATTGCAAGGCTTTAAACATGCTGCATAATTTTAATTGCAAACAATGAAATGAAAATGTAACAGCATTGCTTCCATAGTTTGTTTGGTTTTTGATTTTTGGCAAAGATTGAGCTGCTTTAAAATGATTTCTCTGTAACTTATGAAGTAGACTTGTGCTCCTGTTCACCTCATACTAGCTTTTCTAATGACAGAAATATTTATATGAATGTATTTTGTTCACCCTTCTACCATTTACAAGTTGAAAAGGAATTTTAGGAGGAAATATCTCAATTTCCTTCTAGGAAGAATGTAGTAAATGTAAACTTTAAAATTCAAGATTATGAAGAGCAGTTGAAACAAGAAAAATGTCAGTTTGAAAACTCATTTGACTCAATCAGAATAGATCTGGAAAGGAATTTGGAGGTCTTCTAGTTCAACCCTCTCCTCCAGCAGGAGACTCTATACCATTTCAAACAGGTAGCTGTCAAGGCCTTTTTTAAAAGCCTCCAGTGATGAAGCACCTAGAACTTCTGAATGGAAGCTGTTCCATTAAGTCCTCAGTGTTAAGAAGTTTCTCCTTAATTCCAGGTTGCTTCTCTCCTTGATTAGTTTCCATCAATGGTTTCTTGTCTTGCTTCTGATACTTTGGAAAATAAATTGACCCCATTTTCTTTGTGGCGGCCCCTCAAATACTGGAATAATGCTATCATGTCATCCCTACTCCTTCTTTTCTCTAGACCAGTGGTAGTCAACCTGGTCCCTACCGCTCACTAGTGGGCGTTCCAGCTTTCATGGTGGGCGGTAAGGGTTTGCTGTAACTCTGCTTTATAAATTTTATAAAGTAAAGTTACTTCCCTACTTTATAAATCACCATTACTGTGGAACCGGTGGGCGGTTAGAAAATTTTACTACCAACCGAGATACAAAAGTGGGCGGTAGGTATAAAAAGGTTGACTACCCCTGCTCTAGACCATATCCAATTCCTGCAACTGTTCTTCATATATGTTTTCATCTCCAGACCCTCAATCATCTTGGTTGCTCTTCTTTTCGGTCACATGTGGTGACCAAAACTCCAATTTAAGAATAAAGAACCAGAAAAGGCAGAATTTGTCAACAGACTTATGTTGAAAATTAAGTCCTCTATTCATTAGATCCTAAGTCCTCATAAGTCTTTAAATAGAACATTGCATTCTATGTCTATGGCAAGGCTCAGCAACCCATGACTCTGGAGTTGCATGTGGCTCTTTCATCCCTCTGTTGTGGCCACAATTTTGAGAGGACCTTCTGTTGGGGTGGGGGAAGCACGGTATACTAGGAGGAGACTCTATGGCAAGGAGCGGGTTTTCTGGTCAGCTCCACAATTGATAGGACTTTCAGTTAGGACAGGTAGAGGAAAAAGGACTCCACACTAGGAGGAGACTCTATGGTGGAGGAACCGGACTTCCGGTCAGCTCCAGAATTGAATGGGAGCTTCCAGTTAGGACCTTGGTGGCTCCTGGTGTTTTCTTTCCTGTGGGTCCAAATGGCTCTTTGAATGTTTAAAGTTGCCGACTCCTGGCCTATGGAAAGTATACCTATAAGGTTTAAATTTGCCTACTATAGGAAGTATCCCCCCAAAATCTAAAAATAAAATAAAATCTTCCAAACAATGGAAAATCCACCCAATCATCCTTCACAAATAGAGAAGAGTATATTGTTAACAGCTTGTTTAACAACTTTTTGTTTCTCTGGGAAATAGCAGTAAGTTCAAAATACACTGTATTCAGATTAGGTAATTCTTCTTAGTTTGTATTGTCATGGTTTTATTGTCATAGACAATAGCTAACTGTGAATAGCTAATCTTAATTCCTACTAATACCTCTTAATAAAGGTATTAAAACAGCATCAGTTTCCCAAATTGCAAGTATGATGTTCCCCAAGGCCATTTCTTGGAATTCCATGCCAATAATTTTTTTCTCAGGTTGTAACAAGTAGTAAGGCTGAACTACATATACATAAACACATACACATACACACACATGCATGCATGCATATAAACCATTTAGAAAGCAATTTCAGACACTATTTGTAAAGTAAATTCATAGTCCAATGTGACTATTCAAACATACAGTATGTATTGCATATTTAGGTCCTACTCTGCTATATACATATGACCTACTTTTCTAGGTATACCTAGTCGCATTTACTACTATCAGTGCCCAGTATGCGGTCTTCCAGCATGACATAATTGATGTCCATATGATCAAATATAAATTGGCCATTTGTGATCTAAAAGCATTTATTGGCTATTAGTTTTATGAACAAAGGAAGACAGTGCAATGTTCAAATTCTCTCATTTTCCTACTAATTCTGATGACACAAACATTCTGAAAATACAAGGGCTGGCAAAACATAATGAGTTTCTCCACTCAATGAAATGAAATCATAATATTCTTCAAGCCATAATAAAAGGATGTGGTTTTTTTTGTTATAACTCAGCCTTGCCTAAGATGGACAGCTTCCATATGTTCTCTGCCTTAAGTACCAGTGTTCTCAATGATATAAATGCTGAGCAGGGAATTCCTTGATGCATTTCTAGTGCATTGGGTTGAGATAATCTAATGCAGACTTTAGTAAATACAGATTTAATTGGATACATTTGATAAAACACAAATAAGGATTCATAAGTCTTTATAGACTATTAATGGTTCAGTAAGAAATATATATACATATATATATATATATATATATATATATATATATATATATATATATATATATATATATATATATATATATATATATATATATATATATATATACATACATACATACACACACCAACTTGCAGTTATAACAGAGGTTCAGTGTCATTAAATATATCACATATCACCTCCCACTGGGGTTATTGTTAGAGAACTTCCATATGTTTAAAAAAAAGTACGCCTGAATTTTGAATGTAATGGTATGCCATTAAAAAGAACTGTCTGCGATCAGTATTTTTGTTGAACTTTAACAATGTACAAAGATATAGTTGATATTTATGGAGATTAGTGCTAGCTAGCTGTAAAGTATATTGCATGTTAGAGCTAATTAATCAGAGATTCTAGAAACTATTAGTGGAAGGTGTCATTAGAACTTATCTTAAAGGGTGAAAATATGTGCCTGTGTATGTATATTAGTCCCACTAATAGGAATGCAGTACAGATCTTTTCTTTGCTTAATCCATATCATTTCCCCGGTAAAAATGTAGCTTGTAGTCAAAACAACCACTCTTTTCATGCAATTACTGTATAGAGAGTAAGGAAAGCTGTTGGTTTTTGATGTTTGTGTTCATTCTATCAAATAACATAAGATAAAGGGGATAGCTATCTAAGTTCCAGAGGTGGGTTCCTCCTGGTTTGGCCTGGGTCGGGTGAACTGGTACTGGTGGAGGTGGGAGGCTCCGCCCACCCACCCAGACGCTTTTGCATGAGCAAACTGGTAGTGCCAGGATTTGCAACCCACTTCTGCTAAGGTCCTTGCTCTGTGTCATAGCTAGGAAACAAAGCACAATGCTAACTTTTCCTAATTGACAGGATTGATACTTCTATGTCAAACTGCACATATGGGTCTATTTCACTAGTCTTAAAGAGTAAGTATGGAGGGTAGAACTGACCTCTAGCACTCTAGTTGTCTGTGAAGCTAATTTCACATGACAGAACTGCTATATATACAATGGCTTAATTATTCTACTTGTATAATGAGGAATAATTTCACCAAATATACGTTCAGAAATGCATAATAATAGCAAATGAATTATTCATTATAGAAAAAAAACCTCTGTATGCAAGGTAAAATTTCAAAAAAAAGAGTACAATTTGGAAAAATGAGAACCAAAATATTATTTTAGAGGCCTCTGACTTAATGCATAGTAAAGTCAAGGAATTAGCCCCAGCCAAGTACATTCGACGAATTCGCAAGATATTAAAGTCCAAACTGAGTGGAGGAAACATCATAAAAGCCATAAATACCTGGGCTATACCTGTAATTTGATACTCTGCAGGAATAATTGACTGGACCCAGATGGAGTTGGACAATTTGGACAGAAAAACAAGGAAGCTTATGACAATGAATCATGTGTTGCACCCTAAAAGTGATGTTGACTGATTGTATCTACCAAGATCAGAGGGTGGTTGAAGACTCCTACAAATAAAGCAGACTGTGGAAGAAGAAAGTCACAGCTTGAATGATTACATCCAGAAAAGTGAAGAACCAATGATTAAGGAAGTAAATAAAGGAGACCTTTTGAAGACAACTAAGTTAAAAGCTGAATATAAGAAAGAAGTAATTGAGAAGTGAGCTGAAAATTGGAAAAGAAAGCTATGCATGGCCAATACTTGAAAAGTATTTAAGGCAAAGCTGACCAAAAACTAACTTGGAACTGGTTCAGATCAGGAGTACTCAAAAAAGAAACAGAAGGCTTTATTTTGGCAGCTCAAGAACAAGCCTTAGCCACAAACTGCATGAAGGCAAAAATTCAACATGTTACCACCAATAGCAAATGTCACCTCTGTAATGAGAAAAATGAGACAGTCGACCACTTGATCAGTGGGTGCAGCAAAATTTCACAATGCCATGACCGCATTGTGGTCCTACAATGCCATAACCGTGTTGCTAAGATTATTCACTGGAAATTGTGCCAAAAGTTTGGATTTGAGTACACCAAAAACCACTGGGACCATCAGGTTGAGAAGGTTTTAGAGAATGAGAAAGTCAAGATCTTGTAAGACTTCAGAATCCAGACTGACAGGCACTTGGCCTACAACACACCTGACATAACAATAATTGAAAAGAAAAAAGTTTGGTTCATTGACATTGCAATACCTGATGATGCACGAATTGAAGATAAACAGCAAGAAAAAAATTACAAAATACCGGGACTTGCAAATTGAGGTTGAGCGACTGTGGAAAAAGAAATCATGTGTTGTCCCAATTGTAATTGGAGCCCTTGGAGCAATACCTAAAGGGCTACCTCGCTATTTGGAAATTCTAAATTTACCTGACTTGAACATTCTGACTCTACAAAAAACCATCCTACTTGGAACAACTTATATCCTCCGATGTTACCTTAATAGTTCCTAGGTCCTTGGTTAGGACTCAAGCTGTTGAGCTACCAACCAGCCCCAAAGGCTGTGAATCTCACCAAAGATTAACCACATCATCATCATCATCATCATCATCATCATCATCATCATCATCATCATAACAAGAACAACAAACAACAGCAATAATCTTCATCCTCATCATCCACTGGCAGTGAGTTCCAAAGTTGGGAACTGCTATTAATGTTTTATCTCCTTTTCCATCAAATTAGTCTTTCATTATGGTGGTATTGAAATAGGAGGTTTTTGCAAGATCTTACAGTCTGGGCAAATTAGCAGAGGAGAATGTGATGGTTCATATCTTCTTGCTCCAAATCATATACATCTTAATAGATCATAATCTGAACTTTAATTATTCATATTCTGTCTGGAAGTAGAACAGATAGCAGTAAAGGTACTGTATTGCAATAATATAACCACATGCTCTTATAGTTGCCTCTGATAATAGAATAGCATGAAATTAAGTTTCTGGATAGTCCACACAGAATCTGTCATCCATTACATTACTAATGTTTGCCTGGCATAATACTAACCATTAATATATATAATATGAAATATTGTAGAGGAATAATACAAATTGTTGGCTACAGTTTTTGGTGCTCACAAGAATAAAATATTCCCAGGCAATCTGGACTTTTTAAATGGAATATGGAAAAGCATCGCTGAATGGATGGGTATATTTGTAAATGAATTTTAGATTCTTGAGTTGTTCCTTTTCCTTAAATTTTTAATTTTAATTATATTTCATTAGTCCTAATTGTTTTCCAGTCAGAACTGGAAAGTTCTGAGTTGCTGAGTTCTATTTGATCAAACTCTTAATTTTTTTTACAATTAAAAAATAGAGACAATGCTTTCGAACAACCAGTGACGTGCGGTGAGGTTTATGGCTGGTGAGGCTGGTGATGTCATCAAATGATCATCATGAAGGGAGGACTGTGACAACTTTGATCTTTGCAAGCGTGCAAGCAAAATACCCCAGGATCACGGTGGCGGGGACAGCAACTCCTTCCGCTGCGCTGCGGAGAAGAGCCACACTGTGCTCCTCAGCACTAGCCTCTGATCAGAGCGAGCCGCGGTCCCCTTCCTATTGGCTCATGAAGGAGGGGAATGGGACCGCGTGTGGAGGAGGCTCCTCAGCGCTAGTCTCAGATCAGCGCGAGCCACACTCCCATTCCCCTGCACAGGTAGTCCCATTCCCCTCCTTCCTGAGACAACATGCAGGGGACCGCGGCTTGCGCTGATCTGAGACTAGCGCTGAGGAGCACAGCGTGGCTCTGCTCTGCAGCACAGTGGAAGGAGTTGCTGTTCCCGCCACCGTGATCCTGGTGTATTTGTTTTGCACGCGCAAGAAAGAGATGAAAGAGAAAAGGGGATTATTTTTTTTTCTTTTTTTTCTTTTCATGATAAGAGCGGTGAAGCTCTGCCTCCCCTGCCTCCCCTGCCTGCACGTCACTGCAAACAACTTACCCTTGATTTCAGTCTCAGAATATATAAATGGCCAATCCTGAGGCCAATCATAACAGACATTTTGGCCACAGTTCAAGTTTTGTTTTATGATTAGAGCACTCAGGATAAAACTGCTTGAAATGACCAAGTGTTAATCTAAACTCAGAACAAAATTCTTGAATTGCCTTTCCTTCTTGAAACCTGGAACACTTGAAACTATAGTTCTAAAGTTTGCAATTGCTTCTTGGAAATCTATATATCAATGTGATTAATATGTGGCACAGCAATCTGTGTTAAGAAATAAGAAGTTGATTGGGGTAGGGAAAAAGAGAAGCTACTAGGACAGGGGTGTCAAACTCAATTCATTGAGGGACACATCAAGGTTGTGTTTGACCTCAGGGAGCTGGGGTGGGTCTGACTAGGGTGGGTGCAGCCTGCTCGACATCACTTGCGTCATGGGTGCCTCTGGTGGCCCAAGCACTCTGCCAGCGAAAATGGATTTCTGGGCTCCATTTTCAGCTGCAATGGCCTCCTGCAATCCTCTGCCATTGAAAATGGAGCTCGGGGGCCACGGATGGCCTTCCCGAGCTCCGTTTTCACTGGCAGAGGCACTGTGAGCCAGTCCTTCACTGCTTCCAGGGTGGCCACGCAGGCAAAATCTAAGCATCACACAGGCAAAATCCGGGCTCCAGGCCTTGAGTTTGACAGCCCCATACTTGGAAGTAGTTCAGTTGTTTATGGAGAAAATGAACAGCAAAAGAGATCAAGAATGATAGCCCTTCTTCCTTAATTATATCAATTTGCATTGCAGTTCTAGAAGACAGAATTTTGCTGATGCTGTGAGTGAAGAACTTCTCTCCATCATTTTCTGAATCTTATTAGTAATAGGCATTTTAACATGGAATACTTTGAGGTGCTTTGGAGGTGGAAAGAGAAACTATACTACACATACAGTAGGCCTAACTTAACAGAGATAAAAGTTAGAAATTGTTGAGAATATTCATAGCTCAGGTTGTAAGTTTTGACAGGGGTCTGTTCTCTGAGATTTGTAGCTCCCGGACGTTTCATTAACAAACTAGATAACATCTTTAGTAGAGTTTTGGGGTGAAATATCTTGTTCACTTATGTAGGTTCTGGGTGGTTGTTTAGCCTTGTCACTGTTTGAATCACAAAACTGTTTGAATTTCAAAGCTGATTGAACCACAAGACCAGTTTGATGAACCCATTGGGAGAATATCAGGCTTCAATAAACTTGTGTGCTTGATGGGTTTTGGCATGACTGATATGACTGTACTGCTTAATGAATGAAGTTTCTGCACTTTTAATTTCTATTATTAAGGAATCATTATGCATCGTTATATGAGGAAGTTATGTGTTGCCATTTGTAGTCTTCTGCAGTACCCCAGTAACTTTGTTTGATTATAGAATGCTGTAAATGAGCATGGTGGCTGAAAAACTGGGCAGGAGGTTAGCAAGCCTGCTTTAGAGACCCAAGAGCGGGGTGGGATTGAGCTGTTGTCCTTCACCCTGTCTTCTGTCAGTGGCATGAAAGGAGCTCCCAACTGGGTGTCCTCAGTTACTGGCTAATCCTTTCAACCCAGAAGTGCCTCAGTGTTTTTGACTCAAGTGCAAAAATAGGATGCTGTGATGTTGTAACTGTGAGCCAGGCATTGAACACCTGGTTATTGAATATATGATTGCAGGGATGCTGTGGCTGCAATAAGTATGAGGATTTTTCATAAGTACCATTCACTCAGCAGCATTGGTCTCTGAACAAGTAATCTTTAAATGAGGACTACTTTATGAAACATTTTGAAACTAAGAATGAAAAAAGATCCCTATGTAATAGCAGACTGGGGGTGACAACCCGAAAACCAACTTGTGTTTCCTCCTGCTTTCCAGCTGCTGCCTTCTCCTCCAAATATATATTCCAGATCTGTTGTTTATATCAGATACATTGCCGAGCATGGAAAATGATATGAAAACAGGAGATACAGAGTTTATAATGTGGTAATTGTGTCACATAGTCTGGGTGAAAGGCAATTTCAGTTTGGTCTATCACACTTTACAATTTAAGGCTTAAAATATATTTATGGCTTAACATATATTATAATTGATCTGTCATTTCTGCTTCAAAATGAGAGAAAGCACACCAATGGTTTTTAGCAGTTGTAGCTGAAGGGAGTTTAGAGGCCACAAAAGAAAGATTTATGAATTGCTTATATCTCTAAAACAACAGGTTGTCAAATCTTGACTCAATATATGCTTTTTACTCATTTCTATGTTGTCAAACTTTAATTCACCATTAGTTTTGGATATTCAGGAAAAAGGATTCATAGAAGACAAGAAGCTGTGTTGCAAAAATGGAATGTGGCAGAGGTATTTTTCTCAAAGAATATGAGTGATGTCTGAATGTATCTGGTCCTTGATTTATAGGCCTGCCCATCTTTAAGATACTTTAAACCTGTTTCTTTTTCCTGCAACAAGCTAATATGAATAAAGACCCCTTCCATTTTAGATGACATTCTCCAAAGGTTCTGCAATACATGGCTGTGTTTCGTGATGGTAAGCATTTGACCATTATACTGTAGCAAGATGAACTTCCACTGTACTTTGGAAAAATATGATTTCAATAAAAGAGAATATTTGCAGCTCAGGATTGAAATGAGGGATCTTTGGTGCTCTCTGAGCTTGGTTGTTTTCTTACAGACATTTCATTACCCAAACTAGGTAACGTCAACAGTGCTAGTCCTGATGATGTTACCTAATTTGGGTAATGAAACATCTGCAAGAAAACAACCAAGTTCAGAGAGCACCAAGGACTCCTCAAAATATGATTTTTGAAGCCCAACTGATGAATTAAAATAAGCTCCAGCAATCATCACTATCCATCATAGGTTCTGAACTTTGGCCCACAAAGGTTCCACAATTGTAGTATTAGCTTCCCACAGACTAGTCTCAGGAATGCGTTTGGAAGTAGATCCCAACAAACAAGGTGGGCCATTAAGGTTCCAGTGTTATGTAGAGTACAAAAAACAGGAATGCAAACATCATTGCCTTATTTCTATTGGAGCAGTAGAAACTCTTTGTTGTAGTACAATACAATAGCAGAGTTGGAAGGGACCCTGGAGATCTTCTAGTCCAACCCCCTGCCTAGGCAGGAAACCTTATACCATTTTAGACACTAATAATTGCTGTTACATTTGTTTTTTAGATGCACATTTTTCAATCAATCCAGCTTTCCAAACTTAATTTCTCCTTCAGTTTAGAATTCTTTTAGTCTATGAGTTTTTGAGATTGGATGAGTTTACAAAAAAAAAAATCCAGTAATTGAATCTGTTAAAATAAATAAATCAAAAGCTAATTGGCATGTGCACTTCCATTCTTTTGCTTATTGAATTAGATTAGTGGTTTGAGGTTGTTTTTATCATATTTGTATACCCCCAGCACACAGTTCTGCAAATTCAATTATATATTCAAAGGAAGCACTCAATTTATGCCAGACCAGTTTATATTTATTGCAGGGGCAAGCCTCAATAACTGATAATAGGTCTGTTCAAAATTAATTAAGATATTTCAAAGAAGCGGCAACATTGATACTCGCCTGCAATGAAAAACGGGGGTTATTTCAGGTTTTGTCATGATAAGTGATTATTGTGAACTAGCAATGGGCCTGTGAGCTTTTGAGTTTTTCTTTTAATTCTGAGAGATAAGTTGTTCATTTTCTTGCCTCTTGGGAGACCAGATGTCTTGTTTTTTGTCTTGGTTAAAATTATTAGAGCAGTGGAACTCTTGGTATAAAATAAAAAGCACAGCGGATGTCACAATAAATCAAGAAACTGTATCAGGATATGTTGTAACAGGTAATAATAATGAACTATTATTAACAGAACACTTCCCCAAAGTTGAATTCTTTGTAGAATTATAAGGAGAAAAGTAGACAAATGGTGTACTAGGAGTTGTAAGTGCTCCACCATTGGAGATTTTCAAAATTAGCCTGGAAAACCATTTGACCAAGATGGTATCTCTTTCCTGGAGCAGAAGGTTGTATTAGAAGAACTCCAAGGTCTCTCCCAGCACTAAGATTCTATGTTCTATGAAAGCTATACTCTCTCCCCAACCAATGCTGCCAAAGTACTTTCCCTGCCTATCTCAACACTGACCATGCTGGCTAGTTGGTGATTTATATCAGCACAGAATAAAATGTAACAGAGAACTAGGGCAGTAGCACCAGGGCTGAAGTAGAGGCTCAAGAGTGGGAAGTGACTGTCACAGACTGCTTAAGGCCCAGGGACTTCAGCATTAATGCTGCTACCAAGGAGTGCTGTTCTGTAATCTGTTCAAAATGACAGACATGGGGAGATACACAGGTGGGGGGAGTTGAAGAGGAGACAAAGGAGGGAGTCCCTTACCTTACTGAGGCTTGGGACTGGGAGAGACTGAGCTGAGAATGGCTTGGATCAGGGACATTTCTTGCCTAATGCCAACTGGAATTTAATTAATGTTGGCAATGGGAGCTGCCGAGATTGCTGTTGTTGTACTTTATGACTGTTATCACTTAAGAAAACATATTCTGGTCTCAATTGCCATCATAATCCAAAGATAATTTCTATAAATACTGCAACTCTATTGGACATTTGGAAGAACACCATTATTGTTTTCCCTATGTAAGGGTGGGAAAACAGAGTCGGTCACTTATAAACCAAAGAAACATGAACTACACAGATTTCAAAAAGGAATTTGATGCTGAGTTGAGATAAAAACAATCTTGAAAACTGTAAATTTCTAGTCCCATTTATAGTAAGTTAGTTAATATGGAGTCTTCTTGAAGCACTCCATTTCCACAGCTGTCGCATCTGAAATGGGTTGCTTCTTCTCACTTAAACTGCAATCCAACAATGCTTCCTATCCAAAGTTTCTTACAAAGAGCAAATAGAAATTTAACATCTGTTAAATGTGTCTGGAATGGTGTCTTGCTATAATTTGATACAAAGTGTAAAAGAGGTGACCATGAATGCAATTATAGGAAATGGGATCTGTTTTTATATTAGGATGGAGTGTGCAGATGTTTTTTTTCTGTTCAGCTTTTTGAGAATGTACAAACATGAGGACTAAAGTTTATTAAAAAATCTGTTGATTTAAAGAGAGTATATAATGAAATGAATGGTGTGATGTTTTGCATGAGTACTGAGTTGAAGATTGGTTGTTCGATGTGATTAAAATATATGATGAAATTAAAGCATTAGTAAGAGTAAATACAATGTGTAACAAATAGTCCAACATTCAGAAGGGAGTAACATGGACAGGGATATACAATATATCTTCGGTTGCTTAATGCATTTATGGATAAATGTGTAAGGAATGATTTTGGTGGTGATATAATTATGTTGTTTTAAACATTAATATTAAGAAGACCTTGAGTTTTAACAGTTCATTTAGTGATTTTCGAAGTTGCAACATTACTGAAAAAGTGACATATGACCATTTTCACACTTACAACTGTTGCAGCATCGCCATGGTCACTTGATCAAAATTTGGATGCTTGGCAACTGATTCATATTCATGATGATTGCAGTATCCCATGGTCATGGGTCACATTGTGTGATCTTCTGACAAGCAAAGTCAATCTAGATTCAGTTAACAATGTGTTACTAACTTGACAATTGCAGTGATTCCCTTAACTGTAGCAAGAAAGGTCATAAAGTGGGGGGAAATTCACTAACAACTGTCTTGCTTACCAATTAAAATTTTGGGCTCAATTATGTACTTATAAACTACATATATATCTTGGTATTACCAACCAACAAATTCTTTTTTTCTAAGGGAGAAGCTCATAAAACAATCTGTTCTCTTCTCCTTCCCTGAAAATAACTTTCTGTTTATATTTTATATTTCATTTAAGGCAAATACCCCCAATGGGGGGGAAAAAACATGCCAGACCGCTTAGTGGTGTAGTGAATGGGATTGCCTGGCATTGCTAGAAAAACAATACAAAAATTGGAAATAATTTTCTGACCAAAGAGAATGTTCAGTTTTTGACTAAAAGGAAAGGTGACCCTTTTTTATAATGTTCTCAGTTTCTATAGGGTAAGGAAAGTTTTCCTATACACTTGCATACCCTATATCAAAAAAGGGAAAAAAATAGATCCAGGAAACTACAGACCTATCAGCCTGACGTCAATACCAGGAAAGATTCTGGGAAAAATAATCAAGCAACGAATTTGCGAACACCTAGAAACAAACAAAGTAATAGCCAAAAGCTAACATGGATCTGTCAAAAACAGATCATGCCAGACTAATCTTATTGCATTCTTTGATAATGTGACAAAATTAGTGGACCAGAGGAATGCCGTTGATATAGTTTACTTGGACTTCAGTAAGGCTTTTGATAAGGTAGACCATAACCTACTACTAGATAAAGTAGAAGAATGTGGGTTAGACAGTATCACCGCCAGATGGATTCGTAACTGGCTGACCAACCGCACTCAATGTGTAGTCCTCAATGGAACTGCATCTACATGGAGGGAAGTATGCAGTGGAGTACCCCAAGGCTCTGTTTTAGGCCCAGTACTCTTCAACATCTTCATCAATGATTTGGATGAGGGAATAAATGGGGAACTCATCAAATTTGCAGATGACACCAAGCTGGCAGGAATAGCCAACACTCTAGAAGATAGGCTTAAGATACAGAAGGATCTTGACAAACTTGAACATTGGACATTATCTAATAAAATGAAATTCAATGGTGAAAAGAGTAAGGTTCTACATTTAGGCAACAAAAACGGAATGCACAGGTACAGTATAGATGATACCTTGCTCAATAGTAGTAACTGTGAAAGGGATCTTGGAGTCCTAGTAGACAACCATTTAAATATGAGCCAGCAGTGTGCAGCAGCTGCCAAAAAAAACAACACAGTTCTAGGCTGCATCAACAGAGGGATAGAATCAAGATCACGTGAAGTGTTAATACCACTTTATAATGCCTTGGTAAGGCCACACTTGGAATACTGCATTCAGTTCTGGTCGCCACAATGTAAAAAATATGTGGAGACTCTAGAAAGAGTGCAGAGAAGAGCAACAAAGATGATTAGGGGACTGGAGACTAAAACATATGAAGAACGGTTGCAGGAACTGGGTATGTCTAGCTTAAGAGAAAGAAGGACTAGGGGAGACATGATAGCATTGTTCCAATATCTCAGGGGTTGCCACAAAGAAGAGGGAATCAAACTATTCTCCAAGGCACCTGAGGGTAGAACAAGAAGCAATGGGTGGAAACTAATCAAGGAGAGAAGCAACTTAGAACTGAGGAGAAACTTCCTGACAGTTAGAACAATTAATCAGTGGAACAGCTTGCCTCCAGAAGTTGTGAATGCCCCAACACTGGAAGTCTTTAAGAAGATGTTGGATAGCCATCTGTCTGAAACGGTATAGGGTTTCCTGCCTAGGCAGAGGGTTGGACTAGAAGACCTCCAAGGTCTCTTCCAACTCTACTATTGTATTGTGTTGTGTATGTATATAGATTTATGGTAGAGATCTTTTTTAAATGTTTTTAAAATCATTAATACATTGTTTGCCTATAATTGAGATAATGTACTAATGTTATTCCTCATTAGCTAATGTTAAAAAGTGTTCTTTTATTAAACTGTTCTTCGTATCCTGATCAGTTATCTGCTTCATGAAAAGATTATGCTATTGTATTCTTGTTTATTTTCTTGGCTCGTGTTACGATATTGACAAGGAATTAAATTCTGATCTGATATAGATACATTTAATCACATTGTTAAAACAATCTACTCTTGGGAATTTAGCAAGAGACATTGGTTGCAGTGAGTACTTGGAATCCAAACAAGAAATAATATTATTACTATCATAGTAGATCTCAAGCAATTGAGCAATGGCTCTGGGAATTTATAGAGAATATATGGTGATATGATAACTTCCAGAATGAAAATTGGAGCCATTGTTTAGAGATCATTTTCATCTTGGGATTTGACTATCTTGACCATTGTGATAACAATCTGCTAATTTCAATCTTCTGATGGCATCTTACAATACAATACAATAATAGAGTTGGAGTAGAGTTAGAGTTGGTTCTTTTTATATACATCAGCTTTGTTGATTGCTCTGTCGTAACTACTACTGATTTGATAAAATTTCATTCAATTGCATTATGCATTTATTTCCTATTAATAGTTAGGCAGGGCACGATGGCTCAGAAGCTAAAGACACTGAGCTTGTCAGCTGGAAAGCTGATAGCCCGGGTTCAAGATCAAAGGACAGTGCAACAGGGTGATCTCTCTTTCCTTGACCCAGCTCCTCCCTACATAGCAGTATGAAAGCATTCAAATGTGAGTAGATTAATAGTTATCACTTTGGTGCGAAGGTAACAGCATGTGCCTTTGGTGTACAGCTATGTTGGCCACATAGCCATGGAAAATGTCTTTGGACAACACTGGCTCAGTTGGCCAAGAAACAGAGATGGTCACCACATCTTAGAGTCAGACACAACTGAACAGGGAAACCTTTACCTTTAATAATTAGGCATTTGTTTGAATGCTTCATCCAGAAGTTGATTGCTAGAAATAAGAATATTCTTATCAAATAGGGATTTGCATCCAATATCATTTATATTTATGTTTTTACACATGGAAAACAAGTAGGGACAAATGTACCTGCATTATATAGTATTTACGATTTGTTTTTCTTCCCACTTTCAGCAAAGGCTTCTCTTTTAAAATATTTTTTATGTTACTGTGATCTGTAGGTTTGGGAGTATTTATATTACTTGACTACAGCTTCAGAAATACAGTTTAGTGTTCACTAATGAGATGTTGAGTTGTCAGAAAAATAGCAGAAAATTAGACATTGGGAAGTAAAACATAAACAACAAACACCCTTTATTTAGATATGTCATTAACACATTTTTGTACCCTCCGCTTGGACTATTGTAATGCACTCTACATGGGTCAGCCCTTAAAGATCATCTGGAAGCTTCTGTTTGTTCCAAAAGCAGCGGCTCAAATGGTTTTGTGCAAGTACAAATTTGCACATGTATCACTTCTTTTGTGGGAGCTGTAGTGGTTGCTGATTTGGCTCCAGGTGGAATACAAAGTCCTGGTTATCAACTTTAGAGCTTGAGTTATTTGACAAAGCGCCTCTCCCCAATTACATTTACTCAGCCCATCAGAGCAGGAAAGCAGAGCATGCTGTAGGTCCCAAGTAACTATATCTGGTGGGACCTAGGAAAAGGGCCTTCTCTGTGGTGGCCCCCTCCATTTCAAGTGTCATTCCCTCAGAGATAAGTTTGGCCCCTACCTTGTTGCTTTTCTGCAAAGCGCTGAAGGCATAGTTTCATCAGTAATTCCAAGTGATTCAAGGGATTCCAAGTGATCAAGTGATTAATTCTCTTGTTGCCACTATGGTGGGTGGGTGGGTGTGTAGTTAAATTGTGTATTTTTCACTGTGAATTTTTAATGTTTAATGTTGTATGAGTCCTTGTGTATGAGCTATATAATTTTAAAAAATAAATAAATACATAAATTTAAATTTGCACATTTATTTTATTTATTAAAATGTTTTCATTGTTAAAAATATTTCAACCTAGCACATGCAAGATAAACATAAAGCTGGAACTTAATTGCCAGTCCTATCTCTTTTCGGAAGGTGTGCCTTCCTCTGTTTCTGGTGCAGAGTTTCTGATTAATTCATGTGTTCAAAATTTCGCTAGATGTGTGAAAAAGTACATAATTATGTTCCCTCAAAAGCCACAGAAAATACTCAAGGAAAGTAGCCATGAGCAATTTGGTGCTTTTTTTCTTTCTTTTTAATTCCTGGAAATGTCAGCCATAAATAGTTTTAGTCCACCAGGTAGAGAAAGAAATGGATTGTGCATCAAGGAATCATAGTGAGAATCATAGTTATGAGGGTATGGTTTTATTTTCTTACAGAAAATAAAGCAGATGGTGAATTCTGAACAGAGAGACCTTGAAGGGCCCTTCTGTTGACACACTTTTGTTGTCCAATAACAATGGGCTGCCCCTCTAGGCTACTTACATTGTGTATGATCATACATGACTCTCATCAAGGAGTAAGAGGTCCAATCACATCTCTATTCAGCCTTGTTTCTTGGCATTGAGCATAGCAGAACAAGTCAGTCATTTCTTTCAGCAATACTAATTTGCCCTATGCATTTTCTGAAATACACATAGTGAAGAGTTTCATATTGAGTGTCTTTTGGGAAGAGGAAGCAAATTATATTATAATTACCATGTCAGATGATTAAACCCATTTCTTGGGGGGGGGGATTGGGATGGTGGCTTGGATGCATTCTGTTATGTTTTTTTTTTCTTATACACATTAGGCAGGCTTATACAACAAAGGGAAAGACTCCAATGATTTCCCTAAGGTAGCTTGCAGAAGTAATTGGTTGTATCCAAGCCTTCCCCCTATTTATTAAGAAAGAAGGACTCAGTATATCTTCTGGCAATGCAGTGCATTTTTTTTACACTGTTCAGGGAGATCTGCAATAGAGTGTCCTGGGAGGTTGAAATGCTCTGGTATTACTTTATCCTGATTCTGAGGTCTGATGACAAACCTATGTCCATTAAGTATTTTGTGCAAACTTTGTCCTGCAAAGAATTGTGGATCTCAAAGTGTTCATTTTTGAAAAATGAGACTTTAACCATACCAGTGAATGAAAGTTTACTGAACTGAACATTTATCTCGAAGTTTCAGGCTGTCTCAAAACATCTTAGGGGAGGGGGGAAGGTTTTCTTACACATAAGTATTGATAAACTAATCTGTTTCATACACACCTGCATCTACATAACCCCTCCTTCCCCTTTTTTCATCCCAATGCAAATCCCTCATCAGTTGGTATTCCATGCATCTTAGGAAGTTGCCTGTTGCTTATGATGCAAACTTGCTTATTTATTTCTCTACTCAATTTAGCTGCCTGGCTCCCAACAACCCCAAATAGGTCTTCTGATAAAAATTATTAGTCTCAAAATGTGCTATCAGAGGCCTTCAGCCTCTACAGCCAACGATGGCTTGCCTTCTGCTGCTATGATAATTAATTATGGAGGAACACAACTGCATTCAGATCTTACAGGTTTACTCCATGAGATTGCTTGGTCACTGTGCAAAATAGGATTGGATAAAAAAATACTATCTGGTCTTATATCTAGTAATGGCCAACTAGATGCAGAAGCCAGCAAAGGAATGAGAATTTACCACAGAAATATACATCTGGAACATTCGTAATGGTTAACATTCTTTACATTTACAAACTAAAATGAAAGTGGTGGAAGCATGTCAAACTTTAATGTGCTGCTTATCCAAAGATGAAGCTGTCTCTTTCCACTATGCAGGATCTTTTGTGAACATTAGGTTTTACTGCACAATGCCTCGAGGACAGTTAACTGAGACATGAACACAAATCTTCAGGTTAATGCTTGGCATATGCCATCACTCTTTGGACTGTAAAGATTTAACACTGTGGCTGAAAAAGTAATCTAAGGAACAAAAATATTAATTTTAAAAAAGGCAATTCTGTATGTTCTAAATATACATTAAAAATCTAGAAATCTTTGCTACATTCTCTTAAGGCAACTGCATGAATTTAATACAGTAGAAATTCATTTCATTTTTACCTTGCAGGGTTTTTATAGCAGGCAGTGATTTAAATGGAGGAGCATGATGATATAGAAGTAATTATGACAGAAGTGTTTATTCATTTCTTTTCTCCTTAGGTGGTTGTTCGTTTGATGAACATTACAGTAACTGTGGTTATAGTGTGGCACTAGGGACCAATGGATTTACTTGGGAGCAGATTAATACCTGGGAGAAACCAACAATGGATCCAGCTGTCCCAACTGGTAAGTACAGAACCAGTGGGGGGGGGGGAAGCTTTAGCTTTTAAATATTTTTGAAATTCTAATGTCATAAAATGAGATAAGCTTGATAAGTTAGTGAGATAAGCTTGATAAGAATTTAATGATAATGTACCCAAGAATTGACCCTTTTCTTTTTAGAGATATGTTATTATTCTTTGTTCAGGGTTTTTTTTTCTTGAAGATAAGCTTTTGTGAAGTCAAATTGAATAGTTGCCCCCCTTTTTTCGTTTGCTTTAACCAGGATTTAATTGTTTTAACCCTTAGCCATCGACGTTCTATTTTAGCTATGCTATTACAAACATAATGACCTCTGTACCAAAAAGACATTCAATGTTTTCATGGTTGGATCTAAAAATTGATGTATAAAGCCGTAAAGAAAAAAAAAGATATTGATCTCTATAAATCCACATCATACAGGTCCTCCATTTTTGTTTCTTCATCCTTGAACTTCAATCTTTCTTCTCTAATTTTTACATTGGTTCACTGAATGATGGTGCTAATAATTTCTTTCAAAAATAATAATTTCCAAATCTCTAGAAGAGTAGGTGAATTTCCGAGATTTCTAGCTGCTGGCTGTAGTCCAGGTAATTGCACAACAACATTGTGACTCTCTGTTCTGGATCTATTGCTTCCAAAAGTGCAGAAGACCATTTGAATTTGTTCTTGCCATATACATTATTGCACAACATAGATTGTACCTGGTCATCAATTTCATTGAGAGCTTTATCATTGCTGATGTCAGAATCTCTGCTGGCAGTGGGTTCCTCATCATTGATTACAAAATTTCCATAACTATCTGATTCCACTTCACTCAGATCACCTTCTGCTTCTCCATACCATTTTAGAACAATTTCTTTGTAAGTTTGGGTCACCAAATCACACTCTTTTTGGTGGAAAAATTTGCCCTAACATTAAAAAAAAATGTTAACAAAGATCTGCGGTCAAAATGACCAAAACTCAAATTCAAGCACCACTACAGAAAACACCAAATAACTGACACAAGCGTGATACTTCATACATTCTTACTGGTGGGAAAACAAAAGCTACTGGAATGTAACTGGAATGGTCTATTTCTAAAAATAGGGGTGTACCAACATTTTGGATAACTGTTGCAGTCACCATGACCACAGTTTGGATTTATTAGATTTATAATATCTGGGATTAATTTTAGTGTTTGTCATCTTCACTTTTCATTACCAGTAAGCCAGAGCTCTTCCAGAAATTGTCCTATAATTTCTTTGACCTTGTCTTTCTGCTGAATCCATATTCTAATGCTTGCCCATTGCCCATCAAACCTCACTTTCTAGTGGAGTTGATTCTGGAATAACATTATTTCAAATATTATCCTATCATTATATTTGTAAATGATTCCAGTGTAGCCTGCAAACGTATTTTACTTTCATTGCCTCCATTAGCTATCATTCATGATTACCTTTAAGTAGAAGAATATCTACTAATTCTTAACAATATGATATTGTCATTTATTGCATTATAGCTGAAAACATATTTAGCAAAGCTTTTGGGGGGTATTGTTGACTTTCCATTCTATCATATAGCCTCATACCCAAATATATGAAGTAATTATCAGAATTAAAGTAACCAATCTACTTTTTCCAAAAACATCCCACTTGATATGCTTTCTTTGCATTTAATAATTTAAAACTTTCCTTGATCCATGCTGCTTACATTCCAGGTTTTAACTGAATGCATCCTCATAAAATTGTTCTGAGCTGCCTTCATGAGCCCCACTCAACAACCTATTGAGTGAGGAGAAACCCCTTTTTATTTAGGAATTCATGGCATTCACTGACAAATAGCATAGCAATAGCACTTAGACTTATATACTGGTTTCATAGTGCTTTTACAGCCCTCTCTAAGCAGTTTAGGGAGTCAGCATATTGCCCCCCAACAATCTGAGTCCTCATTTTACCCACCTGGGAAGGATGGAAAGCTGAGTCAACCTTGAGTGGGTGAGATTTGAACTGCTGAACTGCAGCTAGCAGTCAGTTGAAGTAGCCTGCAGTACTCCACTCTAACTATTGTGCCACCTCAGACAAAGCTCCAGGTCACACATCCATAGGTGATTCACAAGCCATAACAGTCTCTGAGTTCCCTGCAGGGAGCCTCAATTAGCACTGCAATCTCAACACAAAGAGTCTTGACCAACCTGGTTAGTGGCAAGGAAATCCTGGCAAGGAATCCACCAGAGAGAATTCTTCTGGAGCATGAACAGATGTCTCCAACAACCATGCCTCCATGCCTTATATCCCAGTGAGGGAGGGGCTTGTTAACATCTCCTTCTTTTCCTGGATAGCTGGCCCTCAGTCCTGCGTTGCTCTCCTCTCTGCACTTCTCTGCACATACGTGTATCTGGGACAGGGCCCAGCTATTGCTCCCCCTTGCTCAGCTCTGGCCCCGAAAAACCTGTCTCTCTGCCTGAGCATGAGTAGATGGGCCCTGCTCTGCATCTGTCTCTGAGACCTCCTGCTCCTCAGAGCCTTCAGCTGACTCAGATGGTAACACAGGCACCCCCTCCATCTCCTCTGATGCATGTGACTTGACTACCATCTCCACTGGCAGTCGACGAACCACAACAAAAATAAAGAATTGCTGCTGGTACCATTGGGGATCAAACCTTTCTTTGGTCTCACTATGTCAACATCTCCAGAAGTGAAATAGTGGTGAATGTGTATAGCTCACGTATAAGATGAGGGTGAAGGTTCATTCCTGAATGTTTCATTATCAAGCTAGGTAACATCTTCAGCAGGTACCTAGACTGCTAACAAAACATTTGGAAACCAACCCACAAACTCATAGAATGAGCCTTCACCCTCGTCTCCAGAAGTGCTTATGAAAGTTAGATATTCTTCTTTAATATACACATGTGCCTTTTGACTGAGGTGGTTGTAGTGGTGTATCGTATAATTTGTCAAAATATTTCAGTGATGTGCATACTGTATTATTTTTGTAGGAGTGATTAGCCATTGCCTTTTCTTTAGTTTCACTTTAGCATTTCTTCTCTTGCTTTTAAGTGTACAGAGCCTTTCCTGAACTTTGGGTTTATCTCTTTTACAACTGCTTTTTTGATGTTACCAGAATGAGTGACTCTTAGCAATTGTTCCCATGCCAAGATTTTAATTTTCTGGAGCAGCCAATTCCTATTTTGTTTGCTTATTTTCTTTGTTTTCTTTGTTTAATTGCTTAAATGGTAGATGTAAACTGCTTTTATATTGATGTGTATCTATCTATCTATCTATCTATCTATCTATCTATCTATCTATCTATCTATCTATCTATCATATATATATATATATATATATATATATATATATATATATATATATATATATATATATATATATATATATATATATATATATATATATATATATATATATATATGTTGTAATTGTACTGATAAATAAATAATATATTTATTTATCAGTACAAAATAATATATATATATATATATTATACAATATATATATTGTACAAAAACATTTTATTATTTGACTTTAATCATTTAGGATATTATAAAGTTTAGATCAAATATTTGTACAATAACTGAAGTGTTTTGGTTATGATTGCAGCTGCATTATGCAAACCTGACAGAATAAAACAAGATTAATGATGAATGTAATTATCTGTATAGTTTCTAGAAAACAATATTGTCATTTCTAAATTCCCAAAACAAAATTTATTATTAGGGAACTAATAACCTTGGAAAAGAAGAAACTTACTTTAGAAACATCAACAGTATTGTTTAATTATTTTTTCACAATGAAAGGCAAACTATAGCACCACCAGGAAAAAAAAAAGCTATATAGTCAGGGAAAAAATAGATATTTTGGTGAATAAAACACACTAAGTGTGAAAAAAGAAAGAAAATAATATTGATGAATAGAAAAAAAAAACATGCATATAGTAACTATCAATAGCTATATAAAATGTACTCAATCTTTATTAAATGTACAAACAAATTGCTTTATTTTCTCATTATTAGAACAATGATTTTTCCAAGGTAGATAACAGGCTTATATCCTCACTGCATGTCTTATAATCAGAAGAGTAAGTGTCTTTTCATGTACATAAAATCATCTCTTTGCCATACCCCACACTCAACAGCTATAGTTCTTTGTGAGATGGCAAATTAAGAGATCTCCTCAGTACTAACCAAATCAGATGAGCATTTTCCAGAATGTAACATAATGGAAAATATTTTCAAGTGTGTCAGAATCAAAGATACTTTTCATGAAAATCAAATGGCAAGGTATTGATTGTTCATGGTATCAGGAAAATAAATTCCAACATACATACATTTGTATATCCAAGCATTTTGCATATGTCTGCATAAAATGCAAACAGGGGTCAACTGTAGTGCAAACAGCATAATGTTTATTGACTAGTCCAGTGATGGCTAAACTTTTTTGGGTCCCGTGCCAAAAGCGGGGGGAGCGCAGAGGGGTCGTGTGTGGGCATGCCACACTCATAATGCTATGCACACGATCCCAGTGTATATGTGTGTATGACCTCAGTGTGCATGTGTGCGCCCTCCCACTGCGCGCATGCATGCTTTTTTCGCCCTCCCCAGGCTTCAGAGGCTTTCTAGGAGTCTGGGGAGGGCAAAAACAGTCTCCCCTGACCCACTCTCTGCAAAAAATGGCCCTATGGGGACCCGGAAGTTCAGGAATGGTGACTTCTAGTTTAATAATAATAATAATAATAATAATAATAATAATAATAATAATAATAATAATAATAATCTTTAATTTATAAACCGCACCCTTTCCTAAACAGGACTCGGGGCGGTGTACAGTCATGTTAAAACAGTATGAATACAGAATATAGATATACTTAAAATATATAAATAGGTAAACGGAGGAGGTAGGATATGCACTGTACAATATTTAAATTAAAATACAAATAAACATTAAAATTACCCTTAAAAACTACCCAATAAGATGTTTGCCAGGAGGTTAAAAGTGGGACTATAAATCAGTTAAGCCAGCTAATTGGAACAGGTGGGTCTTGAGCTTCTGTCGGAAGGAGCGGAGTTCTAATATCGGGGGGGAGGTCATTCCAGAGGGTTGGGCCCATCACAGAGAAGGCTCTACTCCTGGGCGCCGCCCGTTGACACTGCTTGGTGGACGGCACCCGGAGGAGTCCCTCCCTGTGGGAGCGGATTGGTCGCAGGGATGTGTGAGGTGAGATGTGATCCCGCAGGTAACTAGGTCCTGTGCCATGGAGCGCTTTGAAGATAGTAACCAACACCTTGAAACGCACCCGAAAAACCACAGGCAGCCAGTGCAGCTCGCGCAAGAGTGGTGTTATATGGGAGTATCTTGTCCTCCCCATGATAGCCCGCGCGGCCGCATTCTGAACTAGCTGTAGTCTTCGGGTGCATCTCAAGGGGAGCCCCATGTAGAGAGTGTTGCAGTAGTCCAGGCAAGACGTCACCAGCGCATGAGTGACTGTGCGTAAGGTGTCCCGATCCAATAGGGGGTGCAATTGGCACACCAGGCGAAACTGGTGGAATGCCCCCCTTGCCAGGGCTGCCACATGGTCATCCATCGACAGCCGGGCATCAAGGAGGACGCCCAAATTGCGCGCCCATTCCACGGGGGGCAGTTATTTACCCCCTATGGCCAGCGATGGGGGTTTGTCCATAGGGCCGTTTTTTCCCCCTCTGGAGCCTTTAGGGAAGCCTCCGATGGCATGCAGAGCCATTTGTTAGGGCACACAAGGCATTGCCCTTTCAGATCCAGTGCGCATGCACGCGCTGGCCAGCTAACTTCAGCCTTCTTTTGAGTCCATTTTTCACACTCCAGAGGCTTCCTTGAAGCTCATAGGGCTGTTTTTGGCCCTCTGGAGCCTTTAGAGAAGCCTCCTGAAGGCTCTGGAGGGCAAAAAAAGACCTAGGGCCAAATCGGAAGTCTGATTCTGAACTATTGGTTTGCCGGTTTTTCGCACTCTGGAGGGTTCAAGGAAGCCTCTGGAGGGTGAAAAATGGCCTCAAAGGAAGGCCGAAGTCAGCTGGCCAGTGCATGCATGCACGGTGGAGGTGCCAGGGCAACTCTCCGCATGCCCTAACAAATGGCTCCGCTTGCCACCTGTGGCACGCGTGCCAAAAGTTCACCATCATGAGACTAGTCCAATGAGAATTAGAATTAATATATTTGAATGCACATTTGCAAAGATGTAAGGTTAAGGTTAGGGTAGGTATAGTACCTATGTTTGTTTTTCGTTGTCCAAGAGTCTTGCTGATACCAGTGCTGACTTTTGGCGAATGTATTTATTTATTTACTTTGTATGACTGCCCATCTCAAGCAAATGACTCTGGATGGAAAACAATCATACAATCAATTAAAGAATTATAAACACAATACAAAAAAATTAAATACATATGGTAGCCAAGAATTACTATAATTCATAGATATTACCAGGAAACAAGACCCTTCACATGTTCAAGACCTTAATCCAGACACATAACTAGTCTTCAAGTTTTTTCCCAAAAAACAAAATGGTTGATGCCCTTCAAACCTCTGTAGGAAGAATGTTCCCAAGAGGAGGCTCAACTACTGCATGACAAGGTGAGCTCCCATTGTTGCCCCATCTCCCACCAAACTAGCAGTTTGAAAGCATATCAATGCAAATAGATAAACAAGTACAACTTTTGTGGGAAAGTAACAATGTTCCATGAGCCTCCACTACTTCCATGGTCATATGCATGGAACATCTTTGGACAATGCTGGCTCCCTCAGCTAGAAATCAAACTTGGTACACAGATGACTTACTGTGGAGGTAAGACACCCCTAAATCCCCTGGGGTGTGTGTTCTCTTAAGATACACCCTGTTGTGCTTTAAAATGGCTTCTGCTGTACTGCTGTAAAATGACTTCTACTGTATAGCATAGTGGAGTTGCCATAGTAACGGCTTCACAGTACTTCACAAGGGGGCTCCCTCTGGTAAGGGTGAGGGACATTAGAAATTCAACATTAGAAATTATGTTTGGTTTGGACATTTCCCCCCTATAAATAAATACCTGGGGAACGCTGGGTTATCGGCTAATATATCATAAATGCTAAAATAGGTTTATTACAGTTTGATAAATGAAAACTGAATGGAAAAATCCTCAACCCTAAAAATATGAAAATTCTGTTCCTGCCATTAAATGTGACATGAAACATCCAACATTTACTTTCCATCATCACCTTATCCATCACAGACTTGGCTTCCCTTCAAAAAAAAAAATTAAGTGTGGCCCTCAGCCGTGAAAAGTTCCCCATTGTGTTTCAACTCTGTAAATCAGAATGCCTGCTATTTTGTCTTCCAGCACAAATAAACTCTTCTTGTCTTCAGTGTGATTCTTATGGTTAATCCTTAGAAATTCTGTATGTGCCAAGAATCTTTTTTCTTCTTTCCTTTAATTGTCAATTTAGAAATGTATCTGCCTGCCTGCTAGCCAATACGACATGGCTTGTGTGTGTCTTTTTAGATATTCTGCTGGGCGGCTTGTGGGATTCACTTATCTATAAGCAGCTGCTGCATGGCTGGGGGAACATCGGAATGACTTAGCCACTTGGATGGAGGATCAATTGCTAGACCTTTGTAGTGGAATGAATTCTTGCTGATAAGAGGATCCTCATTCCTGAAAGAAGGTTGAAAGAGCACCTTGACAACTAAAGTTCTAGTATTAAATGCAATGCTGAAAAAAAAAAAACCATTTTTTTCTTAGCTTCAGAGGAATAATGTATTTACTTAACTGTGAATAATAGTCCACTAAATGTTAATAAAGTGTACTTATTTAACGCACAACATTTGAAACAAATTGAGATCAGATCCATCCTTGTATTTTTAACTTTTCGCCCATGCAAAATTAAAAGCAAAGAAACAGGCTATGCTGAAGTACTGAATGTCATGCTACTTTCCAAGGTACAGCTTTGCCTCTTGTTATTCATTCTGTGTATTCAATAATAATAGCAATAATTGGCCTCCAGTGAAGTTCTAGGATGGGCAGATGTTGAACATCCATAACTATTAAAATAAAATTGTGGCTGGAAAGAATTATATCTAGACAGATATTTAACAGTTATAGCTTCTCAGATCATTTGATGGAGATGCCTTGGAGAATGGTGTATCTCTATAATGCTTCTCCCAATAGCATAATACTATTATATCTTATCAGGTAGACAGATTCACAATCCATCCACAAAGTTTGGCTCAGTGATGCATTTACTTTGACTTGTAAAGCCATCATGAAAGGCAAGTTTATTTTAGTTATAAAGACAGATGATTGGAAAGATTGACCTCTTCAATGTCTATGGAGATTCTCAGACATCCGGGTCATGGCTGTCCCAAAGGTACTTTTACAAGTGGCAACTGGACTTTCTGGTTTTTCTTTGAAGACGTTTCACTTCTCATGCAAGAAGTTTGCTTCTTGAAGCTTGAAAAAGCACCTTTGAGATTGACCGCTTCACTTTAGTTAGGAAAAAAATGTTTTTATTTTTGATGGTTCATAGCAGTTGAACTGTTTTATTACATGATGGAAAGCTCTTGTAAAGACAGCAGAGAGAGGAGACATACATGGTATCCATATAGTAGGATATATCAGTAGCAGAAAAATTTTAAAATCAAAGGGTAAGAAGGTGGACTCTAGAAAATTAAGCAACACAAGGAATAGGATACATTCTTTTCTTACTTCTGTCTGAGTTTCTGTCAAGATTATACGTGTCAGAAAGGTGTTGCAGTGTTCAAAATTCAGCATTTAATATCTATTGAACCACAAGCACCCACACTATCTATAAATGACTGTTTCAGTTTCCTCCATAGCACAATATGAAATCAAAAATATGGTCCACCTGGTGAAACACTGTATTTTTCAGCAAAATTAATCACTGGTCAACACCAGACCATTCTAAAGCTTATGTCTTCTTTTGCTGAAATGTTCTTCTCATAAAATCATTTTAAGTATTTACAGCTATTATAAATTCAAAGCACTAGAGGGACCTTGGAAATTCTCCAACCCAATCCTTGCCCAACATAAGAATCACTACTATTTATTGTTGACAGATGGTCATCCAACATCTGTTTAAACAACTCCAGTGAAGGCAATTCCCTCACCTTTGAGGGTTGCAAATAGTCATTGTCAAAAGAGTGCTTAAAGGCAATAATTGAAACACTTCCTGAATACTTTTTAGAGATAAATTCTGTAAAAGTTAAATTAATATGTGTTTTTATTTAGAAGATGATTCTGAGGAATAGAAGCATAGAATTCTGTCAACTTACATTACACCATTGATGATAAAATCAGGATTGTTCACTATTTATTTGCACACAAATTGCAATGTGTGTTCTTAAATTGTTATGATGAGATATTTATTCTTATTTTTAGTATAGTGTTCTTTGGTTAGGCCATTGTTTCTGGACCTCAACAACTTTAAGAAGTGAGAATTTCAACTCTCAGAATTCTTCAGCCAGCACAATAATCTTTGGTTTTAATATGTCAAAAGTACCCTGACTTTAAGATGCATGAACTTCAACTCCCAGAATTCCTCAGCCAGCATACTAGTCTTTGATTTTGGTATGTCCAAAGTGTCTTCCAAAAATAATTGTTATATATGCTAAAGAATGTAGCTTTATTTTGTTTCTTTCTTTGTTTGATGAATTACAGATGCTGTACAGGACCAGAATTAACTCTAAATATATTTAATATAAACCTTTTAAAAAAGAAATCTTGGAACAAAACATTTCATTCCATTATATCCTTGTGGCATTTTTCAATTCCTCTGAGCATTCAACATAATGATACAAGTATATCAATGCCCTCTGTTTTCCTTTATCACAGGTTACCTGAAGGGCTTTTAATACAGCACATTCAATTTTTTCTTTTCTTCTTTATTCATTAAATCACAAAAGAACCAAGAACGATTAAATGGTTTCATTGTCAATCTCAAAGAACTGTTGGGATAATTTGTTTTTGATCATTATAAGCAAATGGTTTTTATAATAGATTCCTAAGGATTGGAAACCAAATAATGGCTTAATTAGAGGATTAAGAAACAAATATTGATTTTCTTGCCACACTTACCTTCGCTTTCAATGAATTCTCTATTAATACCCTCCCCACCCCCCACCCTCCAAAAAGTCACCTAGTTCTTGGGAAGTCAAACAAATTCCTTGCTTGCTTTTTTCTTGATTGAGTCATGCCAGTTTGGTCTAGCGGTTATGACATCAGGTTAGAAAATGGGAGACTGAGTTACAGTCTCATCTTAGCCATGAAAGCCACTCTCAATCTCTCTCGGCCCAATTCACCTCACAGGGTTGCTGCTGCTGTGGAGAATAAAGGAGAAAAAACAAAGCGTTGAATATGTTCAGTGCCCAGAGTTATTTGTAAAAATAATAAAGTCAGGTTATCAATAAGTAATAAATAAATATAAATATCACTGCTCTATCATTGCCTATTTTTCATTGCATTTATTATACTAATTTTAAGCCCTGCTTTCAAATACAATAAGTCATCTCCTTCAATTATGTGTTTTTGTATTTGAGCCTCATTCATTCTCTCTATAAGACCAAACTGATTCATTGTATTTATTCTATAAAGGTCACTCACATTTGTACATAGTCTAAAGTCACTATTTGCTCCTGACTCTACTTACTTTAGGGTTTTCCTGTCATGACCATTTTTCCTTCTGTATAATAATTGGGCAAAAATACATTCTTCTATCTTTTTTTTTGGCAAGGGATATTTAATCATTGTAAGATCCATCCTACCCACTTGGTTCAGCTCTTGCACACATTTTAACATATTTCCTCATATTTAGTAAGTGTTCTAAAAACATTTTATCTATTTGCTATAATTCCTATCATTTAGTTAATGCTTGTAATTTTTCACTCAAAGTTCTATGACCAATATAACTAACTTGATCTTTGATATATTAATTTGCAAAGCCGTACTCCACACAGTGTACCATACTATCTTACATTCACTGAAAATCATTTGGGTTCTCAGTTGTCAACATAGCACTGTCTGCATACTAAAGTATTTGCACATTCATGTTACCAAACCACTCACTTATTCTGTCACCATAATAATTACACATTTACCCATAAATAAATTCATATATTTTTTTAAAATTTTCTAAGGTTTACATTAACTACTTGTCTTTCTTGCTTTATGGAAATATTGCATGTCAAGTTTAAGGTCTGGTTATCTGAGGGACATTTCTGCCATAGTTTCTGCCCATCCAGTAATATTGGACACAGAAAGAATGCTCCAAGGACATTTGATGGGATCCAGCATCCCTTCTCTATTGTGGGATGCTGGATCCCATCAAATGTCAAGCTCTCTTTATCCCCTGAAATTGTATCCCCATGAAGATTTCAGTTTCCCCAAACTTGTAATGCAAATCAACCCTGACAGCTCTTTAGAAGCCCAGATCCTGAAGATGAAATTCAAATACTTTGGCCACCTAATGAGAAGGAAGGACTCATTGGAGAGGAGCCTAATGCTGGAAATGATTGAGGGCAAAAGAAGAAGGGAACGACAGAGAATAATGTCGCTGGATGGAGTCACCGAAGCAGTAGGAGTGAGCTTAAATGGCCTCCAGAGGATAGTAGAGGACAGGAAGGCCTGGAGGAACGCTGTCCATGGGGTTATGATGGGTCGGACATAACTTCACAACTAACAACAACAACAACAACAACAAACCTGTCATCCTCTAAATGGGCCTTGAAGACCTGACTTTTCCCCCAGGCATGATGTTAGGAAATATCTGTTGTTGCTAGGAATGTTCATTAATATGTTTGATATTGTAAACCCCCTTATCATTTTCTTCTTGCAATCATTTTGAATTGTTTCTAATTCTGGCTCAGAATTCTTTTGGGTGAGCAGACTCTACATTTGACTTATCAATAAATACACCAATATAATATCAATAAGATATTAACTTTTCAGTTGGAAGACAAACCTCTAGATTTTCCTGATGAAAGAGGTTCAACCATTGTGGCTTTCAACTTTGTCACTGACTTTTTTCTTTTCTTTGAGTTCTCTTAGGCAGAGTTTGTTTCGCGTTTTGTTTTCACTCGCTGAACACTTATATGAATTGGGTCCTGAAAAGGAGAGGATAAATCAATAAGGGCTGATGAGGAAGTGGATTTGGTCAGGGAGAGGCCTTCTGAAACATCTGACCCCAAGGACTTACAAAGACCTGGACCTGGCACTGAAATGTACACAGTTCAGAGGTGGTATTCTACTGGTTCGAACTGGTTCTCCTGTACTGGTAGTGGAAATCATAGGTGGTCCATCCCACTCACCCTGGCTCTACAACATTCCATTTAGGCCTTTTTTGCCAAAAGAGCATGCGTGGAAGGCCTTGTGTGCGCACTCACATTTGTGAACCTGTAGGGAAGGAAAGTCAATACCACCCCTGACACAGTTGTATTTTCTTTAATTCAATTCATGACTTTCCAAATTTAGAAGGGAACATTTGGCCTGAAAGGGAAATATTATTTTGGAAGATGTTGAGGATGATTTTTTAAAAAAACTGTTCTGGGTAAACAGTAAGCCTTAGGTGGGAAACTTTCATCTGTTGAGAGAGAGAGAGAGAGAGAGTGAGAGAGAGAGAGAGAGACAGAGAGACAGAGAGACAGAGAGACAGAGACACAGACACAGAGACAGAGACACAGACACAGAGACAGAGACACACACAGAGAGAGAAAGATACAGAGAAAGAGAGAGAGAGAATGCCACAAATTCCTCCTTCTTATTATTGCTCCCATCTTACCTCACAACATTCTGCCTGAATGATAATAATGTAACAAAAATGCCATTTTTATAACACTTTTGTATTGAAAAAGACAAAATCAAGGAGAATGCTAACAAATACATCATGTTAAGTGCCACCAATTCTATTAAAGAGCTCAGAACACCTCTAGCATATTTTGTTATTATTGTTGTTGAAGTGACTATTAATTCACATCTCAGTAGCAAATCTTGGAAGCAATTTCAGTTTTCTTCAGCCATTGCACAGAAATGGAATCTACAGGAGCATGTTTGTTGGGTCCAGTGGACTTTGGACTATAGTTACAATGGAACAACAAAGCCTATATATTTATCTGTACAAGAGGTGAAACCAATGTTGAAGTCTTACATAGGTTGGGAAAGTAAATATAATGAAAATACAGAGAAGTTTTGCTTCAGTATCTTTTCAGCCAGCCATCACAGTCCCATGTTTATTCAAATGTTTGGACAGGTATTGTACTGAGATGTAAGATTTTTCAGTCTTCAAATGAATTTATGCTCAGTAATAGCAATGGCAATATGCACTCACTGGATGTGTTCAAGATCTAAAGAGTCTCTTGGAAACAATGAAAGTGAATGAATTCAGCTAAAATGTTAAAAATGTAGAAAAACACTACAAAAGTACAAAAGCAGGTAAGTGGATAAGGACTATGAAGGGCTGAAATAGTTATAATGTAGCAGCAGCAGTGAGAGTCACTTTCCTTCGCTATCACTTCGCAAATGTGAGGGCATGTGCAGTGCTTGTGCATTACATCAGGGCGGGTGAGTGGAGCCTCCAGCAGCTGCTGCTACTGGTTCGCCCGAACTGGAGAGAACTGGCTGAATACCACCTCTCAGTAACAGATAAAGAAATTGGGGATATCCAGAGAACAACCAAACAGCCCAGATTTAGCTCAGTCTGTACTTCTCAAACTAAAAGAAATCATGATGTGACTTCTAATATGATAAGTCAGTTCAGGGTCATGATGTAACTTGGAATAATAGTGTACTGTTTTCTTCCTCTATTCCAGTTTGCATCAAACATGGCAATGTTAAGATGTGTGGACTTGAATTCCTAGAATTCTTGGACTTTAACCAAAAGCTGAAGTCCATATCGCCCATCTTAAAATTGCCAAGATTGCAAAATATTGTCTCACTCTGCAGTCTTCAGTGATTCAATACAAGAGGATAAAAGAACATAAAATGCCCTGAGTCCTGGCAGACCTCCTCATATTAGGATCACTCTGCTATATAGCATATTGGATGAAAAATATGATTAACTTTGTGTATTAAAGAATAACAAAAAAATCTAAGTGCATTACTATTTGTCTCTGACAAGCTGGTAATTAATACTATGAAACAATTGCATCACTTACTAATGAAGAAGAAAGTGAACAATCATTTCTTTTTTCCCTGGAAATTCAGATCTTTCTCCACACATGCTGCATTTCTCTACTGTGGTGAGGGGGGGACCCAAACAACAACAAGGACATTTCATATCTACTGTGCATGCCAGAAGCACTTTTCTTCTGAAATCATACATCACCCACAGAGCTTCAGAGACAGTTCATCAATTGCCTGCAGATACCATCGCCCTACGAACATAGAAGGAGGGAGCGAGAACTATGTTATGAAAGCAAGATTTTCAGGGAGTCTTTTAATGGCCCAGAATGAATGGTTCTCCTTAGGATCCATAAAATCACTATACCCTGGCTGTGTTAAATGGTAGACGTGAACTATTTTGAGTCTGTTTTCTCCCTCCTCCTCAGCAAAAGCAATCAAGAAGTGAACACTTCTAGCTGTGAATATTAGCACCTTCCTATTATCACCATTATCTGGGTAGTATCTGCATCAAAACTCAAGGGTGTATCCTAACAAAGAAGGGGAGATATAAAGGGAATAATATACCAGGGCTTGTATTTTGAGAATCCTGTGTCATTTTTAAAAAAATCATATTTTGCATGTTTAGAAGCACTATATAGGGTTAGCATAGCAATAGCACTTAGACTTATATACCACTTCATAGTGCTTTTACAGCCCTCTCTTAAGTGATTTGCAGAGTCAGAATATTGTCCCCAACAATCTGGGTCCTCATTTTACCCATCTTGGAAGGATGGATGGCTGAGTCAACCATGAGCCTGGTGAGATTTGAACTGCCAAACTGCAGCTACTGCAGTCAGCCTGCAGTACTGCACTCTAACCACCATGCCACCCCAGCTCTTATATATTCCCAGCTCTTATATATTATAGCATCCTGTCATTCTGCAGATCTTTTCAGCTGTTAGAGATGGCAGAAAACTCCTTGGGAAGGCAGGAATTTGTCTAGGTCATTGATTAACATCAGATTTTTAAGAATATGTCTTCCTTCAAGAATAATTTCTAAGTTGTTTCCAATAGACAAAACCTTTACTATTGTAAAAGTTCTGCCCTTACCCACAATATTAGAATCTGGTCTCTTTTGTTTGTTAAATTATGCAAAATTGTATGCAACTCAAATAGTTGCCATTAATTTCCCTTTCTGCATTCAAGAGATCTCATATTAGCTTCACACATAGACCAAATACTAGAGAATGGTTCTAGAATATAGGAGAGATAAAAGTGATTATTTCCTGATGGTGCGGTGGGGATGAAAAACCTTGGAAAAACCATCAGTGAGCTCTTGTAGCATTTTCTTGATTTTTTTTAAAGCCTTTTGACTAAAGAACACTTATCTTATAATAATACTGTCCTGTAGTTAGAAAATGTTAGAAATGAATGAATGCCTGTAGTTCCATAAGGGTTAAATTATAATATTATAAATTACTTAATGTTTTGCCTGGTGGGAAAAATAAATGCATTTTTGTTTGTCATAAAATGTACTTTTCCCCATTTTGAGAACTTTGGAAGAAACAAAATTGCTCAGTGAGTTTTACCTCAACCTACCAACCTTTTCAGGGTCCCCTTCTTTTCAATTAATGGATCCCCTTCTTTTCAATTAATGCGAATAGGAGAAACTGAGCATTTTCATTTTTTCCTATCTTTAAAATTCTTTGATCTTATTAAAGAAATATTAGAAATTTCTAATTCCACCTCCAAAATCTTCCTCTTCCCCTCTTCCTGAACCTGCAATGAAAATGACACAGGTTTCTTTCATTGAAATGGTTTCATACTAAAAACATTCCTAAACTTTTATATCTTAATTTAATAATGCATGGTCCTTCAACAGCTTCTTTCTACAATATAGTTTGAATTCTATTGTGATGGAATGTCTAACATAGCTTGAAAGTGCAAAGGAAGCAGCAAAATAAGAAATGGAATAAACAAACAAGATCATTCCAGAAGTGATTCCCAAGTTAAGAAGAGAAAGGAAGTGTGAAAAAGAAATTCAGAGTAGTTCTGTCTTAATTGCGCTAGGTATAACTTGTGAGAGAGAGTTTCCTTGCCAAGTGTTAAAAATTATATTACATTATCCTACTACTGTTAGCAATGAAGATCTTTCCAGAAATCTAAGTGGTTCTTGTTTCCAGAGTTTACCAGACTTGTGAAGCTTGACACCTATAAAGGAAAACATGGTTTTAATAAAATTATTATTTTTTCTTTGCAAAAAGAAAAAAGGAAACCAAAGCAAAAAGAAAAAATGAAAAAGAAGAAAGAATGAAAGGCAGGACATAATGTATATTTGATCAGCTGCTGTTCTGAGCCCACATGGAGCGTGAAGGCTACAAGACCAGCTTTGTAGTTTGTAGTTGATGCCTTTGTGATCATGGTTAATGAGTGCTGTTGGAAGACCTTTGAAACCTTTTGCTTCCAATTTTATTAATTAATGATCTGTTTCTAAACTGGCAAAAGATTTTTGGATTGAGCTGTAACTCCAAGCTAATTAGTACAATGTACACAGTGCTTTGGTTGGCCCTGCTGCTGTTTTGCACATCAGGTGAACTGCAGACATTTTGAAATTAGTAGTATGACTATTGGGGCTTAAATGATTCCATGGGAGACCAGACATGCCACAAACTTTTTTCAATGCTAGGTCTTACTTTATGGAACTGAAAAGAGCAATAAACAAGTATGCCTCCTTTTGCTTATAGATTGCCTTTCTTTCACTTTTGAGAAGTAAGCATATGCTATTCCAAAGTACATAAGATGATGGGAAAAGTCTTCCAGGGCTGATAATTAGTCAGGCAGGAAATATGAGCTTCCATTTAGTGTTTTTATTTTCAGTCCTATAATTATTAAACTGATCAAGTGTAATAATTATTTGTTTTACAGCATGTGGCTTTGTGTTCAATGAGTCAGACTTTCCATCTATTTTTTCTCACTACTGTCTTCTCTAACTGTTAATAGCCATCCTGATCTGAAGGTAAGGTATAAAGTGCTTAATCTCAATATTGCAGCAGAAAGCAGCTTTGATGATCTGAATTCTCTTCAAAGCATCAAGTTCTCAGCAAAAGGTGATGGAGAGTTATAATAATTAGATGAGTTTAAATTTCCTTTTAAAATATATTTCTCAGTAAATGTGTTTGCTTAAGTGAAATTATCTACATGTAGGGTATGAATTTCCATCTGTGATAAAAAATAGTATAGGAAAGAGATTGGCCTCAGTAAGAATAGGGTCCCAAGTATGGGATACAGAGCCACTTCCAAAAGTAGGGACTATTAACAATAACAAATCAATATTATACAATCCACCAGATCCAAGTAAACATAATTCAAGCAACATTTTATTACCTTTCTAGAATAATGATAAATAAAACAGATTGGTATATCTCCATGGGATTTGCAGTAATTTTTAATAACAAATAAAATCAGAATCACCATCACAAATATGAAATGTTTTGCATATGAAATGGTGCAGGGTTTCCTGCTTGAGCAGAAGGTTGGACTATAAGACCTCCAAGGTCCCTTCTAACTCTATTATTCTTATTCTTATTATTCTAATATTATTAAATATGGATGCAAATAAGAAGAAACTTAGGAAACACTACTAGTATGAAACAATTTATGACTCTGAAAATAAATAATTTGAATGAGATACAGGTAATTCTCAACTTACAACCAAAATGGAGCCTACCAATTAGAATCATGTTATGATGTCGTAAAGAGAGCCACCCACATGATCTTTGTTGTGGTGCAGTCATTAAGTAAGCCAATTGTTTGCTATGGTCCAATTTTGCTTCAAACCAAAAGTAAATGCCAGGTTTCAGCAAAAAATGTCATAAAATGTGGTCACATGACTGCAGGAGAGTATCCCCTCCCCATGACCATTGGAACTAGGTTGTAAGTACCCTGGGGAAGTCTGTCATGAATTTGAACATTCACTAAGTGAGAGTTGAAGACTCTCTGCATATTGAGGTATGACCTGATCTACAATTGTTTGTAAAACCTGGGGAACCAACACATCTGAAGATGTTTATTTGCAAGTGTCATAATTCCTCTTCATTCACCATACTGTCTTTACTAACACATCTCAGCTGCCTTTCCAAATAACATTTTCTGCCTTTATGTTTAGCTAATAGATCTTGGATTTTTCTTTGGGGGGTGATAAAGATACATCCAAATGTTTATGGTTCATCTTATTCTTTCCATTTTAAAATGGATATAAAACATGTTTGTTTCATGCTGTGACCTATACAAAAATATTACAATAGTGACAGCCAATCAGAATTACAGTATGAACCATATTTTTTCAGGAAGTATAATTTAGAGGAAAGCACCTTAAAAGCTTATTTTAATTGGATTTTTATCCCAGGTGGTGTCATGTTCATTTAGCAAAAATAAGCCGTCAAAGGGTGAGGAAAGAAAAGAGGCTCCAGATTTCATGCACAGCTGCAAAAAATATATATATACTACTTTATTAATTGCCTTTTTGTCAATTTCTGACAGTTTGTGTCACTTATCATTGAACACAATGTGTCTCAAGGTAATAACAATCAAGTTAAGAGAAAATACTACAATAGATTCTTTAGATAAAACCCAGGATTTTCTAATGCTGACAAGAAGCAAGGAAGGAAGGAAGGAAGGAAGGAAGGAAGGAAGGAAGGAAGGAAGGAAGGAAGGAAGGAAGGAAGGAAGGAAGGAAGGCTGGCTTATAGCATTTGTTTGGAATATAATGAAACATTTTATTCTTACTGCTATGAAATTTTTTTTTAAAAGATTAAAGGAGATGAAGAAAAGAAACAAAAATCCATTCTAAGGTTTCATTTACACTGAAAATGGTATTGTAGCCACATAGGAAAACAATACAAACTGAGAAACAGACAACTACTATTGCAAAAACTTGACTTACTTGTCCCATGATATTGCTACTTCATTCCAACAGGTTTAAGAGGTTGAGAAATCTACTAGAGTTTGTACTTTTTCTAACAATGTGATCTATCATCTATCATCTGCCTGCCCCCCCCTCATCTCTAATCTATCTAATCTGCCACCTTTATTATTTTTAGAAGTAACTCAAGGTAGTAAACATATCTAACACTCCTTTTCCCTTCTATTTTCCCACAACAACTGGGCTGAGAGAGAGTGGCCCAAAGTCACCCAGCTGGCTTTCATATCTAATGGGGAACTGGTACTCAGAATCTGTTGGTTTCTGCCTGATCTCTTAACTACTAGAACAAACTAAATCTGTGTTTCTACATCTATGTGCACAACAGCAATATTTGCATTAGATGAATACCATATACCAGTGATGGCGAACCTATGGCACGCGTGCCACATGTGGCACGCGGAGCCATTTGTCAGGGCATGCGAGGCACTGCCCTGTCAGCTGGCCAGCGCGCATGCGTGCGCTGGCCAGCTGAGTTCACCTTTTTAAAAGCTATTTTTCGCCTTCCCCAGGCTCCAGAGGCTTTATAGGAGCCTGGGGAGGGCGAAAAGAGCCTCCCCCGCTCCCCCTGGAGGCTTCAGGCACCGTCCGGAGGCTTCCCTGAAGCCTTCGGAATGCTTGAAACCACCCTCCGAGCTCGGAGGGTCGTTTTAAGCGTTCCAAAGGCTTTAGGGACCGTCCGGAGGCTTCCCTGATGCCTTCGGAGCACTTAAAATGACCCTCTGAGCAACCCGGAAGTCACTTGAAGCCTCCGGAGGGCCTCCAGGGCTCTTTTCGCCCTCCCCAGGCTCCTATAAAGCCTCTGGAGCCTGGGGATGGGGAAAAGCATGTAAAAATGGGGGGCGTTGTGCGCGCATGCGTACTGGGGGATCACGCGTTGCATTATGGGTGCGGCACGCCCGCACACGATCCCCCCGTGCTCCCCCCACTTGTGGCACGCGAGCCAAAAAAGGTTCGCCATCGCTGCCATATACCACACATATAACACCACACCACATTACACAATACTGGCAAAGCTTTCCCTGTCTATTATTTATTTATTATTTATTATTTATTATTTATTTATTTTTATGTGCTTCTAGACCGCCCCCTCTCCCAGAAGGGACTCGGGGCGGTGTACAGTCCATAGAGGATATCACAAAATACAATAAAAAATTAAATATGTACAGTTTGGAGGAGGTTAAAATGCAATTAAAAGAACTGTACAAAGCTAAATAAATATAATTTTTTTAAAATCCCTAAAACAGACACAACAGATTAAAAAACCCTAAGATAACCAGATAATAATACATTTGCCAGGAGGGACAGTTGTAATTATGCCAGGCCTGCTAATCGGAACAGGTGAGTCTTCAATTTTTGCCGGAAGGAGCGGAGGTCAGAAGTGGTTCTAATATCGGGGGGGGAGGTCATTCCAGAGGATTGGGCCCATCACAGAGAAGGCCCTACTCCTTGGTGTCGCCCGTTGGCATTGCATAGTGGACGGCACCAGGAGAAGTCCCTCCCTGTGTGAGCGAATTGGCCGCAGGGATGTATGTGGGAGGATGCTAGTCATGTCCAACTCTAATGGTGGTGCTCATCTTCGTTTCTTGGCTGAGGGAGTCAGTGTTGTCCGAAGACATTTTCCATGGTCATGAGGCCAGCTTGATTTTATGCCACAGAATGCCATTACCTTCCCACCCAAGTGATACCTATTAACTTACTCAAATTTGCAGGCTTTCTAACTGCTAGGGCAGGACAGCGCTTGGGCCTCAAACCCAAGCTGTCAGCTTTCCAGCTGCCAAGCTCAGTGGCTTGAACCTCTGAGCCATTGTTCTAAATATATATCACATTTTGTTACCAGGTTTAAAAATAGGTATGGGCATCTAGATTTTATTTTAACTTGAAATAAATTTCTAGGGTGTATCTGGTGAATGTAACTCTAATATCTCAATATTCAGCTGAGGTATTGCACTATATTGTCAAAAGTATTCGTATTTTCAAAGCAATTTGATGTTCATTACAGTGAATTTTGCATGCTTTCCTTCTCCATGGTAAAAATGAGTGCATATTCTGGTCTGTTGAATTATTGTAAATATCATTTGATGTTTTATCATAATCTCTAAAATTGTCACATTACAAACAATTTAATAAACAGAATGTGAGTAAAATATGTTATAATCATGCTGCTTAATAATAATCATGTATTGTTTAAGTCAGTTTTGGACTTAGCCAAGTGTTTTGTCAGTTCATCTTCTCTGGACCTAGTTGTTAAATAATTCCTTTCAAATTATTATGGGAGCTGCAGAATTATTATCTTAGGTTTCTTGTTTTATATAGTCTTTAATTCATTTAAATATATTAATTAAATTCATTTAATTAACATTGAACAAGCTGCAAGCATATGTAAACCGTTGCTCTCCAAAGAATTCCCTCTCTGATATATGCCATTAAGAATGTCAGATGATTTAAAGAGTTTTTCTTACCTTTTAGAATCCTAAAACATTTTAAACTGGTTTGCTATATTGAATATATGAATTGTAAGCTATTGTTCATGGCTATTTCTCAAAGAATTCTGATATCACATATGATCTTAATATTTAGCCTTTAGCATTTTGGTCACAATGGCACATAAGTTAGCCAGTATCATTTTGCCCTATACCAGTGATGGCAAACCTTTTCGACACCAAGTGCCCAAACCAGAATGCACGTGAATGTGTACCAGCCAGCTAGTCTTCGTGGGTGCTGGAGCACCAAAAAACAGCCAAAGAACAGGCCATTTTTGGCTCTTTTTTGGGCTGTTTTCAGGCTGTTTTCCAGGTTGTTTTGGGGCCAAAAATGGACCAGAAAACAGCCTGGTTTTGGGGGCATTTTCCAGCAACCCCATGCCCACAAAGACCAGCTGGTTGGTGCGTCAAAAACCAGAAGAGCAGCTGGCGATGGCGTGTGTGCCCACAGAGAGGGCTCTGCGTGCCACTTCTGGCATGCGTGCCATAGGTCCGCCATCATGGCCCTATACAAAGCTGATTCTAAGTTACTGTAAGAGTATTTAGCAGTGGTGGGCTTCAATTTTTTTTAGAACCTTTTCTGTAGGTATGGCCTGCTTTGTGGGAGTGGCTTGCTGGCCATGTGACCAGGCGGGTGTGGCTTGGCAGTCATGTGACTGGGTGGATGTGGTCAACTTGTACAATGTGGTGAAACTCACTTAATAACATTCTTGCTTAGCAACCAAAATGTTGGCTGAGAAACTCTGGCATTTGAAGCACGCAAGTCTTAAAGCTGTCAAGTTACAAGACCCTTGCACCCCTAACCATTTAGAAAAAAAACTCAGGGGTGTTCAAACTTGATAGCTTTAAGACTTGTGTACTTCAACTCCCAGAATTCCTCCTCCAGTCATGTTGGCTCAGGAACTCTGGCATTGAAGTGTGCAAGTCTTAAAGCTGTCAAGTTACAAGACCCTTGCACCCCTAACCCTTTATTAAAAAACCCCAGGGGTGTTCAAACTTGACAGCTTTAAGACTTGTGGACTTCAACTCCCAGAATTCCTCCCCTCGCTCTTCATCTTGATGATGTGCGGATGGGCGGGAGGAGGGAGCTGGAACCGGTTCTAAACGGCACTGTAGATTTGTGGAACTTCTTCTATAGAAGAGGTTAGAACTGGCATGAACCCACCCTGGTATTTAGTGACATGTGAACATGGAGGTGCCAATTATGTAGCAGAGCCACCTTCTGAGGTCTAAAACACAGTTACTTCAAAGCTATTTTTTAATCATGGAATTTTTCAGACCTGAATCAGGATTGAGTAAATAATGGAAAAATATTCCAAGGACAGCAATCTGAGCTTACTATTCAGAGGACTAATCTCATTTGTACTTTGATTTGGTAACTCAAATGCTCGGGATTTAGTGCTGTTGAATAGATGTATTTCACTCCATAAAGTTTTGATTTGTGCCTGAAGAATAGTGGAAGTCAGTTTCCTAGAACAACATGATCCATGTTTTTCTCTATGGACAACAATGCCATGACACCATGTTTCTCTGGATTTCTTCCTTGCTAATGTGAATGTTTGAGATAGGGAGACCTTCACTTATAGAATCCTTTATGATTCTCTTCAGGCCATGCAACCCTCTGCAACTGAAATGTAAAACAAGAATCAGCACTGTAGCTTTGCTTCCTCTAAAGTAGAGTTGAAACATTTTCTTTTTAGGAAATTGATGCAATATAGGATTCAGATTAAACGCCCACTCTGGACTAAATATTTGGTTTAGAGTCAGTTCTTGTTAAATTGATCATTGTACTTGAAGTCAAGTGAATGTTCCCTTTCCATTCCCTTTTAAGACCCCTTCTGAATGTGTGGAAGCTGGAAGAAGATAGTAGCAATAGCACTTAAACTTATATGCCACTTCACAGTGCTTTTCAGCCCTTTATAAGTGGTTTACAGAGTTAGCCTATTGCTCCAACAATCTGGGTCCTCATTTTACCCACCTCGGAAGGATGGAAGGCTTGAGTCAACCTTGAGCCTGGTGAGATTTGAACTGCCTGCAGTACTGCACGCTAACCACCGCGTCACTGAATAGTGTTGGTGAGGCTGCAAGTCAGTGGTGGGTTGCAGGTGGTACCCCCCAGTACAGGCATACCGGAGCCTGCCTGGAACACCAGATACCATTCCGGTACTGTGCTCCGGAGGGACCACCTGCCCGCCTGAGCTCCTTACCTGTGCTTTATGCCTTTGGCACTTCCGCACATGCGCATGGCACATATGGCGCCTGCGCAATGCTCCACCGAGCAGCTGGAGCGTCGCGGAGGCTTACGGAAGCATTGCAGGCAAGTACGACGCATGAGCGCACCACGCATGTTCATGTGGGTAACGCCAGGGCCGTTCCAACCATACCGGTTGGAACAGAATCTGGAACCCACCACTGCTGCAAGTGCACTTTCACTTTATCTCCATAATTGTATTCACCATATATTCAATGAACAGCCCTGGCCCTCTAAATGTCCGTTTTATTTATCTGCTGGGAGAGAAACCCTGGTTTGATCTAAATATGTCTACATTTTTTCAAGTGAATCTGATTTGCTTCTGGATTTAAGATTTTCTTGAATCCAGGACATACCTCTATATTAAATCCTAATTAGCACCATTAGCACTAATTACACCATATAATGTATATAGTGTGTGTGTGTGTGTGTGTGTGTGTGTGTGTAGGTATGGGTGAATATTTCAGTTCTTAGAAAACCACATAGATATTTTCTCGATGATGTCCTGTTCCAAGTCTGATCTTTCAGCATTTCCAACAATGCACTCCTCACTGTTGTAACTGAGTCTATTTACCTTACTACTAGTCACCCTCAGTTCTTAACAGGGAAAATAACAAAGAGTAGCAAAATTAATTAATACTGAATAGGTTTGAATGAATAAATGATTTTTACTATTTGCTTCATTCCAGTCTGGATTGGACTTGCTGTTACATCATCAGTAGAATTGGCAACTAAAAGAAATCAAAGCTTTTATAGATATAAGCCTCTCACTTCTATGTATAATACTTATAAATATAGAGGACAATAGTAAAGATATGGAGAAAAATGAAACATCTGTATGGGCTCTTCGAGTTATGTTTAGTGATACATACGTGACATTGCATCTGCTGTGATTCAAGTTCCCACTTTCCTTCAAAAAACCTGAAGACAAGCTGAGTAAGAATACAAACTACAATGTATTTTCTCTTTATACAGTCTTATATCTATTACAAACTTTGAGGAAATTATTGTAGTAAAACCTGAAACATATTTTTCTTCTCTTATGCCACATCAGGGAAGAATATAGATTCAAAAACAAATAAATCCATAACATTCTCTACCTCCACATATTCTATATACTTATTATTGAACCCTGCTGCGCAAATGGTAGTGGACTAAAGAATTGAATGCTGCTTCTTTTGTGATTACTGGATGCAATGGAAACTGAATCCTCGGTCCTATTTTGCAACCCCACCAATGGATTGTCTTTACTAAAATACTTTAAGTATTTGCATCATTTTAACTACCAGCCCGAGCTTTTGACTGCCAAACGCAGCATGTGGTTTAGCCATTTACATGTATAGCTTCTCTTTTCACACCTCTTTCTCTTCCTCTGTTTCTGTCTCTCTCTGTCTCTCTTTCACATACACAAATGTGGAGAATCCCTCCTAACTGAGCAGACAGGAGTCTTTTATGCTAAGATGTGGAAAATGCTTTCTTAGAACTTTAAATTTAAAATTATCTTGGCTTAGAAATATAATATATGTGAAGGCTGTAAGTTCTAACTGTCAATGGCTTTGATCTCTCTTTCCTTCCAACAGGAGAACATTTTCTCCAGCAACATCTAAAGATACTGGGTACTTTTTCATTTCTACAGTTCCCAACGTTTAAATGAATTTAATTTTAAGATTCTAGAAAAGGAAAATGGGCTACTCTTTACAGCAATTTAAATGTTATTAACCAGCTGTTTGGTAAAAGAATTCTGTATTTCAGTAAGAGAAAAAAAATATTGCTGTGTTCTGATGAAGATAGTAACAACCAGATGCCCTGGAATGTTCACAATCTTGCAACTGTTCTACAATTTTGAGATGATATTAATACCATTTGTAAGCAGTATAGATTTAGTATTGGCCACAATTGAATAGTTTAGTAGATTGCTTGCCATTGCTCTCTCATTGAGCAACTCCAAGGATACTTGGCTTTTAAAAGCCCTTTGCATCTGGACCCCACTGTTCATGCATCTCTATTTCTAACTTTCTTGAAGCATAATAATAATAATAATAATAATAATAATAATAATAATAATAATAATAATAATAATAATAATAATAATAATAATAATAATAATACTTTAATTTATAGACCGCACCCTTTCCTAAACAGGACTCAGGGCGGTGTACAGTCATATTAAAAACAATGTGGATGGTTGTAGATATCACAGTTGCCATTCAATATCTGTCTGTCTGTCTATGTGTATGTTCCAACATAAATCTGGAATGCCTTGAACAATTTCAACCAAATTTGTTATACAGATGGCTTACTCTTTGGAGAAAAATACTGTGGGGATAAGACACCCCGAACACCCCTCAGGGTGTGTTCTGTTAAGATACAGCCTCTTGTGCCGTACATCCATACTGGCTTCTACTGTACAGCATAGTGAAGTTGCCATGATAACAGCTTCACAATACTCTGCAAGAGGGCTCCCTCTGATAAGGGGGAAAATCCAATAATAGATATTACATTTGGTCCGGACATTTCCCCCTATAAATAAATACCTGGGGCAATGCCGTGTTATCGGCTAGTTATATATAAAGATGGCACTTTGAGAAACAACATTCATGAAATTCAACAGATACATTTTTCTAAGCAGTAGCAGGTTCAAACGAAGACTGCAAGAAGGTGATAATCCAAATTACTGTGGTTGTTTAATTCAGGCTGAGAAAAACAAAACAAAAGAAATAAATCACAATGTCTTTGCCTGGACCTGAAAGGGAAGGAGCAAGAACCAGGCCATTCTGGGTGAAGGCATGTAATGGAATAAGTTGATAGCATCAAACAAAGTCCCAGAACAAACAGGGAGTTCTATTTTCAATACTTGTACAGTAAGAAAGATTAATAGGGGGCGGAGGGTGAAACTGCTGCCTTCCAGCACAATGCTGAAAGGCATTACAAAAACCCATTACAAAAAGCAAATACTTCTGGAATTAATGAAACTGGCAACACTAAATTAGAGATACCATTCTAGCTCCATATTAAAGGACTAGGGAGGTCATGTTTCTTAGGAAACAATTTTCCTGTAATAGAAACTATGTAATAAAAGTAGAGTTGTTGCAAAAATATGAACAGATTTGTCTCTAGTTTTCTACAAGTAAACTTTGAGCCAATCTACAACTTGTTTTGAACTGCCATTGCTTCCTAAGGATGATTCAGAAGCATTGTTTATAGTAGTATGCACAATACAAGGCCTTTTTTAAAAAATAAATTGGGTGTTGCCCAAGTCACTTTTCTATTTAGCATAGTTTTACTGCCTCATTTCTTAGAATTTCCAACCACTGATATTATAATGGATCAGATAAAAAGAGTATTGCCTGAGGCAGTTGCATGTTGACAGTGAACTATAGATAATGAACTGCAAGAGTTGTCATATAATCAGTGAAGAACAATAAACCACTAAAGAAATAAAAGACAGAGCAGAGCAGGAGAACTTGCAGAAAAGGTAGGGCCAAGCACCCTGTCATGTAGTGATGGAATAAGAAAGATGATGTGAGAAGCTTTCAATAAAGTTTCTCTGTTAGCAGGCTTCTTCTTGAAAAGTATCCACATTTTCCAGAGGGACCACTTTTTCCAAGAGTCTCTATTTGTTCAATTTGATCTAGCAGATTGGGCATGCTGGAAGAAACTGTCAGCAAAGAATGTTGGCTGGCGGGGTGTAGAAGAGAGGCTTTTTCCACAGTAGCCCCCTACTCTGTGGTATCTTCTGCCCTTGAAGATTAGAGCCTGTCATAAGACTTTAAAACCCGGCTATGAATCCAAGCCTGGAGCTTTGAAATGTTGGGCTTCCCGTCGGTTCTTGGTTTACTGTTAACTGGTTAATTATCTTGCTATTGTATATAGTCATTTTGAATGTTTTTTATTGTTTAAATACATTTTTATTGTTTTGATTGGTTTTATAGTTGTAGAACTGTAAGCTTCCCAAAGTCACTGGTTGAGATGGGCAGCTGTAGAAAATGAATGAATGAATGAATGAATGAATGAATGAATGAATGAATGAATGAATGAATGAATGAATGAATGAATGGACAAATGAACAAACTTAACAGGCAGCCTTGGATCCAACTTGGTTTGGAATTTCTGGTGAGCTTGCTTGATGATTCCAATGCTATCTCTTGAACAAAAGCTCTGATGAACTAGTTCAATTTCCCTTTAAAATGTCTCATCTATAGCCTATCATGTTTTTTAAAATAAAGTTTCATTAGACATAAAGTCAGATAGCATATATTGCAATCCTGGAGTTGCATCCTCTCTTCACCCTTCACATAGCCCAAAGACAGATGGTGTATTTTATTTTATTCTGAGTCAATTTAATATGTTTATGCATGGTCTGGAATTTAACATGTCTACATTGCTCATAATATAGATTTCTACCTACCTTATGGTTGAGGATTCTGCCCAGTCTAGCTGGAATTAATTCAGGTTTGCAAGTTCCATATGTGCACTTGGAATCATTGAACAATCTAAGGGGCATCGCACACAGAGAATTTTGCAATAGTAAAATAAATATCTTCCTCAGGTTCATTGTTTTCCTCTTCATTATATCTAATTAGAACTATTTGCTTGTTATATGTAAAAAGTAGATACTTAAAATTCTTATAAATGTTCAGGATACTTTGTTTTCCTCTAATGTGCATGAAAATATGGATTTGGAAAGCATTATACAGTACAGTGTTTGGTTACCAAGTTTTTGCATCCTTGTCATCCAGATGGTATAAGCAACACCTTATTTATTTGGAGTAGCAATTGCTATAAAATGTTCTATTTGTATCAGACAGAAAGCTTAGCCCTAATGGAAATCGTAGCCATTTTAGCTCCCATTTCTGTTTAAATGCAAGATGAAATGCAAGTGCCACTCAAATTGCTTACAATATTTTGTAAAGGTTAATTTGCTTAAAAGGTTTTCTCTATTTAATATACTGATTCGGCTTGTATGCTTGAAAAAGAGAATGTTTTAGTGAGTAGCTGCTGATGACAACACTAGGTAGAGGATGCTTCAGTTTATTTGTGTAGAGAGGAAGGATAGCAGTTCAATTCTACATCATAGGAACAGACAATATTTTTAGTTGGGAGCTGCCCTTTTAGTTTATTTACCTCAGAGAGTTGCAGGGATAACATATGTCATCCAAAGAAAGTACAGGGAAAACTTTTTTGACCTGATGGAATGTTTGCTTTTAAGGGGAGAAAAAGTGGTAAATGCAAAATAAACTTTCTAAACCTTCTGAAGTCTTATTGAAATTAGCAGTATGAAAATACTTATGATAAAACAATGAAATTGCCTGCCTGCTTGCCTTCTTTCTTTCTTTCTTTCTTTCTTTCTTTCCTTCCTTCCTTCCTTCCTTCCTTCCTTCCTTCCTTCCTTCCTTCCTTCTGCTAAAAGAAGAATGCTTGATCATTATAATCAATCAGACACAGAAGTAGGCCCTTCCTTCCACCATTGTTTCTTCCTAATAATTGATAGCATTTTGTTGTTGTTTGTTAGTTGCAAAGTCATGTCCGACCTGTCACGACCCCATGGACAACGTTCCTCCAGGCCTTCCTGTCCTCTACCATCCTCTGGAGTCCATTTAATTGATAGCATAACCACCATGAATTATACCTTTTGCAGTTGTGGCAAAGGTTAATCTCAGGAATGTACTTCGAAGTGGTCTGTGTCCTTTTCTATATACTTGTAATTTATATGGGACTGCTCTTGAAAACCATTAAGAAGCTTGAGTTTGAGCAGACTGCTGAAATAGTACTGTGGTTGCTTGAGATCATTACAATATCAGCTACTTGTGTTGCTGGCTCATTTCCGAATCTAATTTAATATATTAGTTACTACTTTTAAAATAAGAAGCATTGCTAGCATTGTTGTCCAGCCCAAGTCCAGAGCTGAAACAGTAAGATTCAATCAAATTCATTCCTTTGTTTGCTTGCACTTAATAGATAGAATCTTGCCAAACTAAAACTATAACTACCTGAACTACTAGATTTATCCTGAGAAATTCTAGGGTATGGTTACTCTGAACCTCTTCTCTGAGTTATCCTAATGTTCATGTTCAAGAATATTATTGGAAAAAGATGTAAACTACCATGCATGTAACAAATTAAGTGATGCTTCTCAAACATAGCATTTTATCACTTCCTAGGCAACTGAAATGAGATTTAACAGTTAATCCTTGAGAAAATGGATGGTGTTTTTTTTAATTCAGTTTGTATTTTTAAATTTGGATTGACTGCAGAAGCAATAATTATGTGTGTGTGTGTGAGTATTTCTTCTCTTTGTATTGTTTTTATAGGTTTTTATATAGCACAACAACTAATCAATAAGCTAATTGATTGGATTATTCAGTTTGTCTTTTGAATTTATTATCCTTAATTGTTTTAACAGTTTTATTGTTCTATAGAGAATTTACAGAAGATTTTGTAGATTTACCCAAATTTCATATAAGAATATGTACATGTTTACTAAAGGAGGAAAGAGGACTTTTATCAGGTCCATATTTTAAAATGAATTGCTTTAAAATTAACTATACAGCCTTGGTTAGCAGATGCCCTTTGGATTGTGATTTTCTTCCAAAATCATAATGAAGTATATGCTGTATTTGCCATGTCCCATGATCTGTAAATCGTAATTCCTAGGTAATATGCAAACTGAATGGAGGAAAATCATGAATAAATATATGTAGAACTGAAGCAAAGTAGAAATGATTTGATTTATCTAGTATTGTCAAGGTTTATATTTGTTTATGATTTGTTTATTTTTTTATCCTTAGTGTCTAGTTTAAATAACTTATCCAAAGACATTTAATCTGAGACTAAAGGAAGACATGTTATTATTTGGATTTCAGATCCGTCTGTTGCATGAGAAAGTAAGAGTTCAGGAACATAAGTGAGTTTCATATTGAATATTTCAGACGACTACTGTCCCAGTAGAAATAGCTTTTACTGCTTTCAGGCTCAAAACTGTGGCAGATCACTATTCTTCACTTCTTTTGGATTCAGCCCACAACACCCATTCAACCTACTGAAGCAAAACTGACAGAAGCTGAATTTTAATTCCAGTGACAGAGCAAAGACTCTTTAGGGGATTTTGGTTTATTGCACATGAGTACAATAAATTTTGTTTTGCTTGTACTGGACTTAGATAGATCTAATTTAACTGTGTTGCCGCTGGGGCTTTCTTATGCTGGGCTGTGTGTATTATATATTTGTTAGTAAAAATGAAGGAATTAAATTGAGGGATTGGCAGCTAGGTAAACAACAATACAATTGTCTACCATACCTCAGTTATATTCCATTATTTTTTTAAGTAATACATGATGCACAAATAACATTTTTATCCTTTTCATCATTCTGGGTTGCATCCCAGAATTACATATTTAGTAATTTGGAGGAAGAGAGCCATGTTAGCCTATGGCCGTGATGACAAACCTATGGCATACATGCCACAGACTTTCCAGGCCAAAAATGGGATATGGGGACAGGGCTCGTGCAGACAAAGAGGCTGCAGTGGCCGTCCGTTCATGCCAGCAAAGTGGCTGTGGCAGCAGGCTGTTCATGCAAACAAAGCACCTGCACCTGCAAGCCGTTTGCACTGGCAAAGAGGCAGTAGCAGCAGGCTGTTTATGCCAGCAAGTAAGCTGTGGGTGCAGGCCATTCATGCTGGCAAAGAGGCAGTGATAGCAGGGGCATGCCAGTGTCTTGAGATGCCATCATGCTCAGCTGCACCAATGACGGCCAGAAGTAGCCGCCTGCCATGTTTTGGCTTCCAGGTTGGTGCAGGAGGCTTTCCAGGCCCAAAGCAGGGTGTGGGGGGAGCGGGGAGCATGCATGGGGGCTGGGGCACATATGCGGGGCTGCACGTGCATGTGTGGGGTTAAAGCGCATGCGCTGGGGCTGGACACATGCATGAGGGTGCGCTTGCATTGCATTTTGGGGATTCAGGCACACTTGCATGCATTCACACACACATGCACGCACTTTGGGCACTCAGCACCAAAAAGATTAATCATCACTGGCCTATGCTAACACAACATTAGAACAAATCTGGTTGTTGACATTGTTTTTTAGTTGCTAAGTTATGTCCAACTCTTCATGACTCCATGGATCATAGCATGACAGTTTTCCATTCTCTCCTGGAGTTTGTCCAAACTCATGCTTATTGAATCTATGATACTAACCACCTCACCCTCTGCTATCCCCTTCTCCTTTTGCCACAAATTTGGCTGCACCTTTTCAGACTAGCAAATTCTATTAAAAGGCATAGACTTTCAACAGCTTACTTAATCAGATGCATGGAATGGCTAAATGATATGGCATATAAATTGAGTTATGCAGAAGGAAAAGGGAGAGGAAGACAGGACAGTTATACAGACTCAGATTGAATCAGATATATTTCAAACTAACTTTAGTGGTTGTAATGTATTAAAGACTACTGTTTTTATTAAGACCAAGATAGTCTAAAGCATCCGATAGATCAGAGGTGGGTTGCTCCCAGTTCGGCCTAGATTGGCTGAACCGGTAGTAGCGGTGATGGGAGGCTCCACCCACTGGCCTGGACACTTCTGCACATGCTTCTGTGTGCCCGAACCGGTAGTAAAAAAATTGGCAACCCACCACTGTTATAGATGTGAATACAGTTTTTTTTTTCCTCACTCAGGTGTTCTGGTGAAGTTTCTTTTGTCTAAAATGGCTACTTTGAGATTGGTAATGCAGTGTTCTGGCAGATTGAAATGATTCTCTTTCTGGAAGCGGAGGCTTTCACTAAAAAGCACAGTGCTCTCTTAGGCGAAATGGGGGATGTTACACAAGAAACAAGGGAGGGAGGGGCTGAGGCTCTGCCAGTGGACGGGGGGGGGGGGATGCAGCAACTAGAAGACTCAGATCACAGAAGTGATTTGAAACATTATTGCAATTGTTGTTATAATGTACCTTTGTGGAAGTGATACAAAATAAGATGATTGAAACATACTGATGATCTAGTGTTAAACTTAAAACTGCTAATACTTATGCAAATGTTGATATTTTTTATTCTTGTTTGTAAAAGTTGTGAGACTTGGGGGGAGGGACTCTCACCACCGTACGATGTAGCTGTCAAAATGTTCTATAACCTTTTAACCCCTTTTCCCTGCAAAATTTGTAAAATCAATAAAATTTGGACAATAAAAAAAAAGAAAAGAAATGATTCTCTTTCTTTTTTGCCTCCATCTACTACAAAATTAACAAATGAAAACATATAGTGTGATTGCCTATAGCCATCCAAATACATTATTAATAAAATACAATCCATATTGGACAATCTCAGGCCCTGGAAGACCCATGCTTGCATAGATACAACTATCTAACCTAAAACAGATTCTCATTAAAAAACAAGAAATAATGGAACATAATTGGAATCAAACCTTGCAACACACCCAGATGTCTGTCTGCACTGACAATTATACCAACAACACCAACATTGGTCTGATCAAGGTCACACACAAGATTAAAGGCACCTTCACTTGTTCTTCCTACAATGGGATAGATGCCATCATCTGCAAGCACTCCCTTCTTGAATTTATAATATTTGAACAAACAGACCAAATTTGTACAGGTAATTACAATGCCTGTCAAAGCAAGCTGACCTGGAGATTGATTGGCTAAGATGCACTAGCCTCCAGGTGGGAGATTGCTGTATTCCTATTGGTTGCCCTGTCTACTATATAAAGAGATGTCAGCTGGGGAGTTGTTGTTGCCGGTTTCTGGAGTTGCCTTACTGTTAGCATATGCTATTAATCAATAAATGGTGGTTGTTCCACAACCTGGCTCACCTCAGTTTCTACCTGCCTGGTTCTCCGAACAGAGCATTGATGAAGGTGGGATAGATCTGAGGGAACTGCCTGAACAAAGCCACTGATAAAGAGCTGAATGCTAACATCTGACAGGTGATGGTACGTCGCACTAAGGCAATCTCCTCAAAACTAATTGCCCTTATCAGGATGGCTGTCATGCCCACTTTTGCAGCATTTAGCCTGGCAACCAAGACCTGGAATGCGTATTTATAGAGGTTTGAGTGCTTCTTAAAAGCCAATGACTTCACAGAGCTGTTGAGTGGACACAAGCAAGGCTATTACTTGAGCTCCTGTGGCCACGAATTGTTCGTTACAGCCCAAGCCCTAGCTCCTCCTCAACCCATGCATATGGTGCCATGGTAGACCTACTTGGAAAAACTCAAGAAGCAATATGCCCTGGCTCCCTCATGCATCGCCAGGAGGCATGTGTTCCATCAGAGAACTCAGAGAGATGGGGAGACCATAAACCAATACATGGCCTCCCTCTGGACAGTGCTCTCTACTGTGAATTCCGTAATTTGGACAAGGTCCTTTTGGACCAACTAGTTTGTGGGGTCAAAGATATAAGGCTACAATGCCACCTGCTAGCCTGAATGAAGCTCAACCTGCAGTCCACCATGGATGAAGCCCAAGACTCTGAAATGTCTGATAAATCTACTGCAGAAATCCACAGGTTCCAGTCGATGACAATGCCTCCCAGCGGACCTATCACTGTGCATCACGACGAGCTTGACCAGTACAAGACCATTGATGAGTAGGATGACCTTAGTCACATCAGAATAGCCCCTGTCAAGCAATGGACTCCCTCCACTAAATCGCCTCATTCTGTGTGCCTCGGTTGTGGTGGGAACAACCCCAGGGCAACTTGCAAGTTCAAGTCAGCAATTTGCCAAAGGTGTGGCAAAAAAGGCCACTTAGCCAAAGTCTGCTGAGCTGCTCTATGGGCCACTGACCCTCTACTTGATCAATCCAGCTCTCAAAGACCAAAATAAGAGGATGATGAGGCCAAGAGGTGACTGTTTTGCCACCTCCCATGACCTCAGCATCGCTGACTTGGCAGTCAGCAACACCACAACAAAGACAAGTAGCAACAAGATTTACTTCATTGTCAGGATTGAGGGTGCCCCTTGCAAGATGGAAGTGGACACTGGGTCATCTAAATCCATTGTATCATGGAGCACCCTCAAGCGACTGCTGCCATCCAATGCCAAGAAATGCCTCTTCCACTGTGGGGTAAAGCTGAGAGACTACCAGGGAAATCTAATTCCTATTGAAGGAAGTCGCTCTTTCCGAATTGAAAATTCAGTTTCAAGGGCCACCTAAATTATTGTGAGCAATGCCTTGCCAAGCCTATTACCGGTGTCCATGCCACTACCACAGATGACTTCAATGGGCTGACCAGGGAGTTCTCAGAGGTCTTTGAGGAGTCCTTGGGTAAATATAAGGGGACTTCTTTTCATTTGGATCCTCAAATTGCCCCAATACATTTAAAGCCCCAATGGGTGCCCTTCACACTTCATACCAAGGTGGAGTAGGAGCTTGACAAGTTAATTTCTCAAGGCTGCTTGACCATTCTAAATGGGAGACCGCCATAGTAATCTCTATTAAATCTGATGGGCCTATTAGAATATGCACTGACTACAAGTGCTCAATTAATAAAGCCTTGCAGTCCAACCCATATCCCGTCCCAGTAATGCAGCACCTTCTCCACTCCCTGAGGCAAGGCAGCATCTTTGCAAAAATACATCTGTTGCAAGCTTATCAGCATCTCCCCATTGATGATGCAACAGCAGAGGCACAAACTATTGCCACTCATCAGGCAGCTTTCAAGTGCCAGCACCTCCAGTTTGGAGTGAATGTGGCCCCTAGGATATTTCAAAGCCTGAGGGAGTGGCTGCTCCAAGGGCTCCCAGGCATGGTGCTATATTTCGATGACATTCTGATATCTGCTAACTGCCAATCAGAACTCATCCAAAAGTTAAGGACAGTCCTGGTCCGCTTCAAAAAAAGCAGGGCTTAAATTAAAACAGAGCAAGTGCAGGATTGGGGTTCCAAAGGTAGACTTCCTAGGCTATCTAATTGATTTAAAAGGGTTGCATCCAACCCTTTCCAAGGTAGAAGCCATAAAAAGGTTCCAACTCCTGCTAATAAAGCAGAGTTACAGGCATTTCTGGGGCTATTGAATTTTTATGAATTTTTTTGCAGCACAAAACCTCAGTGACAGGGCCATTCCACAGCTATTAGATAGCACGGCAACATGGAAGTTGGGAAAGTGTGAAGCTGAGGCTTTTGCAGTGATAAAAGACCTCCTTACATCCATGGCTGTGCTTGTCCAATAAAGTAACAAGTTGCTTCTGATGTTGGCTTGTGACAGCTATCCCTATGGGATTGGTGCCATTTTAAGTCATAGGCTACCTAATGGAATTGCCTATTTAAAGGACTATGCATACACCATCCAGGAGGGAAGGAGTGCTATGTCCTTGCAGTTACGATGCTTGTCAAAGCAAGCTGGCCGGGAGGCTGCACTGATTGGCTAAGATGTGCTAGATTCCAGCTGGGAGATTGCTGCATTCCTATTGGTTGCCCCATCTGACAGTTACTATATAAAGAGCTGTCAACTGGGGAATTGTTGTTGCCAGTTTCTGGAGTTGCCTTACTGTTAGCATATGCTGTTAGTCAATAAATGGTTGTTGTTCCACAACCTGGCTCACCTCAGTGTCTACCACCTGGTTCTCTGAACAGAGCAATGACAATTCCAGCTTCTCCAGATACTCCATTGCAGAGTTTGTCATATAGCCTCTTGGGAAAAAAGAATTTTTTGCACAGTTGAAGAAAAGAATTCATAACTTTAAAAGATTAAGAAAAAATCTCAGAAACTTTCAATAAACACAATGGGTTATAACACTTTTTGTGCCTTTGAGTCTGTGTTGTCTTCTGATGACTTCCTGGAGTTTTCTTGGCAAGATTTCAGAATCTTGGATTGTCATTGCCTGCTTCCTAGAGCTGAGAGAGAATGACTGTCCCAGAGTGACCAGCTGGCTTTGTTCCTAACATAGAACTAGAACTCATAGTCTTCTGGTTTCTAGTCCAGTGCCTTATTCACTGTACCAAATTTGCACTCCTTAACATATTGCAACTGATAATTGATAATATTTTTGTGATTTATCTCACATGAAATCTAACTTGTCTATCTTCCCCTTCTTCCAGTGGTGGACTGCTGCCAGGTCAGATCAGTTTGGCCAAACCAGTAGTTGTGACCTGCAGGTGGGCCTACCCGCCCACCTTGCCATAAAGCTGTCCTATTTAGCCTTGTTTTTGATGATGCATGCATATGCACAAGCAAAGCACATGTGTGGAAGGCCACACACATGTGTGGATGGTGAGCCCTCACATTTGTGGTGCTGGGTGAACTGGTTGTTAATGTATATGCAGCTCATCTCTGCCTCCTTCCCCTTCGTACTGCACACCAGTTTATAACTTACATTAATTTTGTCCTGCCATGTAGCCAATGAATGAGCTCACAAAAGGTTATGCCATTTAATAAAATGTCTTAATCTGAAAAGGTGTTCTTATTTTGGGATACATATTAAACATTGTTTCTAGGAATTGCCAAGCTAAGATTTAAAAAATAAAAATAAAGTAAGACGAGCTGTAGATATATGATGATTCATATGCGAAACGACGGGAAAGCTATTGATTTTGTTTGGCAGGCAGCTTGATTTGAATTTTTTTGTCTTACTATAGTCACAACAGTGAGTCACATTTTATGTTCCTGTGTTTGCTTATTTTAATGACACATTTTGTTTAATCCAACAGTTCAGGACATACTTCAACAGGATTGAGCATTTCTCTCCCAGCTTTTTTTGTAAGCAGTGGCATCTCATGACATTTGTCTGATCAATGGTCGTTTGAAATGGGCAAATGGATTGAGGGAGACCTGAAATCAATGTATTTATTAGCAAATGCTACTTTTGCAGAGGCAAATAAAAATGAAATGTGAACTGATTTGTAATGAGAAAAAACTCACATACCTTGATATTCTCTTTTAGAATAAGCAACATTATCCAATACACAAAGAATAGAATAAATAAATAAATATAATAAATAAATATTTATTTCTTAGCCGCACCCTCTCCCGAAGGACTCGGGGCGGCGTACAACAAAACATAGGAAATAAATATATCGACATACATATAACAAAACATATACCAAGACATGTATACGACATATACAAGGAGGAGGTGAACTGATAGATAAAAACAAGTAAAAACACAATGTTTAAAAACCCCTAAATAAATTGAATGCAATTAAAATACCCCAAATAAAAAACCCGTCAGGAGCGATATAGTTGGATCAAAGTTGAGCCAGGCCAGCAACTTGAAAATAAAAGAAAACAATAAGCCAAAGATATTCAAATAAAAGAAAACAATAAGCCAAAGATATTCAAGAAATGAGGAAAGAAAAACAGGAATCCGAGCATGGAGATCTTGCTGAGAATGCAGAACAAACCAAAACAAATCGAGAAAAAATTAAATGTTATACCATTGTGTGAGATTGTTAGAGACCTATAGAAAACAGGGAAGACACTGGTGTCAAATAACCAAACTTTCAAAAATACAAGGCACACATTTGCAAAGAATTTGAATGAAAAGAGTTCTAGTTTTAAACAGATTGTGTGGCTATGTAGAAGGCTGTCTAAAATGATGGAAAGGAAATTTATCTGAAATGCCAAGTACTGGATCTGGAAGGAAGTATTTGGGGTGAATACAAAACATCAATTCTACCTTGCAGTTGCCTTTTACTTCAATTCTGATAAGTGGGTCACTTGAAGGCAACTTTTGTATTGATTATGAGGTTAGTGTTCATGTTTCACGTGCATATGTTAGAACAGTTAGTACACACTGATCAAAAACCTTTCAGGCATAGGTAGAAGTTGTTCTTGGAAATTATGCTTAGCTTGACAAATGCCTGCCAACCACATTTAACACACCATTAACGTTTCTTTATTGTATCAACTTCCATTGAGATCCACTGGCCAAGGTATATGTAGTGGTCTACTCTGTCTAGTTCTCCAGATATATATTTTTTTTCTTTGGTGAATTTATTAATCATAACCTGACTCTTTTTCAGGTTTATTTTTAAGCCAAATGACTGTCCTGCTTTGTGCAGCTTTTGTATGTGTCTTTGTAGCTCTTCTGTATCTTGTGAGAAGAGAACAACATCATGTGCAATTCTTTAGTGGTTTAAATAGGTGCCATTGATTTTTATTCCATCTTTTGCCCAGCCTAGTTTGGAGAATACTTCTTCAAGGCAGGCTGAGAAAAGGATAGGAGATATTGTATTGCTTTGTCAAACACGTTGTTCTATGTTGATTTCCACTTTAAAGTCATTAAGGAAAATTGTCCCCATTGTTTTTTCATATATCGATAGTAGTAAGTGTATGTAAGCAGTGTCTTGGTTGCCTTAGTTGAGCAATGCATTAATTATTGCTTGTTGGACTACTAAGTCAAAAGCCTTTTCGTAGTCAATGAAAGCCACGCACAGAGGCATGGTGTACTTGTTGTGCCTTTCAATGACTTCCTGAAAAACCTGGATGTGTTGTAACCACTTCTGAACTCTGCCTGCTCCTTTGGCTGTGCATCATTTAATGTTCTCAATATTCTTTTTGCAATTATCTTGGTGAAAACCTTGTAGATGCCTGAAAGCAGGTTTATGGGGCTATAGTTATTTAAATCATCTTGAGCCCCTTTTATGCCTCTAATAATAAAAGCTTTTCCAAGGCCATGGCAATGCTGTCATCTCTATTCACTTTAGCTACTAGTTTGTTAAAGGGAAAAGAAAAAAATGGAAATCAGCAAAAGTAAAAACAACAGTGATGCTTTTTCATGCGGAATATGTGTTTTACCGTATGGGTACACCTAAAACAAATTCTAATTAAATAATCAGAAAATATATTTAGATGTGCTTTTGCCTTTTAGTAGTTTCTAAGTACTTTTTTTTACTGTCAAAAACACAATTTAAGAAACCAAACAGATAATGAAGCAGGATATCTGTTAGAGTCTTTTGTTAGATTTTTTGAAGTGCCCAATTTTTGTTTCTTCCTATATAAACAATCCTAATTCACATCTTTGAATGGTGTAGATCAGCACATAGCTGCCCGGTAGATTTGGTACCTCTTTAAATGCTGCAGTGCAGTTATTTGCAGTTCAAGGTGAATGTTGGCATTTCTATCTCGGGATTTAACGTAGATGTGCAAGAATAAAAAATATGGGGGAAAATATCAGGAAAAAGTGACCCAGACTGAATACTAAGAATATTATACATTCTGAGAGATTTATGAAAGCTCTGGAGAAGGGACAAAATTGAGTTTATGGTACTTGGTGGAATCAAGCTGACTTTTTCTCTATGCCTTTTCTTAAATGTAACTCAGATATTTTATTTCTTGTATTTTTCACTCATCTGCCTCAATCAACTTTTTTATTTTATTCTTTTTTTTTTAAAGTCCTGGGTTTTGTTTTTTCGCATCAGTGTATGATGGAATTTGCTTAAGGAACCAAAAGGGTCTATTAAAAAAGTAGCAAGTCCATTCGTGTCTATTAATACATTCCTTGGATTGCAGCTAACTTAATTAACACAAATGATATAATTCTTAGCGATATAAGTTTATACTCACTGCAACATTAAATAAAGAGCTTGCATATTTTATGCATAAGCAATTCTGTTGGATCAATTTTTCTCTCTGGAGATTCCCCCCCCCCCCCAATTAAGTGATTCTACATGGCAGTAATCATTACAGAAAATTTTGATTACAATGTCATAAAATAAAGCTGATGTTGGGGACTTGTAAACGTTTAAAGCCTCTGTATAGCTTCTGAGACGTTGGTCTCTTTTGGAACATATCGTGAGAAGTTACATTTGCTTTTCAAAGAGGCAATGAATTTTCTTATGCAAAATTGTCTTCTCTGAGGAGTTCACATTGAAAATACTCTGAAATTTACCATGAGAGAAAACACCTTCTCCTTCTCCTTTGAAGTACAAATAAAACAGACCATTAATAGAACCATCATTTAAAATAGGGCTCATTCAGTCTTGTTTAGTACTAAAGTACTAAAATCGTTACCCCAAGTTGAAGCTTTCACATAATCAAAGATGCCAGTATTTATTTTAAATTTAGTATCAATTACCCACAATTTCTAAATCTATTTTAAATAGATTTCTACTAAATAGCAGGTACCAAGAATATTATTCAAAAACTTGTGAAGCTTCTTCTCCGGTAACATTGTATTGCAAACTAGGGCATACAAAACCTTCGCTAGGCCAATTCTTGAATACAGCTCATCTGCCTGGAATCCACACTGTATATCAGACATTAATATGATTGAGCAGGTACTTAATGAGAATAGTATACCACTCTGCTACTCACAGTAGAATTCCCTTTGCAACCAGACTTGACATTTTGGCCTTGGACAATCTGGAACTGCGACGCCTGCAGTCTGATCTAAGCACAGTACACAAAATTGGCTAAAACATCTTACCTGTCAACGACTTCTTCAGCTTCAACCTCAATAATACACAGGCAAACTCAAGGTAAACCATTCCAAACTTAATTGCAGAAAATACGACTTCAGCAACAGAGTGGTCAATGCCTGGGAAGCTCTACCGGATTCCATTGTTACATCCTCAAACTTTCACAGCTTCAACCTTAAACTGTCTACTGTGGATCTCATCCATTCTTAAGAAGTCCATAAAGGGGGTGTACATAAGCACACCAGCGTGCCTACCTTCCCTGTCTTGCAGTTCCCATTTATCTGTAGTTATTTCCTTTGTTCATGTTTATGTCCGTACCTATAAATGCTATCTTGTACATGTTTGACAAACAAACAAGCAAACAAACAAATAAATACTTATAGTAATCAAGGAAGAAACACTTTTCAGATAAGACTATAGGAATTGTAGCAAGTAATGGTCTTTGATTACTTTTACATGAAATAATCTGTGCTTCTTGATCAATGCTAATTAATATATCTGTTAACTTCTACACCTGCCTCTGCATTTTTAAACTGCTACTGTGATCCCTCAATTTTGAACTCTAGGGAAAATAAGTCTATAGGCTTCCAACAAGTTTTTATGGGATATGATGTGTTTATATTAAGATCTTGAATATAGTTTACAAACAGTGTTAGGGAAAGGAGAAGATTCATGTTTGGTACTCAGGTTTATTTGAAAACAACAATAACAACATACTTTTATATCAGATCCATGGATAGTAAATATTTTTTTGCAGACAATATAAATACATAATTTAAAGTAAAATGTAATGTTATATTTAATTGGTTTATACCAAAACTTCAACAGTTTGTTCAGCGGTAGGTTGCTGCTGGCATTACTTCTGGTTTGGTGCATGCACAGTTTCTAATCTGTTTCAGGTTTATCGAAAAGACAGTTTGAATCAAGTTGTCCTGTGGGAAAACTGCATACCCAAAGTTTAATGTGCAACTTAGGTTTAAGTCCTTCCAGTTCTGGGTTTTGGTTTAGCTCTTTTCCATAATGTTTTTATTGAAGGTATTTAAGAGTGACTCCAGGTCAAATTCTGGAAGTCTATAACAAGATTTTATATTCTTACAACCTGATTATATGTATGAATTTGGAACATTGTTAAATGCTGTCATCTTGCAAATGCCCTCTATAAAATGGACCAATTAAGGCATTACTAATTACAGCTTCAAATGTTTACAGAAAAAGTAAGAGCTATGTTTGAAGCTTTGAAGCATTTTAATTCTATTCTAGTTTCATTTCTGATGCCTTTTAAGGATTTTCAATTTGTAACTTGTGAATATGTTACTGACAAAGCAAAGAAACTTTAACAAAATTATTATAGTAATATATTTTATACTTGTATACAATTATAATTCATATATAATATTATATTAATAATGCAAGAGTCATCCAGATATTTAGACTGGATTTGGTACTTTGTTGATTCTATAAGGAGTACAGAGAAGAGCAACAAAAATGATTATGACTGATGAAAAGAAAGACTAGGGGTGACATGTGTTCCAATATCTCAGGGGCTGCCACAAAGAAGAGGGAGTCAAGTTATTCTCCAGAGCACCTGAAGTCAGGACAAGAAGCAATGGATGGAAACTAATCAAGGAGAGAAGCAACCCAGAACTAAGAAGAAATTTTCTGACAAGTAGAACGATTAATCAGTGGAACAACTTGCCTCCAGAAGTTGTGAATATCCAATCTTGGAAGTTTTTAAGAAGAGATTTGACAACCATTTGTCCAAAATGGTATAGGGTTTCCTGCCTAAGCAGGGGGTTGAACTAGAAGATCTCCAAGGTCCCTTCCAACTCTGTTATTTTATTTTATACTATCAAGTCCTTCCCAAGAACCTGGGATAGACTGTTGTTTTTTTAAAGTAATATTTAGAAACTTCTAATGCATCCTGAGTTCCTTTTTCCCTTAATTTCTTGTCTCATTTTACCCATTTATTCTTGTGCTCCTTTAACTTTACTCTGTTCTGCTTGTCTGCATTCAGTTTTAATTTTCCATAGCTCCTAACATTACATAGGCAAATCCCCTCAATATCCCTTCTTCAAAACATTGCCAAGTATTCCTTTTAAATCTGTGTGGCCACCTTTCAGTTCACTATATGAATTTACTTCCTGCAATCAGCTTGTGCCTTATATTCCTTTTACAGTCTTGGTTTACTCAGCAGGAACTATTCACAGTGGGCAATCAGAAGCTCAGGATATGTTCTTTGCAATCAGCAACTATGAGGGAGATTGTTTTGCCATTCCTTATAGATCAGCACTTAGTTGCTCAGAATACAAAGCTTTTTCTGGTTCATTTTCTGTTTTCCTCCTTTGTAACTACTCATATATTAGGGGTCTCACCAGGGCTCAACAGTAAATCAGAGATCTCAAGAAACGTTTCTTTCATTCACTTCTTAGTTAGAATTCATAGAAGTTACCTAGACCTTATTCATAAAGGATACAATCTGTGAGGGTGAAGATTCATCCTCTGAATTTGTGAGTTGATTTCCGAACATTTCATTACCAGGTTAGGTAACATCCTCAGCGGAGTTTACAAACTGTATGGCGGACAGGCAAGTAGACTCTAATGGAAAGTTCACCACCTACTGTAGGGCAAAAACTTTAGAAATATCTATCTGTGATCCAAAAAATAGCAAGCAATTCAGCAGATAGAATACCCAAATGCCCAGAATCTGCATTTAAAGGCCTTTTGACTACACTTTCAGAAGCAGCCCTAGCAATGATTAATGCTCTAGGATAGAGGGGAGAAAAACCTCTCTTTACAGAAAACAGATCCAAACAGAAAAATTCCAGATTTAGTGTCTATATCAACATGCTTAACCAGACTGATAAGAAGGATAGTTTAATTTTGAAATCCACAAATATTAATGATCACTAAAAATAACAACAACTTCGAACAAGCGATAGAATGTATTTTAAAAGCTGTGCAAACTAATTGAAAAAATCTTAAATTGAAATATTGAGGATTTTTAAGAAAGAAAGGAATAAAAGAAGTAATCTGCCATACTGTTCTGAGATGGAACAGTTGGCAATACCTAAAGACCAATAAACAATAAGAAACCAGCCATTGGAGTGGGCACAATGTGTCCTATGGGATTATTTGACTCAGATACAGTTGTCATTCCAAGACTGTAAAATTAAATAAGAAATAATTTGATAGATCTTCATGTATTTACTTCATTCCTTTTAAACTAATATGTATACATTTCCCCAAACAGGAGGGTCTTTTAACACAGCAGAATGGAAGATAGATTGCCTCCACGTTGCATTTCGTATTACCAAAATATGAACCTTTTTTGGTTCATATTACCAAAAAAGATATCACAACATCACTGTCATCACAATTGTTCCTTTATTTATTTATTTAGCAAATGGCAATTGTTCCCTTCACCTTTTCAATCATCTCACTGGTATATGAACCCAGGAACTGGCTTGAAAATAATAGTATCCAGATAACTAGATTCACCTAATGGTAGGTGTGAGCACATTAACACTGTAAAAACAACCACTACTATCCAAACCATTTAAAACCATCTACTCCTAGAGTGAATGTATAGCAACTCCCATATAACTAACCATCCCTGGGGCATAATAAAAATTCCATCAGAGCCATTAAAAATCTCAGGTGAAAAGTAGAACTTATTCTTTGGGTGATCAGGGCTGTCTAGCTATGAAGAAGATAGAGAATGAGGAACTGAATGACAAGATAAAAATGATTTCAGTTCCTATTTCACCACCATTGGACGTGCATAAAGAGACAAATGTGGTCAGATGATGAAAGGATGAATTACAGCACGATATGCATCTACCTTCCCAACTTAATGATTGGCCTAAATCACATAAATATTCAGGGTCCCTATAGACTAGATTTTCTTTTTCAATAGAACAAACCAAAGTTAAAACATACCTTTGAAAATAGTACCTGAATGATGAAAACCTAGCACATCCAAACTTACCAATTATCAATATAAAGGATGGCATTCAATGCAGCCATGACATAAGACTATCAGTCCTAGTTTGGAACACTACTAGAAGAACAGAACTGATACAGATGCAGATTTTTCTAAGCTACTGTGTGCCCTTGACCACATGTGTCTACAAAAATAAGTTTGAAAACCATCTAAATATTGAAGTAAGAGAATTATTAATATATTTTCCTTTCGAATGCAGGCATGATAAGACTAATCCATCAGATTTGCTATATAAATGAAAAGGTTACATTTTGAATTGTTCCTATCCTAGATATAATCTGGGAAATGTCACCTCTTTTATACTAAATGGGCTAAGCATAATCAACTATGTGTGATCATCTCAAGAGGCAGCAGTAATCAGCAACCTCTGACATTCCAGTACTTAGCTTTAAACATAGTAATTTGCTAAGAGAGAACAATGGACATTTAGAAGATATTGAATTAACTAATAATATGATAATTATGTCAGTTAAAATCAAGAGGAATCCATTCCACTTTGCACTTAAGTACACTAACAACATTCCATGAAAAATTGTACAGGCAGATCCTCTTTCTTCTAACAACTTTGGATAGCAGAATTCTTTTAACCAAGTCTGACTCAAAATTGCAATAAATTGATATGTTCTCTGGTCAGCAATGGCTGATTTGATGCAGAGTGTAGAACTGCCTACTAATTGAAGATGATGTGCATGAAAGGCCAAAGGAAATTATTCACTATGAATGATATCAGAGCTAATAAAAATCAAGAAAGACTATAAAGCCCTAATGGAAAAAAAAATAATTCCACCAAAGGCTGTTCTGGCATAAATTGGTTGTGCTATGAATTCAAAGAACTTTGTAAAATAATAAATAGCACCCTATATGTAGCTAAATCCCATCTGGACACAAAGGGTCAAACCAAGATGTATTTCCATTTCTTGTATACTTTCTTTCATGATTGTATTAATACCAAGTCAACCCTAGAGCTTAACGACATAGAATCATGACCACCAATTGCAAGGAAAGAAGTTGAGTCACTGATTAAGCCAATTCCTTTTAACAAAGCTTGTGGTGAGGATTCATATCTGTGACTTTCAATACACAACAGTGGAAACCTATCTTACACAGGATCATTAACTATATCAGTTCCATAGTCCGTCTCTCAGAAGGCTGAAATTTAATCTTTAAGAATGGCATTCAAAACTGTCCAGTGAATTATAGGAATTAGTCTTACTGACAACCTTTGTGATAAGCATCTGCTGCAAAATTGGAAGATAAGGTTGTTAACAGGAATATTTTTCTTGAGAAATATGCTGTGTTTCAGCCCACTTATTGCATCATAGATCATTTCTTCTTAATTTTCCAACTTATTTGATTGATAAGTATGTTAATATCAAAAAGAAATGAGACTTTCATTTAGGTTTAGATTCCATTGAGTGAAAAAACTCAGTGGAATAACTCAAATTAAAAGCTCTCGACTTTGATATCAGATTGTTGATTTTAATAACGAACTCTAGATGGACACCGATATGTAGGTTAGTTAAGTTTTCCCCAAAAGGCCACCTGACAGATACCTTCAGTAGACACAGGGGGTGGGGCAAGATAGGGCTGTGTTCTAGTCACACTTTTTAATATTTTTAAAATAAATAATCTTGCATTGATCTTGGAAGGAGAAAACATATTTCTAATTAAAATTGGTGATAAGAAACTGTCTGTCTTTCTGTACACTGATGACCCGATCTTAATTTCCAGCACAGAATTTGATTTTCACAGACTGTTGTCCTCTTTAGATCAATATTACTGTCTTTGACCATTAATCATTAAAAAAGGGCATGTTGTTTGAGCAGAATTATCCTAGACATAAACAAAGTGAGCAAATCTGTCCATTTACCCAACCAACTTCTTATTGTGACCTTGGCTCCCTGTTTACAATATTAAGAAGCTGATTGCCCATCCTTTGCCCACCCCAAGTCAGATTAAACAACTAAATGGACCGTTGAAATGGTCATGATAGCCATCAAATTCTCCTAGCATTAAATCTCCTTAAAATGAAGCTTTCAAGTTACTTTATCTTCATGGATCTTCAAGATATAACCTTGATTTTTTTTTTTTTAGAATTGAATTGTTTAAAAACATTTTTGGGGGGAATCCCAGAGGTACCCAATAATGTATCTCAGTACAGAGATTGCCATCCATCCTATTAAAATAAATATAGCCAGAGGCTTTATTCCCTATGACCCAAACATTACATATTACAGCAATAATCAAAACCTTACCATTCATAACACTGAATGGCAAATGGCATCACTTGTGCATGTGGATATTCACCATTTTTTTTAAAAAAAAATTAAGGCTACAATCTGGGAGATCATGAGTTATAATCCCAATTTAAGAACAAAGCCAGGTGAGAGTCCTTGGGCCAGGCACTTTGTCTCATTCCTAGGAATGGTGCAGTTGCAAACCACTTTTGAAAAACTTTGCCAAAAATACTGCAGGGACTTGTCCATGCAGTATCCAAGAATTGGGCATGGTTGAATGAAAATAAATAAATGAATAACCCAGGATTTTCAAACAATGACCTGCAGAAAGGGGGTAAAATTACTTGAACATACTTTTAGAGTCTTCCCAATTATATTTGGTAGACAGATGAAGAAGTTATTTTTGAGACTGGATGTTAGCAGATTGAAATGGATTTTTCCCATCATGTATTTACTAAACACTACATTAAAAAAACAAGCACACATATATCACTTTTTATTTATTATTTATTTGCTGAATATTATATGCTCTTCCAATCAAAAAATAACTGAGCTACTTACAACTCAAGGTTCAATTAAAAAACTTTTAAAAAGAAATGTCCAGCTTAGTAATAAACAGCTGATGGGATGCAGTGGCTCTGATGGGATGTGATGGCTCAGTGGCTAAGACGCTGAGCTTGTTGATCAGAAAGGTTGGCAGTTCAATGGTTTGAATCCCTAGTGCCATGTAACGGAGTGAGCTCCCATTATTTGTCCCAGCTTCTGCCAACTAGCAGTTCGAAAGTAAGTAAAAATGCAAGTAAAAAAATAGGGACCACCTTGGTGGGAAGGTAACAGCGGTCCGTGCACCTTTGGCATTTAGTCATGCTGGCCACATGACAAGGGAAACATCTTCAGCTTTGAAACCGAGATGAGCACCACCCCCTAAAATCAGGAACAACTAGCACATATGTGAGGGAAACCTTTACCTTTAGTAAACAGTAAAACATGTCATAATATAACTGGCAGTAGCAATATATGACCTTTTCTTGAATGAAACAGAGACTTCAATTATCCTTAAGGGCCCTCTTCTAAAACCAAGTCTTGCTACCCTTCATAAAGAATAGCAGATAAAGAATACTTATTCAACAATGAAGATTGATCATATACACTATATATAATATGCTATATACTTATATAGTGTACTGTATATAGAATGTAAAAATAATTTTGCAATTTATACTAAAGATATGTGGTTTGTAAATTCATTTTCAAAGGTTGTATAGTTAGAAGTCCTTTTTGGGGTGGGCAAATAGTTGTCAATGTGCTTCTCTTTTTTTCTGTTTTTTCTTGAGATTATCTTTTCCCATAATTCATTTTCCCAACATAGATTTCTGGAAAAGTCAGGTCTTGAGGCTACAAAAAGTATACATTTTTATGGTTAGATCTAAATCTGGGAGGAAGGTTTGCAATATTGCATTGATGCATTGAGGACAGGGAGGCCTGGAGGAATATTGTCCATGGGGCCGTGATGGGTTGGACACGACTTCACAACTAATAACAACAATTGATGCACTGAAATATCAACCACTTCTCCTGCTGATTGTCTGATCCTGAAATTTTATTTCTTACCCACTATGTTTTTTTAGGAATTGAGGGGTTACTATTATAATGTGATTATAACTGTATAATGTTATAATTAGAACAACATTGGCAATAGTGCATAAGTTAGAAATCCCTGTCTCTAAGAAACTTAAAAGAATAAGGAAAGAAGTATAAGCACTGAAGAAACAAACAAGTTGCTCCAGATGTTTAATTACAGATTGATTAGGATAAGACATGAGAGCTAAGAAACAGGACTGATGTTCAGAGAGATTGTAGAGATGAAGAGCAGGGTCACAATCACATAGTCAGGAAGTTCTCTCCAGCAATATTAAAATGCCAATTGTTTGTAGTTACCAGAATCGTCTTCCATCTTGCTAACAATATTTTTGTTAAACAATATTTTTGTTAAAACAATATTTAGAACTGGATTTAGAAAGAAGTGGGGCTTGGACATCTTTCTAAATAATGTGTACCAGGAAAGAGATAGGAGATTGCACTTTTCTTATTAATCCTGGATTGCTTGGCAGATGTTGATGCTATTTAAACTTAGGGTTCAAAATGTACTATATGTGATTCTCTTTGAGTTGAATCAGAAAGAATATTGGGAGATCTTTAATCAACTTCTTAGTGGTTATCCTGTTCTGGGGTCAGGGAAAAGATTCTCCAGTAGAAACCCATTTGTTCTTTCCTGTTATTTAATGTTCATATGGAACAGCTGCAGTGAATCATTTACAAGATTGAAAATCACTGTCATTGTTATGGTGATTATACTCAACTTGTTTCCTTTCAACATGGGATTGGACATCAGGAGCTTTTACAACCTAGAGAACATATTCAGCAGAGAATGGCGAATGGTATCTACATTGCCCTTATGTTGATATAGTTGCTAGTTGCCATCCAAATCCAACTGGCAACTAGCTTGGCAGCAGGACTGTCCATTTATATTCAATCTGCTTCATACTCTTTGATCATAAATTATAAAAAATGACCATCAAAATATGAATTAATGGTCTTCTTATAGCACTATATGGCACTGAGTGCTGGCCAAAGTACTGAGTGCTGGCCAGAGTGCTGAAATACCCTTTACATGCCATGGAAATACCCATCCATAGCTTAGGTGTTTTGCTTCTTAACCATGTCAGCAATGATCTGGCAATAGATGTATGTTTCTCAATACAGTGAAAATGCTGGAAATTTTTTAAAAACATTGTCTACCATTTTAACATCCATGGCAAATGACTGCACGGAACCGAAATAAAGGAGGGAGGACAAATTTAACATTGACCTGAAAATCATCCAGCTGGACCTAATTGTTACATTTGATTGTATGAAATAGAATGAGTTGAGCCAAAAAAACCCACATAAAACTGCAAGGATAGAGAAGAAAAAGTTTCTTTGATCATAAATAGAGCACAACTCTTTGACATCCAGAACAACTCAGTATCTCCAGGTCAGGACCTGGATTGTGGAATAAATTGTCAATTTGTTTCCACAGAGGCTTTTGGGGAGACTGAAAACATATTGATTTTCCCACATTTTTAAACATCATTGTTTTTACTTTCATGGTTTTTTAAAAAAAAAAATTATTCCTCCTTTTTCACTAGATTCATATTTTAATAGAGATTGATAGTATTATTGCTATGGTTTGCAAGCCATTCAGATTTGCCAAAGGAGTGGATGACATACTGTATATAGATTTTTCTAAATAACAAATGAATATGATTTCTGGTATACAAAAGTATACTATAAAGGCATATTAAAAGTATTAAAAAACTATAAAAACATTATTTCCCTTTCTCCTAGTCTCTGTGAGAAGTATATTTTTAAAGCTTCAAATCATGTTGACAGTGAAAGCATGTCAATAATAGGATCTTTTTAATGAGTAAAAAGTTTAGGTTTAGGTTTCAGTGAGGTCCAATTATAATTCCTTTGATTCTTAATCCCACAATCTGATTTGGGACCTAACAGTTGCTACAGTTATTTCAGTGATAATAGTTTTGCAACTACTCAAATATCAGGAGGCATTCAATGCTCTTAGGTAAGCAATTCTGATGGAATATAAATTCGAACAAGTATTAGAATTATTATTATTTTTCTGAGATCTCTGCTAGTTAGCTGGGATATGAATTGTCAATGAGTAATGCTACTATATTCTGTTTCTTGACAACATTATCCATCAACAGGATGTTTTTTTTAAAAGATACAATGCCAATATATTATGTAAGAATATGAATGTTAATCCAACATTATATACCTTAATGTAAACTGTATAAATGGTGAACTTTTAAGGATTTTTTTAGCTTCTTTTTCAGCTGTTTGAGCACCTTACAGGCTTTGTGTAGCTTGTCTAAAATATTTACATATTTTAGAAAAGATGCTTCATATCTTAAATGTTTCAGTTCCCCATTATGTGTATATGTGTGGGAGGTAGGTGTGTGTGTGTCTGTGTGTGTGTGTCTGTGTGTGTGTGTGTGTGATCAATTGTCCCATTATTTGTCCCTCTAAGTTAATACGGTAATGTGGATTGAGGCTTAAGTTCAAGGTAATTCCTGAATCACCTAAAGAGAAACTTTTATTTTTGGAATCTGAGGTAATGAGCAAGCAAGAACAAAGCAGGCAATTGCTTAATTAACTCACATTTGCTGAGTTATGTAGTTTGTTGTGTTCAAGGCAGAATATTTGTAGAACATATCCTTTTGTATCAGAACTCTTTGAAAGCATTTTCTTTAATGAAGATCTGTTGCTAGGGTGTTTTTTGTGCTTTGCTTTGTTTGGTTTTGTAATCATTAGAACATGATCGATTGGAAAACAGAACAGAATAACAGAATTGGAAGGGATCTTGGAAGTCTTCTAGTCCGACCCCTTGCATAATCAGGAGACCCTATACCATTCCAAACAAGTAGTTGTCCAGTCTTCTCATAAAAGCCTCCAGTGAACCCATAACTTCTGAAGGCAAGCCATTTCAGTAGTTCTTTGTTCTTACTGTCAGGAAATTTCTCCTTAGTTCTAGGTTGGTTCTCTTCTTGATTAGTTTCCATCCATAATTTATTGTCTTCTGGTGCTTTGTAAAATAAATTGACCCCCTTTTCATTGTGGCAGCCCTTCAAATATTGGAACACTGCTATTATGCCATCTTTAGTCCTTCTTTTCTCTAGACCAGACTAGCCCAATTCTTCATGTTTTAGCATCCAGCCCACTAATCATCTTTGTTGCTTTTTCTACACTCATTCCAGAGTCTCTGTATCTTTTTTAAAAATATGGTACCCAAAGCTAGATCCAGTATTATAAGTGTGGTCTTACTAAGGCTTTATAAAGCAATATTAATACTTTACTTGATCTTGATTCTATCCCTCTGTTAATTCATTTTAGGATTCTCTCACATCTTAGAAAACATAATCATAGAGAATATCCACACACATTTTTCTTGGACTGGAAAGTATAGAATAGATATTACGTTATTAACATTGCTGTAAATATTTAAAATATCTATTTATGTTTGCATTCCAGCAAAAATGGAAAATGATATGATACAGGTTTATATCTCAAATAAAGCAACTGATTTCTGAACAGTTTTTGTAGAAGTATAGTACAAAGGGAAAGAGGAAGTCTGCAGAAAAATATATTTCATAGGCTGGGGAAAAACATGCAATAGGTTAGATTGTACTTTTGAATTGGAATCACTATGCAATTAAGTCATGACCTCCAACCATTTCCTTAGAATAAAAGACATGGTACATATAGAAGCAAGGGTAACTGTCTCTGTATCTATCTCTCTGTCTCTCTCTGTCTCTCTCTCTCACTCTCTCTCTGTATCTCTCTCTCTCTCTGTGCCTGTTTGTATGTGTGTGTGTCTGTAGTCTGATATGTAGTATAAGGTTACTTTCAAAGTATGAATCATCCATCAGTTCTCCACATTTTTAGCTAATTGCAATTGCATTTCAGGCTAATGACACCTTCAGGGTCTTTATTTCTAATGGAGAAACCTTTCAGAAGCCTCTAGACTTTGACTGAAGCTTGTTAATATACTTTCCCCCATAATTTACATATTTTAGACTATATTAATGTTAAGAGGGGGTAACATAAAAAGCTGGCATGATGAAAGAAATCTGTAAAAAAAAAGAGACAGAATATGTTCAGTTTCTTCTACCAAAGAAGTGATGATATTCAGTGGAGAGTTCATGCAGAAGTATGCCTGATCAGGTACTTGTAGGCTTGGCAACAAAGCAGAATAGGAGATTGTTTGTAACCAAGAACCCAGAAAAGCAGAAAAATAATATGCAGAATGCCTTCCTTGGTGCCAGTAGTGGGCAGGAGAAGACCCATTGATGGGATAGGAAAACTGGTCTTTAAAGAAACTTTTCTGTTTTTCTCGTGCCTGCCATTTCCCTTGCTTGTGGCATTAACATGGTGTGGTAGTCTGCAAAGCTCCATGGTGATGTGGCCGGCATGACTAAATGCCGAAGGTGCATGGAACGCTGTTACCTTCCTACCAAAGGTGATCCCTATTTTTCTTGCATTTTTACATGCTTTCAAACTGCTAGGTTGGCAGAAACTGGGACAAGTAACAGGAGCTCACTCTGTTATGCGGCACTAGGGATTCGAACCACTGAACTGCCAACCTTCTGATCGACAATCTCAGCATCTTAGTGACTTCCTGGGCCACCAACAGCTTTGATACACTGTTTTAAAATCACAGATGGCAATCTTGATACGTTCCTGCAAATTCACTGTGCTTCTGTAGCTGGCACCTATGCAGTAAAATGGACTTTCCATGGCAGAATCATTTATTTTCAGGGGTGCTGGAAAAAGTGTCATCAAAAACCTTCTCCATCTTCTTTTCTTCCTACTAGCCTTGTGCCAAGGAAAAAGGTAGAGGATAATGGTTTCTTTATTACTGGTTCTTGGACACCACAGATATCAGAATACCCAGTTTCCTCACTCTATTTTTGCTCCTCAGGGTTATTGGCATAGTGCCCAGCTTTGATTCTTATGCGGTGAAAAGGCATTTTAAACATTTGAAAGGCAGTAGTAAGAAACCACAGGGGAGGATGTACCCATAATGGCAAGTTCCTACTCCTCAACTAAGAAAGATTCATGAAAGATTGGGTAGTCCATAGCAGCAAGATAACACTTATAAAGTGAAGCACAAAAAGATGAAAAGAGACTACTTTCAAAGTGCACTATGTCTAAGAGATTGTGGTCCCTCTGTGGTTAATGGGTAGCTCTTCTGTCAGAAAAGCAGACTTTAGGGCATGTAATCATGTGAAATGCATTTGAACCCAATCTTGGATTGTTTTCTGGCAGATATTCTTCCTTCTAAAGGTCTGTGTCCTTTTTTTTTTTTTTAGCAACAGGAGAACTTGTATCTTTATTGCTACTCTAACAGTGGTTCAGCAGAATTATTTTAAATGTAGTTCCACTTTCAATTTGCTGCTTTATTTGCCTATCCAAGTAATTTAAATTAATGTATGTCACGGTGAAACAATATTAAAAAACTCCTTTTTTTAATTTTAATTGAATTCAGATTTTCCTCCCAATGCAGCTTGACAAAAAGCATTAGTAAAAGTTAATTATCTAATAAATAACAGAGATTTTCTAACACAATGAGGAATGTAGAAATTAATTATTGATTAAGCATTTGGTGCGTAAGGACATGTTTTCTATAAGTGTGCATGAAAGCATGGGAAGGGGAGGACGAGCAAATTTCAAGATATATGTCCATGTGGAATAAATAGACACATTTGTCAAATTATTTTTGATTTACAGAGTTTACACATTACAACTTTAATATGTTGATATGTTGAGTGTGTGAATCCCTTGAGAGAGAGAACTGTAGAAGCAAGCAACTGTTCAAGTATTTTTATCTACATCACATAGTTGAATATGTACCTTTAAAGGATTAGTATTCTACTACTAAACAATTAAACTTTTGTATAGATTTACAAGGGATGCAGTGACTCAGTGGCTAGGACACTGAACTTGTCAATCAGACAAGTCGGCAGTTCGGTAGTTTGAATCCCTAGCACCATGTAATGGAGTGAGCTCTTGTTACTTGTCCCAGCTTCTGCCAACCTAGCAGTTTGAAAGCACGTAAAAAATGCAAGTATTAAAATAGGAACCACCTTTGGTGGGAAGGTAACAGCATTCTGTGTGCCTTTGGTGTTTAGTCATGCCGGCCACATGACCACGGACATGTCTTTGGACAGTGCTGGCTCTTTGGCTTTGAAATGGAGATGAGCACCATCCCTTAGAGTCAGGAACAACTAGCACATATGAGCAAGGGGAACCTTTACCTTATAGGTTTACAAATTTTGAATACATGCAATTGACAGAGATTGAATTGCTAACTTCAACCTGTGGGGAGGAGGCGAGACTTCAAATCTTTAGTGGATCAAACAAAGAAAACATAATCAAAGCATGTTCTGTCTTCCAAATCCAGGAACGTTCTAGAATTATGGAAATGTAATATGCAGAAGTTGCTCAGACTCGTACAATCTGCATTGTATTGTGATTATTGATAGATTTTAAATTAAAATGTCAGTTATCCGCAAAATAGCCTCCTAGCAAAATGCTTAGTTGAGTTCTTAAATTTGGAATGAATATATACTTAGTGAACAATCAACAGTCTTCTAGTATCATCATTTCCAAAGCCATTATTTTTTTCTTTTCAGATGAAAATTTAATTGACTTTGCAAGAAAGTGATGAAGACTTTTAAGCTCTTCAAAATCAGAGTACAGTCATGCTAGACTGTATTTGGCTGGATTGTTTGTGTGTTTGTGTGTTTGTGTGTGCATATGTGTGTTTTTGTACGTTTCTCATTATAACATTGTTATTTTTCTTTCATATTTAAAAGAACTCTAATGGAATATTTTGCTTATTCCCCCTTTTACCATTTCTTATAGTATTTGATGCTGAATTAGTTTCATTAGATTGTGACCAACTGCTAATGAAGCAATCATCAAATATTATTAATAACCAGTTTCTGGCAAGCAGTTACTAAAGAGAAAGCTTTTGATTATATATGGAAACTTGTGCCAGTAACTGTCCTCACTAGGTCTCACATGGAAAACTGTTTCAAAGGGAATCCACACTAATCAACTGTGGAACTTTTTTTTTTGTAAAAGAAGGAATCAAATATTTATTGGAGGATAATGTTATTATCTTCTTCTTTTCTAAATGACCCCATAATCCCTTGCAGGGTTGAGTCTGGGCAACTGAGTCGAGCTGAATGCTTACTGGCCGGATGTCCTTCCTGTCACCAATGCGGAGTTTTATTCTGCAGATATATTGTCAGTGTGCCCAGACAGAGAAATATCTACCTCCACCTAGGATCGAACTCACATCTTCCTGATTGTGAGGCAAGAGCTCCACCTCTAGGTCACCACACCACTCAATGGAGGACAATGAGATATACCAATGTATTCTACAAAATATATGGGTTACATAACTTTTGTCAATGACATTTTGGGGGAGGCTTCTACCATTTCCTCATGCTCTTGCCATTGGTCATGCTGATTGGCTTCAAGGACATAAAACTGTGAAGCAGCATGCTTGTAAATAAGCAGACAAAAGAAGAGGAAAAGAAATAGGGACGGTTATCCACCCTTGTATAATATTGTGCTGAACTTTTTGCTCTACAGGTAGTCCTTGACTTATGACCACAATTCAGCCCAAAGTTTATGTTGCTATGTGAGAAATTTGTCAAATGAGTTTTGCCCCATTTTACGGCTTTTCTTGCCACGTTTAATAATAATAATAAATAATAAATTTGAATTTATTAGCCGCTCCCTCTCCAAACAGGACTCGGGGCGGCGTACAATAAAACATATAAAACATAAAACATATGTGCAAACACATAAACATCCAAATACACACATATACAAAGACATACATGCACGGAGGAGGTAACAAATTACATCACATTTGGACAGTTAAAAATCACCATTAAAATACCCCATTAATAATAACACAATTTAAAAATTTAAAAGGACTGTCAGGAGGAATAAGAAAAAATTTACGGTTGAGCCAGGCCAGATAATTGAAAGAGGTGGGTCTTCAGCTGTACATGGAAGGAGCGGAGATTGGAAGTAATCCTGATGTCACGGGGGAGGTCATTCCACAGGGCTGGGCCCATCACAGAGAAGGCTCTGCTACTGGGTGTCGCCCCCCGACACTGTTTAGTGGACGGCACCCGGAGAAGTCCCTCTCTGTGTGAGCGGATTGGTCATAGGGATGTATGGGGCAGGATGCAATCCTGCATGTAACTAGGTCCTGTGCCATGAAGCGCTTTAAAGATCGTAATCAAAACCTTGAAACGCACTCGGTAGACTACAGAAAGCCAGTGCAGCTCGCGCAGGAGAGGTGTTACAGGGGAGTATCTAGTCCTCCCCATAATCACCCGCGCGGCCGCATTCTGGACCAACTGCAGTCTCCGAGTGCATCTCAAGGGAAGCCCCATGTAGAGAGCATTGCAGTAGTCCAGGCGAGACGTCACCAGCGCATGGGTGACTGTGCGTAGGGCATCCCGGTCCAATAAGGGGCGCAATTGGCGCATCAGGCGAACCTGATGGAACGCCCCCCTTGCCACGGCTGTTACATGGTCATCCATGGACAGCCGGGCATCCAGGAGGACGCCCAAATTGCGCACCCGTTCCACGGGGGCCAGTTGCTCGCCCCCAATGGCCAGAGATGGAAGCAACTGCTTGAACCGGGAGGCCGGAAGCCACAGCCACTCCGTCTTGGAAGGGTTGAGTTTTAGTCGGTTGCCATCCATCCAGACCCGTACGGCCTCCAAACACCGGGACATCATTTCAACGGCCTCGTTGGGGTGGTTCGGGGTGGAAATGTATAGCTGAGTATCATCAGCATACAGATGATATCCCACCCCAAAACCACGGATGATCTCGCCCAGCGGTTTCATGTATGTGTTGAACAGGAGAGGCGAGAGCACCGACCCCTGTGGCACCCCACATGTGAGGGGGCTCAGGGTCGATCTCTGCTCCCCTGCCAACACATGTTGCGTCCGGCCAGAGAGGTAGGAGCCAAACCACCGTAAAACGGTGCCCCTGACTCCCAGCCCCTCTAGCCGGTGCAACAGGATACCATGGTCGATGGTTTGTTAAATGAATTGCTGCAGATGTTAAATTAGTAACATAGTTGTTAAGTAAATCTGGCTTCCCCTTTGACTTTGCTTGTCAGAAGGTCACATGAGGGGATCACATGACCCAGGGACACTGCAACCGTCTCATAAATGTGAGTCAGTTGCCAAGCATCTGAATTTTGATCACATGACCATGGGGATGCTGCAACGGTCATAAGTGTGAAAAAAAGCCCATAAGTCGCTTTTTTCAGTGCTGCTGTAACTTCGAATGGTCACTAAATGGACTCTTGTAATTCAAGGACTACCTGTATGTTGCCGCTACAGGTTGCCAGGGTTTGTCAAAAACAGATCATGCCAGACTAATCTTATTGCATTCTTTGACAAAGTGACAAAATTAGTGGACCAGAGGAATGCCGTCGATATAGTTTACTTGGACTTCAGTAAGGCATTTGATAATATATCATCTCCATTCTCTAGATAGAGATTGTGGGTGGGTGTTTTTCTGTGAGAGTTCTGCTTATTCAATGTTCTTGCTTACTGCTGTTTTGCTTTCCCCATTGTGCAAGCAGCACTCCTCCTTATGAGAAAGCATCAATTCTATAATCCCATTTTAAATTATCAGTTGGTTAGCAGAAGCTAGTGAAAGATGCTGATGATTGAATTATGTCATTATTTAGCTGTTGGAAGCTTTTAAAACCAGCAACTTGCTTGATTATACCTATAATTGACTGGTGACCAGGCATGGGAAGCCATTAAAAATGTCTGAAATCATCTGTTGCTCAATCTGGGGCCTCTCCAGAGAACATCAATAGCAATTATGAAGCCCTGGGAAAGTTCACATTTTGTATTTCAGGTATTTTGTAAGATCCAGATTCTATAGAACAAGAGTCTACAAACCTATAAAGCAAATATATTACTGCACATGTGAACCTTTGCAAATTCAGTTTTGCTATTTCTTTATGGTGTAATCACAGTTTTCTATTTTTTAAAAGATGGAATGTATTTCTTCACCCCAGTTGGTCTTGCCAGTTGTCCTTCCCGTCTCTTTTGACACTAAAGATTCTGGAAGGATTTTTGTACACAAGATGTCATAGCATTGGTCCAATAATGTCTAATATATAGAATCTTATGATTTTCTTTCATTAGGGAATGAACAAATACAATTCATTTATTTTGCCTTCAGTGAAGTTTGCAGGATTGAGTTTCACTTTCCACATTTTCATTCCGTCCCGTCCCCCCCAATGTAGCTGTAGTGGCACTGATGACTGGCTGCTAACAAGATTTACACATTGTTGAAAACCATACTGTGTTTTTAGTTTTGATTTAATACAATTTGCCATATCCAATCACTTATAAACAATGGCTTCTTGCCTATTATGATGGTTGACTCCAGACAATTGTATCTTGTTCAATAATTCATAGTTTTAAAAATGTGTTATGTTTTAGCTGAATCCTTGTGCACACCAGGAAGAAACCTGGTATTAGAAAGGAATCCAATGCTGAATAGTCATTATTATTTTATTTTGTGTTTGTGTTTCTTAATCAGAGACATAAGTTGCTTTCTTCAATTTATTTCAGTAACATATTTTGTTTAATTAGCTTTTGAGTTATTTAACTTATTATTCAACAAAATTATAGTGAATTTGAAAACCTGCAAATATACAAAAGTGCCTTGTTGAAAATATGAAGGCGTATACTTACAAAGAACATTTTTTAAATGGAGGTTTCTTTTATGGTACTTAATTTATAGTAGAACTATTGTCTAGGGCTCTGCAGTGCCTTGGATATAGTTTAGAATACTTCAGGTACTTGCGGGAGCATAAATGCAACCTTAGTGTATAGCTCATTAAAACAGCCTCTTTCTAGAAGGACCAGCTGACCGTGGTCACAGAAAAATGCTACATTCATGCTTCTGTGTGTCCCAAAGCAACTCTCTCAAATCGATTATGAAGACTTATAGATGAAACTTTTTTTTATCAATAAACATTAATAGATGTGCCATGGCATAAATACTAAGAAAGTAATATTTACGTATTCGCTTTCTAGCACTGATTCCCTTTCCTGTTAAAAGAAATGCACCTGAGCAAAGCACCTGAGGGCAGAAAAGAAGCAAAGCTAATCAAGAGAGAAGCAATTTAGAACTGAGGACAAATTTCCTGACAGTTAGAACAATTAATCAGTGGCACAACTTGTCTCTAGAAATTGTGAAAGCCCCAACACTGGAAGTTTTTAAGAAGATGTTGGATAGCCATTTGTTTGGAACGGTATAGGGTTTCCTGCCTAGGCAGGAGGTTCGACTAGAAGACCTCCAAGGTCCCTTCCAACTCTGCTATTGTATTGTATTAAATGTCTTAGTAAAGACAGATGTTGGAGTGTTTTTCAAAACTAGGAAATATTCTTGTTCTTACAAAGTATACATTGTGAGGTTCTTAATACTCTGTGAACTTAGTGGTTTTTTTGAAGATAGTACTGATGATGTTACCTAGTTGGATAATAAAACCCAGAGGTGAGTTCCTACTGGTTCGGACCAGTTCGGCCAAACCGGTAGTAACTTGGCAGCCTGGGTTGCTGGAACTGGCAGCAACCCAGGCTTGCCACTCCCCTGGACCGGTTCTCTACGTGGTGCCTACGGCGGTGTCATCTTGTTTTTGCCTTCTGCGCATGCATGTGGGCGCACAGCGCATTCTTAAACAAACCAGCAGTAGCGGCAGCCGGAACCTACCCTTGATAAAAACCTCTTGAAGAAAACCACCAAGCTCACAGAGCATCAAGGATACCAAAGTTCAATCCTGAGCTACAAATATTCTCTTCTATCAGTACAAAATCTACAGTATGCAGTGGTGGGAGCCTGGCATTCAGTAGTTTGGGAAGATAAAAAAGAAATACCAAGACTAAAACTAGACATTAAGCTTGGAGGTAAGGGGAAATCCCAGGAAAGATAGCAACAAACCATTCCATACTGTTGTGAAGAAAACTACAGGAGCTGAGCTCAATTCAAAGAAGGTTTATTTTTAAGGTTCTTTTTTTCTTCTGTTTTTATTGATTTGTTAGCCACATCAGTTGCTCTGCATGAATGGAAAGATGTAAGATACATCAAATGCCAATATATTATCTTGTTACTGAAATCCCTCTATCCTTGCATTTTTTTTAAAAAAATCATCATATTGTATTCAGCTATGTAGTGCTTCAGATTTAGTCCCCCACCCCCCAAAAAAAGTAGAAGAGCTTATAGGCTCTCCCTAGCACCAGTAGAATTGAATCCAAAGTGTTGCAAATCCATACTGTCTGCATGTCCACTTACATAATAAATGAACGAATTGATTGATTTATTGATTCATTTGTGTTCCTTTTGCTCTTTAACTAGTATAAGGTATAATCTAGGTAATAAAGAATTAATCACACAATGTCTGGCTGTTTCTATTATTTAAAGACAATCTATTCTATAGTGTTAAATGTTAATAGACTATATTCACTATAAAATGCTTACATGAGTGAAATTTCTAAAGCTAAGAACTTCAGTTAAGTGAGACAATGGCCTGTTGATGTCAAAAGGGGTTAAGTATTTATAGAATCATTCTATATATTTTTCAAACTACATATTCATAATTACCTATATTATGTTGACCAACCTTCATTTATGAGCGCAATGGATAAACTTTGTGAGAACGGTTAACATTCCTCTTTGAATAATTATATTATTTTCCAATGCTTGTAGTGCTACTAAATGTGCTGTATGATCTATCATTATCTCAGAAAATTTGGGATTGTGAAATGCCAAAATTTGGTAGAGGTTTTGCAAAATTTCTTTTTTAAAAAAATGCTAAGTTTCTGGATAATTTGAAGTACAATCCTATGTTTATTTAGTCAGATCCAGGAAATCAGCTTGATCTCACTGAAGGGTGCACAATTATTTTACCTTTGCACTCATGTTTCCCTTCCCTTTAGAAAAGTATCTTAGCAAAGACAGACTTTGAAGTAGTTCTTTTCATAGCTGCTGGAAATGTTCCTCTTCTTATACTGTCCACTATGCTACATAGAAGTAGGATCCTGGCATGCAGTAATTTAGGGAACAGACAGTGCAAATAGAAGCACTTTTTATCTTATTGTAACAGAATATTGCGCTACACTCTGTTCCTTCCCTGTTCTTCCTTCAGTTTCTCTTTCTCGATAAAATCTATTCTTCAGCTTTCACTGTAATGGTGCCTGTTCTAAAGACAAATCAGAATGAAGTTTAAGTAAGAAACATTGCTCTATGCCTTCACCTTGGGGTCTTCTGGACAATACATCCATCAACCCAAACCATTAGATGTCTAATTCTGTGACCTCAGAAGCAGTTCTCCTCTATTCAATCCTTTTATACTCAGCCATTAGACATCTCCTAATGGAAACTTCTATTAAGAATCTTTAGAGTAGGCTTTTTCACATTGCCATCACTCCAAATTAACTACTGCTAAAGGGACATATAGTATTTCCTATTGTAATTTATTACTTTTATTTTCCATTGTCCCTTAATATATTGTAGGTACATGCATTGGATTTCAAAATTTTTTGAAACAAAACAAGCTAATATAGATCTGTTTGAGTTTAAATAAGGCTTATTTCAAGTGATCAGTCCATATCTGAACAATCTTGAAGTTTTGTTCCTGGAATGAATAAAGAATAGCTGAATTTACACAACTTGACAAAGGCAGAAGAAATGGTCAACAATAAAGTGCACATAGCTAATTTACTTCTTGTCACATAAACTTAATTAACTAATGACTGAGGCTTTGGTAAATAAGTCATAGAAAAATGAGATTCGAATTATCAATAAACCCTTTGCTTTACTGGTATAAATCCAACCTGAAAAATTAAAAATATTTCTAAAATATTAAAATATATCAGGCTGAGAAGAACAGTGAGGGACAGGATGTATCAGTAATTTTGTTTTGGAACTCTGCGCTATGACACTTGACAAGTGTGAATCATATTGCCAAGGGATATTTAAATGATAATAATTTTTACAAATAAGATAATAATAATATACAAGTAATAATAATATTCCAGTTATCAAAACCATTTTTCAAATTCTTTCTTCCAGACCAGACGTATTAAATGATTTTTTATGTACCATGTCCCATCCGGCAGGGGATAACTTTGAGTGCTAATTTACAATATGTTAGCTGATAGAAACTGCTCAAATTTTTTGCTATATTTATATGTAGAAACCCATTGCTAAGTGCAGGTTTCCAAATTAAAAAGGCTATCTGGCCTCCAACTAAACATATCCAATCTATGGATCCTGTTAAGGTTCTTTGTTTTCCAAGGACTAGATATACCAAAGTGTAGTAGAAAAACTGTACCCAATGCTTTCATTCTTTAAAGAATGTCCAGACCCAAAAACAGAGAACCATATTTTTTTGGAGTATAAGACGCACCAAGGTTTTGAAGAGGCAAATTTTAAAAAAAGTTTTTGCACTCTGCAAACCTCTTAATAACGGCCTGTTTTTCACGAAAATGGGCCTGTTTTAAAGGGCATGAATAGCCCTTAGGAGGCTTGTAGAGTGCTCATGGGAGGGGGGAAAAGAGCAAAAAATGACCTGTTCTTTGCTCATTTCTGCCTTCCCCAGCCCCCAGGAGCTCTCTGAAAGCCTCCTACAATCTATGCACGGCCATTTTGGTGAAGGGGGTGGGGTTTTGGGAGGCAAAAAGTGCTATATTCAATGTATAAAATGCATTCAGATTTTCAGCCTCTTTTTTGAGGGAAAAAGGTGTGTCTTATACTCTGAAAAATACATATATAAGACTATTAGATTAAGCTTTCTTGAGATAGTTATATTAATAATATTCTGTAAGTCCCTTTTTATTTCTCTCCTTGTAAGTAAAAAATGATTTACAATGGTTATTTGCAGACGTGATATTTAGCCGGTTCAGACCGGTTCATCCAAACTGTTAGTGGAAATCACAGGTGGGTCTTCTCACCCACCCCATCTCTATGCCATCCTATTTAAGAACATTTTTGAGGCCAGGTGCATGAACGGAAGGTATGAGAGAGTGCAAAGTGCATACGCGGAAGGCCGGGCACATGCGCGGAAGGAGGGAACTAGTGGTAACAAAATGTGAAACCTACTGTTGGTATTTGCCTCTATTAATATTTTTCCATAATGGCAACTTGATGTAAATCATGTATTTAATTCCAGAGGACCTTAACATATAATATGAGTTGACTTCTGTTCATCTGTTGCCTGCAATAATTGAGCTTTAAACTTGAGTAGCATCTGAAAGGTGACGTTGAGGAAGTCTCAACTGAGCATATATTGAACTGGTCACAAGGGTTTCTTCTTGGTAGCTCATTTCTTCAGCTGTCAACTGTAAGAATATGGTCATGTAAGCTTAATGAACAGCGTGCAAAGCCATTAAAAACTCAATTATGGCCTTCTCTTTTTTTCCCACTGTAGATGTGAGAAAATGCAATCATAAAGTGATGATGTGTAAACACAATAGATGCCATCTGCTATGAAGTATGATTTCAGTTTTGAAAAGAGGATATATGTTGCAGATGCATCAATAATATGAGGCTTATCAGGGCATCATTATGCACCAAGGAGGAGGGGAAATGAAATTTATGTTTATCTTGAGAGCACTTCATGGTTTAATTCCCTAGTTTCATTTGTACGTTAAGTGCAAGCACCATGTCATTTTCAACTTTTAAAAAAATCTTCTCTCTTTATTTAAACTGGATTGATCTCAGCATATAAAAATATATTTGTTTAATCATTGGAAAACTGGCAGCAACAGCAAGATATTAATTATGTTAACCTGTTGATCAAAGTGCATTTAATACAGTTGAGCTGACATCCCATCTGTTTGCAAAACCATATGTCCCATATGTCTGTGCGAATAAGTACTGAACCCTTAGCATTTCACAGCATGCAAAAACAGTATCTATATTTTCCTCTAAGAGTACATTGCCTGTGGTTTGTTTTCAGATGAAAATAGCAAATGGCGGTATGGATGGATGAATGCCTAATTTAGAGGGAATAATGATAAGATAAAATTGTCTTATTATAAGCTTGCCAGTGTTTTATAAAATCACTAGCACTGGAAATACTGAGGAGAAATGATTTGAAAGCTATTCTTTCATTCTTTTTCTCAGTTGGATAAAACAGTGATTTGATTCGTAACAGAAATAAAACACAGGAATGTTCATAAATGTCTCAGATTGTCCTAGATCTGCCATTCCTGACTTCTCCTTGAGAACAGGATGGTATTCATTTAGCTTAATTAGTGACTAAATTTGCCTACTGGTCTTCAATATCACTATTCTTAGTACCTTTGTTACATGCTAGCAGCTGAAGAAACATTATTTTCCTATCTGTACACAAGTCCCAAATGTCAGACCTGGAAGCCATCTTTTGCATTGGGCCTTCAGGCCTGCCACATTTTCTGCTGTGTGAAAATAGGAGGGAGGATTATATGGAGTATGAGTGATATATAGTCTAAATAACATTCCTTTCTCAGAGAGTCAAGGACAACTTGCTCTGCAGCTATGATGGTGTGACTGGGAGTCACTGCCAGTTTTGGACAGTGACTGATTGGATCATGTGATGGACATGTGGGTGTTGGGCAGGGACTTGAACTTTCATTTGGATGGGGAAAACCTGGAAATTTTCAGATTCGGGTTTTCCCAGATGTTCCAATATGACATCTCTAATAAAATGGAACTTTGAGGCAACTCAAGCCTCGGAGTCTTCTTTCATTGGGGGTGTTACTTGGAACCGTAACATCAAAACTGTGATTCAGGGTGACTATATTTGACAGATGTGATTGGTGGTGTACACATACACAAATGCAGACACAAAAAACATTTTTTATTTTTTTATTTTTAAACATAAAAGACAACATAAAAAACTGTCATCCATTACATACAGCATGTCGTTTGGTTACAAGCGTTTGTGCATCCATATTTTCAATTACGTATACAATCACAAAATTTCCATCTAATATAACTAAGTACCTCACTTTCATTGTACATCATATATTCAATTACGGTTAATATTTCTTTCTTTTCAGCAAACCTAATTCCCTTGCATCCTTGATTGTCTATTTAATAACAATATACCTTTATGTAATAACATCTCATTCTGATTATTTTTACAGTATAAAAGAATTTTCCAACTGATTATGTTTATACATCACTACTTTCAATTATGCATAATCCCGCCAATCATCCATCAAATATGCTTATGTTCATTGTTGTCCTTGTACATCATACATTCAAGCAATAATGTTATTCCTTCATTTTTAAACAGAGTATTCTAAATACTCACTTCATACATATACCAATCTTTCATTACTTCCTTATTAAACTATTTATCAACAACAAGAAATCTTTATAATATCACCAATCATCTATCAAATATATATAGATTCATTATCCTTATTCATTTTAAAACAAAATATTCTGAATTATTCAATTCATATATATGTCAGTCTTTTATTGTATCATTATTAATCTATTTAACAACATGATTGTATTATCACTTATCTCCTTCAATTAAAACATAAATAAAACATTTTTCATTTCCAGGTATTTTTGTCAAGCCACTGATAAAACAAATCCCATATCTTATAGAATTGCTCATCTTCTTGTTTTCTAATTTCAAATGTCAATTTACTCATTTCAGCACACTCCATTATCTTTCGAATAACTTCCTCCTGTTTTGGTATTGTTTCATTTTTCCAGGTTTTTTTTTTGCAAATACGATTCTAGCTGCTGTTAAAATGTTTACAATCAGATATTTCAAGTCTTTATTGTAGGTTTCTGGTATGATTCCCAATAAAAAAATCTCTGGTTTAAAGTCTATGTGTTTATGTATCATTTTCTCCAACCACATGTGGATTTTAGTCCAGTATCTTTTAGCTTCAGTGCAAGTCCACCACATGTGGTAATATGAGCCTGGTGTCTGATGACATTTCCAATACTTTTCCAATACTTTTCCAATTTATTCTTGCAATTCTCGCTGAGGGTAGATGCCACCTGTAAAACATATTATACAAATTTTCTTTATATGCAGTTGACATTGTCATTTTATAATTTTGAGACCACAATTTCTGCCATTTCTCTAACTCAATCCCATGTCCAAAATTTTTCCCCAAGCTATCATAGTTTCTTTAACTTGTTCCTCTTTAGTTTGACCTCTAATAAATATCCATATAGTTTTTTAATTACTTTTTCATCAGTACCTGTTAAAAATTTTTCTAGCTCAGTCATTTTATTGTAAAGACCTTTTGATTTTCTATCTTCATTATATCTAGAATGTATCTGCACATATGAATACCAATTCATTTCTATTCATTCTTGTTTCAACTCTTGGATAGATTTGAGTTCAACCTCTGCATTCAATATTTCAACATATCTAACTGTTCGTTCCTTTTTATATATTATTGGATATGAAAATGCTTCAATGGTTGATATCCAGACTGGAGTTTTTAAGTAATGTAATCTTTTAACCTTTTCCCAATTTAATAGCAAAGCCTCCTTTATATAATGTCTTCTAAAATAACCATGTGCTTTAGTTCCCTTATACCAGTAAATCATGACCCTCTACATTCAATAATCTAGAATTTTTTAGTGTTATCCACTCCTTAATCCACATCAGGTTTGTTGCTTGGTAATATAACTCCCAGTCAGGTAAACCCAATCCTCCTCTTGTTCTAGCATCTTGTAGCAATTTGAGTTTTATTCTTGTTTTTTCCCCTTGTCAGATAATCTTCAAAACTCTTTTGTTTAGCTCTTCAAAAAAAGTCCTTGCCCAATCTGATTGGGATTGTCTGGAACAGGTATAAGATTCTGGGTAAAATGTTCATTTTATTTTTATTTTTTATTTTTTTAGATTTTTAAATATTTTATTAACAAACATATAAAATACACACACACAAAACTTAGACGTACAACACATTTACACAGTGCAATACAAACAGGAGCTTCCTGTTCTTCCTAGTAGCAATTATCAATCGATAGCATTCACCTTATATTATTTCCCATTCAATTGTATTTTATTTGAGTTTCACCATTCTTAACTTTCTTATTTTACTCATAACTATTATTTTTGAGTTTTGTTACATTCCTTCATTGATTCTTGTTTCTTTCCTCCATCCACCTATACCATTTATCCCATATCTGGTAGAATTCTGATTCTTCTTTTCCCTGAATTTCTTTAGTTAGTTTGTCCATTTCAGCACAGTCCATAACCTTTCTTATTATTTCATCTTCACTTGGAGTTAGTTTGTTTTTCCATTTCTGGGCAAAGGCAATCCTTGCCACCGTAGGTATATGTAGTATTAAATACTGGATTTTTTTTTTTTGTATTTTGCAGACATTATTCCTAATAAAAAGATTTTCGGTTTTCATTCTATTTTAACTCACGTTATTGCCTCCAGCCAATTTTTGATCCAAAATTTTTTAGCCTCCTCACAGGTCCACCATAAATGGTAATTCGTTCGGTGTATCGATTTGCATTTCCAACATTTTGGGGAGGTATTTGTTGATATTTTAGCTAACCTTGTTGGTGCCAGGTGCCATCTATAAAACATTTTGTACTGGTTTTCCTTGTATGCAACTGAGAGTGTCATTTTTAAGTTTGTTCCCCAAAATTTCTCCCATTTGTCTAATTCAATATTATATCCAAAGTTCTGGGCCCATTTTATCATTTGTTCTTTCACAATTTCCTCTTCCATTTTATACTTCAGGAGAAATTTATATATTCTCTCTATCATCTTTCTATCTGAGCTTTGAATAATTTTATTCAATTCATGTGGTTCTGTTTCAATGTCATATAATTTGGTATCTTTATTGTATTTAGTTTTGATTTGAAGGTAAGTTAGCCAGTCAACTTTCATGTTCTGTTCTGCCAATTCTTCAATTGTTTTTAAGTTTCCCTGTCTATCAATTAAGTCTCTATATCTTAGCATTTTGTTCAAATCTATAAAATTTGGATGAGTCGTCCTTTCTGTCAGTGATAGCCAATTCGGAATTTTCACATAGTGGGTTTTTTTTTTTTTTTGGAGCCATTTTTGCAATAACGCTCTTCTAATTAAATGATTTTGAAAGTATTTGTGCGTTTTATTTTTATCATCCCATAGGAATGTGTGCCAGCCTGCTTGCAAATCATGGCCTTCCAAGGTCAAAATTATTTTATTCTTTAGCTCTATCCAATCCTTCACCCATTTTATTGATACTGCCGATGCGTATAGATCCCAATTTGGTAATGCTAAACAATGCTAAAGAATAAGATTCTTGGTAAAATATTCATTTTAATTGTCACTATATGTCCCATGAGTAATAGTTGAATATTTTTTCCAATTTTCTAACTCTTTCTTTATTTGTATCACTAATTTATTATAGTTATCATCTTTAATTGTGGAACAATCTTCAAAACTCTTTTGTTTAGCTCTTCAAAAAAGTCCTTGCCCAATCTGATTGGGATTGTCTGGAACAGGTATAAGATTCTTGGTAAAAAGTTCATTTTAATTGTAGACATTCTTCCTAACATTGATAGTTGTAGGTTTTCCCATTTCGTCAAATCAGTTGCAATTTGTTGCTTCAGTCTAGTATAATTGTCCTGCTTAAGAGTCCTGCATCTAGCTGATAGGTATATCTCCAAGTATTTAACCTTGTTTGTGACTTGAATCTGCAAAACCTCCACCAACTCTTCCCTTTGTCTTAATGGTATGTTCTTTGTCAAAATCTTTGTTTTATCTTGGTTTATTTTCAAGCCTGCTACTTTTCCGTACTCCTCTATTCTTTCTAACAATTTGAATGCTGTCTCTAATGGGTCTTCAAGGATAAAAACCAAATCATCTGCAAACGCTTGTACCTTGTATTCTTCTTTTGTATTTTTCATTCCTTTTATTTCTTCTTCTTCTCTAATCTTTCTGTTTAAAACTTCTAATGTTAAGACAAAAAGTAATGGTGATAGTGGGCAGCCTTGTCTCGTACCTCTCTTTATTTCAATAGAGTCTGTCAGTTCTCCATTTACCATTATCTTTAATGTTTGCTTATGATATACCATTTGTATAGTTTGAATAAATTTCTTACCAAAATTCATCTGTTCCAATTGTAAGAACATAAATTGCCAATTCACATTATCGAAAGCCTTCTGTGCATCAAGAAACATCAAAGCCATTTGTTTTTCGGGATGGGCCTTGTCACGATGTTAAAAAGTTTGCTAGGCCTGAACTGCCTAAACTGACATTCAAGAGTTAAACTAAGAAAGCTTTATTGCGCAGGTCATAAAACAAAAAAGGTTCTTATCTGAAAGTGATTTATTGCGCACGCGTTACACATTCCAAAATTCCTCTCTTCTTTGTTCGGCAGCCAACTTTGGCAGACGTAGCTTTCATTATCAAAATGTAACCATTAGTTATTTTCTGTTTCATTTACTTTTATTATTTTCGTATTAAAGTTTGTTTATTAATTAGAATACTTAAAGACTTTTATTTTTCTCAATATCTCAAAAGATATGCGGAAGGGAATCAGCCACGGTCCATTGATCTCAGATATCAGGCGTTTTTTTTTCCCCTGACAGGCCTCATAATACTCCAAAGTATTCAAAATCATTCCCATATTGTCTTTAATTTGTCTTTTTGGTTAAAAAAAAATCATCTTGATCAGAGTGGATAAAACTATTTAGGTATATTTTTAAGTCTCTCTGCTAATATAGATGCAAATAATTTATAATCTGAATTTAATAAAGAAATTGGTCTATAGTTGTTGGTTTGTGTTAAATCAGTCTCCTCTTTGGGTAGCAATGCAATGTATGCTGACTATGATTTAGGTATTCTACTCTCAGACATCATTCATAACTTCTAAGAGTGGGAGAGACAAGGATTCTTCAAATGTTTTGTAGAATTCCACTGGTAATCCAGCCGTTCCCGGGGCCTTTCCATTATTTTGTTTTTTAAGTGCTTCCGCTAGGCCCATCATCGTTATTTTACCTTCCAACATTGTTCTAGTTTTGTCTTGTATCTGGGGAAGATTAGCATCCTGTAAATATTTTTTTAACTCCTCCCTCTTCTATTTTTTCTTGTTCATACAGCTTAGCATAGTAGTCTTGTTTAATTTTCTTCTTCTCAGCATTTCCATACTGAATTTGTCCTTGCTCATCTCTTAGCTGCAATATTTTCTTTGCTTCTCTCTCTTCTTTCAGTTTATATGCCAACCATCTGCCTGGCTTATTTGCATTTTCAAAGTAGTTCTATTTAGTACCTCTAATTTTTTGTGCCAGTAGATCCATTTTGTGTTTAATTGTATCCATTTTTTTTAACATCTTTTTGTGGAGATCTCTGTAGCTCTTTTTCAAGTATTTTATAGTTGTTCTCTAAAGCTTTATGTGCTTGTCTTTTCTTTGAATTTCTCTTCCTTATGTAGTCTATTATCAGACCTCTAGTAACAGCCTTCTTTGTATCATACAGCTTCTGCATTGATGTATCTTCTTTTCTATTTTCTTTAAAGAAAAAGGCCAGTTCTTTTTCCATTTTCTGTACAAAGTCTTTTTCTTTCAATATGATATTACTTAGTGTCCATCTAGATCTTGTCCTTTGGCCTTTCCATTTGATTGTAATTATATTATGGTCTGCCCAAGTGTTTGTTTCAATCTTGATTTCTTGTACATTACAAATCAGTTCCGTTGAGGCCCATATCATATCAATTCTGGAAAATGATGAAAGTCTATTTGAATAAAAAGTATATTGTTCTTTTGTAGGATTTCTTTCCCTCCAAATATCTTTTAGATTTGTTTCATCTATCATCCTGAAAAAGGATTTTGATAGCAATTTTCTATTTAACTTTGTTGTTTTGTGTGCTTTGTAGTCCATGTTCTAATTTACAATGCCATTAAAATCTCCCATCATACAAATATCAACATAGTCCAAATCAGAATTTTTTTTGTGGAGTTTTTTGTAAAATTAATCTTGTTTTTCATTAGGTGCATAAATTGTGATTTAGAGTATTTTTAAAAAATATTTCCCATAATTTACAACTTCAAGATTCTTCCCTCTTCATTTGCATAGCTTAGTTTCGCTGGAATATTATCTTTAATATAGAAGATTACTCCTCTTTTCTTACAATTCACCAATGCAGTAAACATTTTTCCAAGCTTTGGTTGTACTAGTAGGTATTCAAGTCTCTTTTGAATATACACTTCTTATAGGCAGATTATGTCAAGTTTTAGCTTTTCTAATTTGTGAAATATTTTCTTTCTTTTAATTGCTGAGTTAAGTCCATTTATATTGATTGTGACCATTTCCCCCCCTCCATGTTTACACTTTATATACAGGATTTATGGCTCTAGATTATCTAGGTTCTCATTGTTCTCTGGGATTTATGCCACCCACCACACCTTCTTCTTTATCAATTCTGCCTACAGACCTTCTATTTTTTCAATCTCAATTATGGGTGCCTCCAGTTGTTGTACCAATAGTTCTTCTTTTCCAGTTTTCTCAGCCATTCCTCTGAAGTGTTCTGCATAGAAGGCTTCTGTCTTATCAATTGTATTTATTCTGTATCTTTGTCCTTGACATGCAAATAACAGATCTTCCAGTATAAGCCATCTATAATTAACACCATCTTTAATCAGAATTTTAGTCAAAAATTGATATTCTCTTCTCTCTCACTCCTCTCGGAATTTGTTTCAGAACTACAATCTCCTTGCCTTTATATTCTAATTTTCTATCTCTCATTTTCTTAATTGCTTTCTTAGTAAATCTTATGTGGACTTCCCTTGGGAGGGCATTTCTCATTGCATATCTTGTATGTACTCGGAACGCTTCATCTATGCCATCCATAATCTCTTGGGATATCTCTAATATGTTTGTCAAAATTTCAGATATTATTTGTACTAGGTTCTCTTCTCTTTCTTCTTCTGTTTTGAAATCGTAAGAAAAATTCAGACCTATCCATCTCCAATCCTAATATTCCACTGCTCTCCCGTTCCACATTGTTCAATCTGCTGTCAAACTCCTCAGCCTTCTTCTCTTCTTGTTGAACCTTTTCTTCAATCTTTTGGATTCTGTCCTCGTATTTCATCATCCAATGTTGCATACCTTCTATTTTTCCTTCCGTTTTAGTTGTTTTTTGTTCTAAGCTTTCAGTTTGTTGCTCTATTGTCTCAATTCTTTTTTCTATACTCTCAGTCCTCTTTACAATGGTATCTAACTTTTCCTCATTGCTATCACTCCTGCTTGCAATTTCTGCATCACTTCCATAATTGCCTCTAAGGTTATTCCCTTCTCTTTTTTTGTTGAAGCATCAACTGTATTGATCTTTGTCCTCCTGTAGATGAAGAAGCAGGGGTTGTTATTGTAGAACCAACAGGTGTTATCTTTCTACTCATCTTCTAATTTTTTTTCTTTTTGTATTCTAGTCCAATTACAATCAAGTAATGTAAAAGTCCCAAATAACCTCTGGAATAACACAAAAATGTAAGCATCAGCTATAAAAATACAGAGTTATGAATAAAATGAAAAGAGAAAAAAGAGAAGAGAGAGGAAAAAGAAAAAAAAGAAAGAGAGAAAAAAATTCTTCAGTCCAATTCACTCAAAATTTAAAACAAGCCATCCATATGTCTCCAATATCTTCAAAAGGAAAAGAGGGCAAAGAAAAATCAGGAATCAATATTTCAAAGCTTCAAAGACACAAAAAACCTCTGCCTTATATTATAAGGCAGTGGTCCCTAACCTTTCTGGCTCTGCAGACTGATGGCAATGGAGGGAGGAGAGGGGATGGTTTTGTGCATGCACCTGTTGCTTGTTCAAATGGAGCACCATGTGCTTGTGAGCTGGCCCACCGCTTGCATGGCCTGGTTCACAATAGCCCATAGCCTAGTACTGGTCTGCAAAATGGGGGTTGGGGATCCCTGTTATAAAGTAATGTGTGTATGCGCATATATGTATGCATGTGTGTGTCTATATATGTGTTACCCATTAGATATGCCAATACATATGCATACATATGTATAGTTCAGTAAAATAAAAGTTATTTACAAAAAGGCTGCCAAAGTGTTTCCTTCTAATGCAATGCATATGGCTGCATACTGGGCAAAAATGATCAGAATGTTTCTGTAGCTTGTCTGTTACACTGTAACAACAAAACACATAAAATAAAATAAAGGGGGGGGGAAATCAGTAACTTAAAAATAAGGCAAGGCTTTCCAAACTCAATCTTCTGTGAATTACAAGAAGGCCAGCAGAGAAATATATCTATAAAATGATTTTGCAGCAATCTCAGAATGAGAATGTCAAGAGGGTTTGCATTTGATTAAAAATTACTATGTGTGACTGCTGAAATGGATATTTCCTTTTTCACCTTCTCTCATTCTCCTACCCACAACCTGTGATTACTTGTTGCTTGTTTTCCTGGAGGCATGTTTGCAGACATCCCCAAAGTAGATTCTTTAAAGAGAATAAAACTAATAATTCTCATTATTTTTAATGTGTAATCATTTATAATGTTAGTAACAAAGGGAAATGATGGACAACTAGAAATATTTTCTGCAAGTAAGCTATCATGGTTTACAAAGGTTTAATTATTTTATTGTGTGGCATAATGGTATTACAATCTATTCCACTGGGGAAAATATGTACGAATATTTTTGCAGGAATGCCAACGGGTCTAATTTTCTTCCTGACCCCAATGGTACTTACCTAAATTCATGCAACTATTATTTTTTATTACCTCTAGGTCAAATACTCCCATGGACCTTTCTCCCCTAGAAAACTATTTTCTGAATAGATAAAAAAAACAATTGTGTATCTTTAGATATGTAATATGTGTCTGAATTGTCTGTATTTGTGAATTAAGCTTCTTGTCAACACTGGATGCATTAATAAACTTTATTATGTTTTTGCTCTAATTTCAAAAACTCTTTGTAAGTGGTAAGTTCAGTTCCTGAACAGGCAAAATCTGTTTCTTCCTCTATAGCTCCCAGGATGTGAAGGGTGATAAAAGAAAAAAAAAGTGATCAGAAAGTGGAAGAGAAGAGGTGACTTAAAAAGGAAAGAGAATAGTTTTAAAAAAAATTAGTTAAGAATAGTAACTTTCTTTTCCTACATAGATCCATGGATTTCATATATGTATTGAGGAAGAAAAACAGTGAAGAAAGATATAATGATTCATATTTGCCTCCATCAATATTTTCCCTCAATGACAAGTTGATGTAAATCACATATTTAATTCCAGAGTAATTTAGTATGTAATATCAATAGTTTATATCTGCTCATCTGGTGTCCGCAATAATTTAGCTTTGCCTGAACTGTCTGTATTTGAGGATTAAACTCCTTGTGAACACTGGATTTCTTAATGAACTTCATCTGGCCCTTGATCTAATTTCAGAAACTTTGTAAGCGGTAAGTTCAGATCCTGGGCAGGCAGAAGCTGTTTCTTCCTCTATAGCTCCCAAGATTTGGAGGGTGATAAAAGAAAAAAAGGAATCAGAAAATAAAAGAGAAAAGATGACATAAAAAGGAAAAGAAAGAGAATCATATCCCAGCAAGCCTAGCCTGTAGCCCCACCCAATGTTTGTTTCAACTTGGCACTCCGATAACATATAATGTGACACCTGTCATGACCCAGATTATTCAGTTTCACAAGAACATTCCTTGAAAAGGAAAAAGAAAAAAGAAACAAAGTCAGGACTTCGGGAATCATAGCTCAAATGTTTTTTTTTTAATTTAAAAAATGACGAAAGGGGAAAAAAGGTGTTGTTTTATTTAACAATTCTCCAGAAGAAAACGAGGGAGAATGGGATAGCAGCAGAGGAAAAGAGAGAAAGTAAGGTGGAGGCAGATTGAGAAAGGAAAGAAGACACAAGAGAGAGAATAATCTACTTCAAAGATCAGTTAGATAGTAAAAGGATAATTAGAGGAAAAGATGCCCTGATAATCAAGGCACAACAATGTCAAATCAAAAATTCATTTTTTGTTGTTGTTGATGCTACCTTTCCCTCAACATCAGTTTATAAGCAACATATATTCAAATTTAGGAGTCTTTCCTCCTCTTTTTTTCCAATACTATGTATTTTGCTATACAAATGATTTTTATCTTCCTCAACCATGCTGATGATGATGTATCTGTGATTTATTCAAATTCTTGACTACATGAAACTGCTACAGGCATGCTGCTCCCTCAGGACTATAACTATTTTGGCTTTGACTGCCAGAGAGACTGGACACCTGACTTCCACAGAAGCAGATCCAAGGAGAGCAAGAAGGACTTTTCATAAACGAAGAAGCTTCACTGAACTCAGTTTGCAGTATGCATGCAGAGAATTGTATCTTTCATACAGGAAGGACAGTTTGCCTGCCTATATTGTGCCCCCACAACCCAGGACACTTTCTATTACTGAATCCTATCTTATACAGAAAATTTGAAAAATCTTGCCCTAGGCAACTAATTAAAGTGCTGGCAATGTTGCAGTAGTTTGCCCATGCTTTATCTGAAAACCAGGTTATTTTACTACTGCTGAAGTATATCTTCCATTAATTCCAAAGGGCCTTATTCCCAACTCAGTATTTATTTAAATGACAGCTCTGGTAAGGACAACATCAGCAACAAAGGAGAAGTGCTTTTTTACTTGCACAAAAAGACATATAGTTAGAGTTGACATGTTTTATGAAGATTTCTTCAAAGAAATTCACTTTGTCCAAAGTGAACCCAACTATCATTTGGTAGTTAGGCTTCCTTTGAATGCACTCTGATCAAAGTGCTGGGCATACAGGGCACAAGGTCAAGTTATTTGAGGAACTGCATCTCCTGAAAGATATCTGCCTAGGTTAAATAGAGTGGGTACATTCCAGGTTCCATCCCGTAAACTGGTGAGACATAGGAATCTATTGTATGGATGGGTTGGTTGGTTGTTGATTGATTATTGGCAATGGTAGGTCAGGTTCCTAATTATTTTGGTTTTTTGCTGTGGTTTTAATTATTGTTGTGAGCCACACAGTTGTGTTATACAAGGTGGGTAAACATATAAATCAAATAAACAAATGAATAAAGTATTGGATTAACATTGAATAGCTTGAAGTCTTTGGATTTATCAAGTCTTAGGAAGAACTTCTATCAAACTATGAAACACTTTTTTCTCCACCAAGGATAATTTAGAAGCAAGAATCCAGGCAATTGGTTAGATTGCTAATCTGAGGGTTAATTGGTTATTTATTGAACTATGCACAAAATGTCCATGCAGGTGATTTATAGAATCACACAGCCATTGCTTTAGGAATGCCAACCTTGCTCATATTAGTGTTTTATCACCATGGTAATGTTACCAGATGACAGTTTATATCACTAGTGGAGAGTAGCTCCATATGTGAAGTAAATGTGATAGAAATAAGTTGATTGTAGAAATCATGCATCAAACTTGCAACACAACTTATAATATGAAAATAGTTTTTCTGAAGTTGAACAAAATGTGGGTAAATATGTACTGTATGTGATTGTTAGTTTATTTATTTTGGCATACTTTTTTGCTTAGACTGTGCAAATATGAGTTAAACTTTCTAAATGTATTATCAGTTTTAAAGGTAACACTTTTATTGAGTTTATCTCAGTTCTGCTAACTACATGAATATATCCGTGGACCTTTTTTTTTTTTTTTTTTTGGTAAAAAGTATAAATATGATTTACTGTGGATTTAGTAATTTTTTTGCAGGAACAAATGTGGGAATTTAGAGTTGAACCACCCTGATTCATAATCTCCAAAACTTACCAATTTCTCTCTCAAAAACCATTGAAGCAGAAAAATGAAGATTCCAAAGAGTGGTTTTAAATTCTGGACTTTATTTCTCACCTTATAGTTAGGCTCCTTAGTAAATATGGTTCTTCTACCATTACTAGTTTTCCATCTTGTAGATGAGAGCTGTGTCAACAGCCATGCCACTGAAACAATCATTTTGAAAACTCTGCCTAATACAATTCAGTGGTTTTTCCAAACATTTAAGTGACCTCCCAAATTGTAGGATTCTTGATATATTGTAATCTATAAATATGGACATGTTACAAAAACAGACAGCTTAATATTGTTTGTGTATGCAATCAAAAGAGTCTGGCAGTGTAACTTCAGTAGAGCGAAAAGGGAGTATGATATGCTCTTCATGTCTGAAGTCAATATTTTCCTGTCAGACAGTTTGAAATCCAAGGTGGAAAATATCTGAAAATAATAACAAATGGCCTTCTTTAGCTGATGATGCAAGCAGTGGAAACAAAAGTATCTGTCATTTCCAGTGTTTTTTCTTTTTACCTCAGAAAAGTGCTGAATTATAATAAAAGTAATAGATCTGAGAAAATTAACAGCCGTTGGTCTGATTATTTAGAACTATTGACTCTTTAATTAATTTAGTTGCGATATCGGGAAATGGAACTACTGATATTTTTATTGCTTTTCTTTTCTTTTTAGGCTCCTTCATGATGGTGAATAGTTCTGGGAGGGCATCTGGGCAAAAGGCCCACTTGCTTTTACCAACACTGAAGGAAAACGACACTCACTGCATTGATTTCCATTACTACTTGTCCAGCCGTGACCGTTCTAGCCCAGGATCCTTGAATGTTTATGTGAAAGTGAATGGTGGACCACAAGGCAACCCTATCTGGAATGTCACTGGGCTTGTTACAGAAGGTTGGGTGAAAGCAGAGCTTGCGATCAGTACTTTCTGGCCACACTTTTATCAGGTACATTTGAGATTTCTTTTCTTTTACCATAATGGTGGGCAACCTGCAGCCTGTAGGCCACTGTAGCTTTTAAAGAACAAATTGCTCCTTTTCTATTGGTTTTTATTTTATTTTATTTTCAATTTTACAATTGACAGTGAGAAAGGGTTTCTCTTATATTCAGTTCCTTGAATATTATTTACCATTCTTTTTCATAGATAACCATAGTCATATGACTGAGTGAGAAAGAAAGGGGAAATTTCCTTCTCTAGGGAAATTGAGGAGCAGAAAGAAGTGGTCAGAGAGTACCCAAAGTTTTGTTTTGGCTGTACCTATTTTTAAAATGTTGAAGAGTACGGGGCCTAAAACAGAGCCTTGAGGTGCAGTGGAGTACCTCAAGGCTCTGTTTTAGGCCCAGTACTCTTCAACATCTTCATCAATGATTTGGATGAGGGAATAAATGGGGAACTCATCAAATTTGCAGATGACACCAAGCTGGCAGGAATAGCCAACACTCCAGAAGACAGGCTTAAGATACAGAAGGATCTTGACAAACTTGAACATTGGACATTATCTAATAAAATGAAATTCAATGGTGAAAAGAGTAAGGTTCTACATTTAGGCAACAAAAATGGAATGCACAGGTACAATATAGGTGATACCTTGCTCAGTAGTAATAACTGTGAAAGGGATCTTGGAGTCCTAGTGGACAACCATTTAAATATGAGCCAGCAGTGTGCAGCAGCTGCCAAAAAAGCCAACACAGTCCTAGGCTGCATCAACAGAGGGATAGAATCAAGATCACGTGAAGTGTTAATACCACTTTATAATGCCTTGGTAAGGCCACACTTGGAATACTGCATTCAGTTCTGGTCGCCACGATGTAAAAAAGATGTGGAGACTCTAGAAAGAGTGCAGAGAAGAGAAACAAAGATGATTAGGGGACTGGAGACTAAAACATATGAAGAACGGTTGCAGGAACTGGGTATGTTCAGCTTAAGAGAAAGAAGGACTAGGGGAGACATGATAGCATTGTTCCAATATCTCAGGGGTTACCACAAAGAAGAGGGAGTCAAACTATTCTCCAAGGCACCTGAGGGTAGAACAAGAAGCAATGGGTGGAAACTAATCAAGGAGAGAAGCAACTTAGAACTGAGGAGAAATTTCCTGACAGTTAGAACAATTAATCAGTGGAACAGCTTGCCTCCAGGAGTTGTGAATGCCCCAACACTGGAAGTCTTTAAGAAGATGTTGGATAGCTATTTGTCTGAAACGGTATAGGGTTTCCTGCCTAGGCAGGGGGTTGGACTATAAGACCTCCAAGGTCCCTTCCAACTCTACTATTGTATTGTATTGTAAAATGACTTTTGAAGATTAGCCCTAAAGGAATCAGACTTCTGATTTTTTTTTTAAAATCCGCAAATTGCTCTCTTTCTGAAACTTAATGTTGACAACAAATTAGATAATCATGTCATGACTGAACTACTTGTTTGGGAAATGCCAAAATCACGGTGACTAATACTGTCTTTTGTATAAACCATTTGGAACAACCTGAAAAGTGTGTGTGTTTGTGTCTATATATACACATACATATATTAATCATTCACTGTGCATGATAATTTTTTAAGGGTGTTGCTTTGTGGATCCCCAAAAAGAAGAAATACTATGCTCCAAAATTTTAAAGCATAAAAATAATTACAGATAAAACTAGTTGATACTAAAATTCATTGATTTTAGCATTGATTTTACCTAGATTGGGATAATGAAATGTCTGCAAGAAAGCAATCAATCAGAGAACACAGAGAAAACAAGAATAGGAAACTCAGAAAACTTCATAACATTAAAATGGTTCAGGAACCATTTATTTTTACCATGTCTATACATTGCTTCATATGTGCTTTAAACTTCTCATTTTTCTCTTTTTGTGGATCTCAGCACCTCTGTCAAACCATGATTTCCTTAATATTTCCCTTACTCTCAACCAATTCAATATTTAGGAAGAAGTTTGTCCTCTGTTATAGAATTAGGACCATCCAACAACATCATCCAACAATTCTAGGGCGCTTCTGGTAGATTTTAAATGCTGTATTCTAGCAACATATGAACATCCATCATATCAAAGACCCTTTTGTTGCCAGGCAATGAAAGAGCATGGGAAATCACCTTGGAGTGTCCTTCAGGATGAATCTTGATGGAATAAAAAATGGCACTTCAGATTTCTCTTCCCTCCAGCTCTTTTTTTTAATAAACAATGCTGGATTACATCATCTTGATTGCTTGGTTGCCTTAGCCTCACATATTTTGTCCTTATCATTGATTAAATTCTGATAGTTAACCACCTCATCAAGATGTTGTTTTCTATGACCTTTCGATAACTATAGGCAGTTGAAGAATCTTATCAGAAAAAATATTTTCAAGGACTTTATATCCCTTCATAACTTGTCTTGAAGCATTTTGATAAAATCTTGTATAAGTTTCTTCTGTAGCACATTATTTTTAACGATTTATTGTCTGGCCATTAACCCATTCTCTAGTATATAATTCTTTCTGCCATCATAGTTCTGGGACTTAATTAAGATTTAGCTGCCTTCATGATTATATTTATTTCTAGTACTGATTTTTAATGTAAGGTGTTTTACATACATGCATATTTGCACACTTTTTGGAGGAAGGAAAAGATTGTGTGTGTGTGTGTGTGTGTGTGTGTGTGTGTGTGTGTTGTATATTATATATGCCTATATATATATATGCCTATATATATATATATTTGTTTGTTTTCGTAGATTTTCACGGGTGTAGGTATGCTGGTTTTGTTGTATTGGGGTCTTTTCTTACCTTACACGGGAAAAGACCCGAATACAACATACATACATGCTGGTTTTGTTGTATTCGGGTCTTTTCCCGTGTAAGGTCACCTTAAACCTTACACGGGAAAAGACCCGAATACAACAAAACCAGCATACCTACACCCGTGAAAATCTACGAAATTATATATATATATAAATCTACAAAATTATATATATATATAATTTCCTTCCTCCAAAAAGTATGCAAATACATAAGTAAATTTGAGTGGGTTGCTCTGTGGATACAGGTAGTCCTTGTTTAACTAATGCCTTGTTTAGTGACTCTTCAGTTACAGTGGTTAGGGCCAATCCTTGCATTTATGACCTTCACAGATCTGTAAAGCAAAGGGAAGCTGAAGTAAGATCATAAATAGAGTTGTAGTTTCACTTACCAATATCTTTGCTTAACAACCGAGTTAGTGTTCCCAGTTGTGTTTGCTAAACACGGAGTATCTGTAAAGCATCTATTACAGAATCTGAATCCTTTGTACTTAAGGAATGTTAGAGGGATGTCTTGTGTATAATTTTCAATTGTTTACTTAATCAGCTTCTTGTCTCCTATGAATTTCAGGTCATATTTGAATCGGTTTCCTTGAAGAGTCACCCTGGGTATATAGCGGTGGATGAAGTCAGAGTCCTTGCTCATCCATGCAGTAAGCATCTCTCCCCCCCCCCCATTCCCTCCTAACCATAGCAATGCATTTCATGTTCAAATGAGTAATTTTACCCAATTTAGCCAGTTCTGAAACATTTCCTTTTATCTATGCCAAATGCTTGCGGAGTGGAAGCAATCAACCCTGAATAAATACATAATTTCTCAAGTTGTACAACAAGCAAAGCTGCTTCAAATGTGCAGCAAGTGCCAAAATTTTAAACCATTATTAAAGGGAAATAAAGCCCTGATTGTTAGGACCATTGAAGGGAGAGAATTACAGGGTTTTAGTGATTCCCTATAGAATTAACTTAAAGAGAGAAAGTTGGGGTAGGGAGGAGAACCTTCGTGAACACAACTAAGCAAATTAGTGCAACATTCACACTGGGGAAAGAAAGGCCTGGAGTGTTTTTCTTTAAAGAAATGTAAATCTTTGCAGTGCCTCTTTGAAAGATTTTTTAAATATATATATCTATCACTTTCAAAGCATGTGACTCACACTGTGAAATAGAGAAATAAGTCAAAGATTGTTTTGCTACATTTCCTAGGCTACTGTATTTCTTTCAGCTGTTCTATTCAGATTTATTTTAAAAGCATTCAATTAGGAATCTGTATCAAATTGACATTAAAGATACTCAGTTTATAACAGTAAAGAACAAACTAACACAGTATGAATTTTAATTTTAATTTAGGCTATTTTGTATGATCATGGGAATTATATGACTTTTTTATTTCTATGGAGAGCTTAATAATTAGGACAAAATAAGCAGACTAAAGCATTTTTAGTCCCACCAACAGGGAGAAGCTTAGATTTTTAGATAAACCCCAGAAAATGTAACAGAGTTAGTTTCTCGAGGCACTTTGGGCCATGCAATCTTCCTACAACTTACTTTGCCAGTGTAGGTATCTCTAAAGTGATAAATGATGAAAATGTGTGACAAGGTCATCTTGCAAATGCGTTGACTTATGCGTCTGACGTCAAAACATCAGTACATAATATAGATAGTCCTTGACTTATGACCACAATTGAGCCCAAAATTTATTTTGCTAAGTGAGATAGTTTTTAATTTTGCCTCATCCCTGCAACTGTTTATTAAGTCATTAAGTGAATCTGGCTTCTCCATTGACTCCATTGTCACAAAAAGTGATCACATCATCCCAGGACACTGCAACCTTCATAAATATGAGTCAGTTGCCAAGCATCCAGATTTTAATTGCGTGACCATGAGGATGTTGCAATGGTTGTATGTGTGAAAAACAGTCATAAGTCATATTTTTCAGTGATGTAACTTTGAATGGTCACTAAATGAACTGTTGTAAGTCAAGGACTACCTATAGCATTTGTATGGTGCTGTTATCATCGGCATGTAGCCATGTTGGCATCACCATAGTTTGCTACAGATGTGTTTATTATTTATTTATTAAAGAAAATTTTATGACCTTTCAATTCACTCATGGTGATTCTGTGTTATAATGTTTGTAACTGAAAGGACAAAATGTTGAAGAGCCTTCATCTACAATATCATGTAAATGATGCAAATCAAATATGGATACATTTTTCACTCTTGCAAAATGGGGCTGGAACTCTTGAATCAAACTGCTTTAACCGCTTCATAAATGCATGGCACGACATACCCATTAGGACTAGACTCAGAGTCCATCTGCATTTAAAAGACTCAGGCCACTCTTTTGAAGACAGCAACATCTATATTCTGGACAGAGAGGACTGTTGGTTTGAAAGAGGGGTCAAAGAGGCCATCTATTTCAAATTGAACAGCCCTCTCTCAACAGAGGGGGAGGAATATGATGTCATCTAACTTCAGTCTACAACACAGCCCTTTCAACAGTTCCAAGAAGGCTCCACACCCATTTGCACCACTCAGATGACACAGATAAACCTCCAGGTGGCCTTAACTTCTCGTTAAAAGAATGCAAGCTTTCTGCAAGGAGTATAAATCCTTCCATTCCCCATTATCTAGCCAGAGCTGAAGAAGCTTCTTGGATGAAAAGTGAAACGTCTTCAAAGAAAAACAAAAAGTCTACTTGTCTTCTGAAAAAAACACGTTTGGGACAAATTGCTTTAAATTGGCTCATCTATTTGGTGCATTTTTTTATTGTCCAAATTTTATTGATTTTTAAAGTTTTACAGGGAAAAAGGGTTAAAAGGTTATAGAACATTTTGACAGCTACATCATGCGGGGGGGGAGAAGCCCCCCACAGGTCTCACAACTTTTACAAAAAAATAGAAAATTATCAACATTTACATAGGTATTAACAGTTTTAAGTTTAACACAAAATCATCAGTATGTTTCAATCATTTTGTTTTATATCACTTCCATAAAGGTACATTGTAACAACATTTGCAATAATGTTTCAAATCACTTTTGTGATCTGAGTCTTCTAGTTGTCGCATCCTCCCCCCATCCAATGGCAGAGCTTCAGCCCCTGCCTCCTTTGTTTCTTGTATAACATCCCCCATGTCACCTAAGAGAGCACTGTGTTTTTTAGTGAAAGCATCTGCTTCCACAACTGTGTTGATTCTAATTCTACTGCCCTCCCAAAAAATCAACATGCCTTCTGGTAACAACCACCTAAACCAAACCCCATTATTGTATAATTTTTTTGTTAAGAAGGAATATTTCCTTCTCTTATCTCTTACTTTCTTTGGGATCTGTTTAAGAATGGTTATTTCCTTATCCTTATATTTTAATGGTCCTCCCCTTTGAGCTCCTAGAACCTCATCTCTCATGGTTTTTCTAAGAAATTTGACATGAACTTCCCTTGGAACATTGTGTGTTCTTGCATAGGCTGAATTAATCCTATAGATCAGGTCAATATCCCATCAAAGCTGTTGTTTGTCTCTGTTAATATATTCTGCTAACATTGTGGTCATAATCTCCTTAAGATCTTCATTCTCAACTTCTGGCAAGTTTTGGAACCTAAGGAAAAAAAGACATCCTTTCAAATTTCATTTTTATCACATGATTCTCAAATTCTACATTTCCCCTTTGGATTGTCTTCAGGTCGTCTCTCATCCCAACTGCACCCTCCTCCAGTACACCTATCCTCTGTTCATTCCGTGTGGTTTGTTGTTTCGTCTCTCTGAGCTGATCATTTAAGTCCTGCAGTTGTTTTTTCATTTTGTCCTGTCCCTTTAAGATGAATTGAAGCATCTGATGAATGGACAAATCCTTTGAACTCTCTTCAGGGGCTTTAGGTTGCAAAAAAGATCCCAGTTGTGACTGGTGAGCAATGGGGCTGGACATAGAAGATGTTGGGGCCGATGAGACCTTTCCAAGTGGTAACTTCTTTGGACCCATCATAAAGCTTGGAGATAGTTATTGTTCTGTACAAAGAAATGGTGTCTGTGGGAAAGCACAGCCGGTAGGGATCACCAGACAAGCAAGTCCAAAGGAGAATAAATCGTCTAATACAAAACTAGAGCAGATAGGTGGATCAAAATATTCCAAATCCAGGGGAAAAACGTATTTGAAGAGGCTCCTGGAGGTCTCTGGGGTGGAAATTAGTTCAAAGCCATAAAGTTTTCCAAGGGAGGAGTCTCATTCATAAAGACAAAGAAGAAGGAGGAAGTTGGCCATATTGGCTCAGCCAGTACAGGTGGTCAGGAAACAACAAAATCAAAGTTCCCATGCATAGTTTAGAGAAGAATCAGTTCAACCATCCTTTCTCTTGCAGTTGTGGTCAAAAGAGAAAAAAGAATTTCCCCCCCCCCCATTATTTAAGGGAAGTGAAAGTAGATTTTAAACTTTCTCTCTCCCATACAAGGGAGAGATTTTCCAAGTGCCGCTTTTTCAAGGGGGGTGGAAATCCCCCCCTCCAATCTTAACTTCTCCAAGGGTTGAAACAATGTCCCCCCCCCAAAAAAAAACCTGCAGATCAGTCAATAGAGTAAAAAGAGTAAAAGACCTGGGGAGACCCCCCACCTCACTGCACTTCAGCTGTTTCATTCAGATTGATCATTTCCTTCCAGGCTGCATTCGGCGAAGCGTGCGGTGGCATTCCGCGCGCTCCCTACGCTTTCCGGCTCCTGGGGCAAAGCTGGAGACCTCCCAGTGGCTGCTGCCGCTCCAGGGGGTCCCAGCTAGCCACCCCTACGGCAGGGTGCCCCTCCAAGGCACCCTGTGCACCCCCCTAGGATTCAGTGGAGCCCACTGAAACAGCGAGAAGGCGGACGCACGCGACCATCGCCTTCAGCTGCCAGAAGTCGTCTCCTATTTGGTGCATTTTAATCTAATTATTAATGTGTGATGAAGAAGTTTGCCCACCTTCAAAACTATCAGAATACTCTTGGAAAATCATGGCATAGTGAATCATGTGTTTCAGTAAATTCAAATACTTTGGCCATCCTAGTGCAAAACATTTTTTTAAAGAATTTTATTGGTTTTTAAACATTTATAGGAAAGGGTAGGTGGATATACAAAAACTTTTGGCAGCTACATCATGCTGAAGGTAGAAATCTCTTCAAATCTCACAACTTTTACAGAGAAAAAAAGAAAAGATAAAAGAAAAGCAGAAACAGCATCTTGTTATACATTGTATCAACCATATGTTCAATCATCTCTTTTGCCACTTTCTAATATATCAACAATTACAATGATATTTCAAATACATTTATTTTTGTGACCTGAGTCTTTTCAATATTGCTCCCTCCCCCCTGTCCCCTGGTGGAGCCACAGCCCCTCCCTCCCTCATATCTTGTGTATTGTCACCTTTTTCACTACCACTTATGATTTTGTCCTCTAGGAGGGCACTATGTTTTTTCATGAAGGCCTCTGCCTCCACAACTGTATTGATTCTAATTCTGTTTCCCTCCCAAAAGATCAACATTCCTTCTGGCAATAACCATCTAAACCAAACTCCTTTGTTATATAATTTCTTTGATAAGGAGGAATACTTCCTCCTCTTATCTCTTATTTTTTGGGGAATTTGTTTAAGAACGGCAATTTCTTTATCTTTATATTTTAGTGGTCTCCCCTTTGGGCCCCCAAAACCTCATCCCTGGTCTTCCTGAGAAATTTAACATGTACTTCCCTTGGAACATTATGTGTTCTGGCATATTCTGAATTGATCCTGTAAACCAGGTCCATATCCCACTGCAACTGTTCTTTATCTCTTAATATATTCTGCTAAGATTGTACACATAGTATCCTTAAGATCTTCATCTTCTGCCTCCGGTAGATTCTGGAATCTGAGAAAAATGGACATTCTTTCAAGTTCCATCTTTACCATGAAATTTTCCAATTCTCTATTTCCATTCTGAGTTGCTTTCACCTCCTCCCTCAGCCCAACCATGCCCTCCTTCAGCACACTAATTCTCTGTTTATTTTCTGTTGTTTGCTGCTGTACATCTCTGAGCTGTTCTTTAAAGTCTGCCACCTTTTTTTTTCAATTCATCTTGTCCCTTCATAAGAGTCTGGAACATTTGGGTAACAGATAAGTCCTTTGAACTGTATCCAGTCCCTTCTTGTAAGAATGATGAAATTTTTGTCTGTTGAGTCATTGGGCTGGATGTGGAGGAAGTGGGCGTCGAGAATCCCTTGCCAGGAGGTGGTTTTCTGGGCCCCATTTGTGAAGTTCAGAGATGAGTGTAAGGCTTATACAAAAGAAATGGCATCTGTGGAATGTGCAGCTGGGTGATGCCGAGGAAGCAGACAAGCCCAGAAGTGCTGAAAGTTAATCCTCAATCACAGTTTCAAGCCAAAAGAAGAAAATCAAATAATCCAAATCCAGAAAGACCACATAACAGGAGGGGCTCCAGGAGACCTTCGGGGGGTAATAATAATATAAAGCCAGAAATTTCTTCAAAGATAGTTTCAAAAGGCTCGTTTCATTTATAAGAGCGAAGAAGACAACAGAAGCAGGCCATCTTGGCTCCCACTTTCACAGGGAGCCAGGGAGCAAAGCATCCAAAGTTTCGATAAAGCTTTTAAAACAACTCAGGAATCACCTCTTGCAATTGTTTTGTAAATTTTTCTCACATAGTTAGTACAAGTGAGTAATTCAATGTTTTACGCTCTCTCTCTCCATTCCGAGATCAAGAGATAGTCCAAATGCCGCTTTACCCGAGGGGGTTTGAAAAAATACCCCTACAATCTTGCAACTTCAAATAGATTGAATCCACAATTTGCAAAAAGCTGTTGCTCATCAATTAAATGGTGTTAAAAGAGATTAGAGCAAACTTCTCACCTCCAGCACTTCTACTGAAACTTCTAATTGATTATTTCCTTCCAGAATCCATTCGGTGAAGGCACACAGCTGTGCTATGCACCCCCCAGGCTCCCTGGCTCCTGAGGCGAAGCTGGAAACCCCCACGCGGCTGCCGCCGATTCTGGGAGTTCCAGCAAGCCGCCCTACAGCAGGCAGTCCCTCCAAGACCGCCTGTGCTCCTAAAAGGAGCCCACCGGGGAGACGAGCAGCAGACGGCAGCGTCCGTTGCCTTTGGGGATTGGAAATGATCTCCCTAGTGCAAAACATTTAATGGGATACCCACTTTTATTGAAATCTATATTGAGAAAGTTTTGTCAATCTGACTATTCCATTTCCTGGTAGTAAATTCAAGCATTCATCTGATCTTTATAGGATGGATATGATAAGCTGGTAATTAAGTGTTTTACGAATACTTCCCAAACACCTGGAGACTTTTATTTTTTTCCCACAGACTTTGTCTGCATGCTTTCCTGATAAATTTAAATTCAGTGTGATGACATGATAATTAATACTGCAGTTATTGCAAAAAGGAATGTGAAGTAGTATTTTAAACATGAGTTTTGAATGTAAGAATGGCCTGTCCATACATACATTGGTAGTGCATACAAAGGTTGGGAGCAGATCAATAGCCCTGTTAGCCTGTGGAGTTATTCCCATTCAAATTAGCAGAAATCGATCCCTCTCAGTTGTTTCAAACTGGCTGTTTTTCTTGTATCTTGTTATAGAAAAACCCCTGAAACTAATTAAAATGAGTTCTATCTTAGTTTGCATTTCAGAAATCAGCAGAGTTCAAAATTCTGTAGATTGAAAATTTGACTTCAAAGTGCTTCTGTGCAGATAGTATGACTTTTTATTTAAAGGAATAATCTTTTTTCTATGACCCATTTGCTCTCTTTCCTTCATCCTTTATTTCCGTTATACTTCAAACCCTTCTCCCCCCCCCCCGAAAAAAAAAACACCTCTGTGCAGAAAGTTAGTCACTGTGAACTAAGTCACAGTAACTGGGTTAGTCATTCAGTAAGAATTTCTTGAATAACTGGATGATTTTGAAAAGTTAAATAGGATCTGTTCTTACTACTTGAATAGGAGACACCAAAATAATTATATAGATAAGAGCGAGAAATTTAAAAAAAAATCACAGGTACTAAATGGTAAATATTTTTTTTTCTTTTTTGATCAAGTAAACTAAATGAATTTGTCCATGAAATTATGAAAGGTATCTTGAAGGAGAGGTTATTAACTTTCCAAGCTAAATATAACATAATATAAATTATCTACTGTAAGAAACAAGATTGCAATCAGCAGGAAAAGAAAATATACATACAACTGAGGACCTAACTATCATCCTTTAGCAGTAATTTTTCATGAGATTTTGTCTAACTGTTCTTGTATATTTGTGATTAAGGAATCGTATCAAAATGTTCAAAGAAAATAAAACCAGCAAACCTCCAACCCAACCCCCAAATTAATTACATGCTGCTTTACATATCAGTTTGGGAAATGTAGATAAGTGTGGTTTGCATGCAAACAAGCAGATTTTGCCTGCTCTTATTAGTAAATGCTTTCTTTTGTTCTAATTCAGAAGTGTCAGAGGACTTAAAATAGCAGAACTATTGCCAATTAAACAGGTCCATACACTGAAGTTGGAGGGAATGGAAGATATAAACTGTCAAAATTGTTTGCTGTAAATATATTAAAGCAGTAGTGCTTTGTATCAAAGGCTCTCCATTTCAAATGACAGATATATGACCCTGCCTCAGCCAAGTGCTAGTACATCAATACATTTTGACATGGATAAATTAGTGACCAGCTAAAAGAGATGGCATAGCACTATTTAACTTGATTGACTGGTGCTTCAGGAATACAATATATGTGTGGACAGTTGCTAGCTAGTTTTCCCTTACTATGGATGTTTATTTTGCCATCTGAAGCAAATAGCCAACTTTGGAGAATTATTTTAATTTAAATATAAAAATGTATGACAAAAATGAAAAGTATGTCTGCTCCATCACGACAAGTATGTCTCCTCCATCACGAAAAGTATGTCTGCTCCATCACGAAAAGTATGTCTGCTCCATCACTATGGTCATGATTACATTCTATGATTATTAAAATCTGAGGAAAATCAGAGATCTCTTATTTCACTTTTAGTGCATTCTAAAATAATCAGTTATAGTTGCAATGCTGTGGCTTAGCATATTATTTACTACTGGATATATGAATAAATTTTCTGAGACGGAGCTTTGTAGAGTTAAACTTGGTGAACATCTTGAATTCTTTGCCTCGAATGCAGCTATAGCACAGAACCAAACATTTTCTAAAAGTTGGCAGCATTAGTTAATAACATTGATGCATTGCATTTATATAGTGAATGGAAGAGAAAACAGCTCCCAAAAGAAACCAGCGTGGCTGCATAAAGAACTCTTTGACAAATTGAAAGACAAAAAGGATAAATATAAAAAGTGGAAAGAGGGGGACATAACTAAGGCAGAATATCAGCAAACAGCCCCAGCCTGTAAAGATGAAGTGAGGAAAGCTAAGGCTCACAATGAAGAAAGGCTTGCCACAAAAGTAAAAATTAACAAAAAAAGCTTCTTTCAAAAACAAGAAAAAGGTTAAGGAAACAATTGGTCCATTGCTGGCAGAAAATAGCAAGAAGGTGACAAGCAACAGGGAGAAAGCAGATTATTTAACTCATTTTTTTGTATCTGTCTATACCCAAAGAGAAAAAACAGTCCAACCTGCCAGAAACAGCACCACAAAAATCAGATTAGGAACACAAGTTGAAATAGGGAAGAAAATGGTAAGTGAGCACCTGTCTACCCTAGATGAGTTCAAATCACCAGGACTGGATGGATTACACCCCAGGGTTCTAAAGGAACTGGCAGACGAGATCTCAGAACTACTGAACTATATCTTTCAGAGATCCTGGAGCACCGAGGAACTACCAGAGGACTGGAAAAGAGATGATGTGATTCCCATCTTCAAAAAAGGAAAACAAAATAGATCCAGGGAACTATAGACCTATCAGCCTGACCTCATTACCAGGGAAGATTCTGGAAATGATAATCAAGCAACGAATCAGCGAACACCTAGAAGTAAACAAAGTAATAGCCAAAAGCCGCATGGGTTTGTCGAAAACAGATCATGCCAGACTAATCTTATTGCATTCTTTGACAAAGTGACAAAATCAGTGGACCAGAGGAATGCCATTGATATAATTTACTTGGATTTCAGCAAGGCATTTGATAAAGTAGACCATAACCTACTACTAGATAAAGTAGAAAAATGTGTGTTGGACAGCATCACCACCAAATGGATTCGTAACTGGCTGACCAATGCACTCAACATGTAGTCCTCAATGGAACTGCATCTACATGGAGGGAGGTATGCAGTAGAGTAACCCAAGGTTTTAGGCCCAGTACTCTTCAACATCTTCATCAATGATCTGGATGAGGGGATAAATGGGGAATTCATCAAATTTGCAGATGACACCAAGATGGCAGGAATAGCCAACACTCCAGAAGATAGGCTTAAGATACAGAAGGATCTTGACAAACTTGAACATTGGGCACTATCTAACAAAATGAAATTCAATGGTGAAAAGAGTAAGATTCTGCATTTAGGCAACAAAAACGAAATGCACAGGTACAGTATAGATGATACCTTGCTCAACAGTAGTAACTGTGAAAGGGATCTTGGAGTCCTAGTGGACAACCATTTAAATATGATCCAGCAGTGTGCAGCAGCTGCCAAAAAAGCCAACACAATTCTAGGCTGCATAAACAGAGGGATAGAATCAAGATCACGTGAAGTGTTAATACCACTTTACATAATAATAATAATAATTTTTAATTTATTAGCCGCTCCCTCTCCAAAAAGGACTCGGGGCGGCGTACAATAAAACATATAAAACATAAAAACATATGTGGAAACACATAAACAACAAATCCACACATATACAAAGACATACATGCACGGAAGGAGGTAACAATTACATCACATTAAGAATGTTAAAAATCAGCCATTAAAATACCCCTTAATAATAACACAATTTAATTTAACACAATTTAAAATTTAAAAGGACTGTCAGGAGGAATAAGAAAAAAAACTACGGTTGAGCCAGGCCAGATAATTGAAAAAGGTGGGTCTTAAGCTGTACACGGAAGGAGCGGAGATCGGAAGTCATCCTGATGTCACGGGGGAGGTCATTCCACAGGGCTGGGCCCATCACAGAGAAGGCTCTGCTCCTGGGTGTCGCCCTGCGACACTGTTTAGTGGACGGCACCCGGAGAAGTCCCTCTCTGTGTGAGCGGATTGGTTGTAGGGATGTATGGGGCAGGATGCGATCCTGCATGTAACTAGATCCTGTGCCATGAAGCGCTTTAAAGATCGTAATCAAAACCTTGAAACGCACCCGATAGACTACAGGAAGCCAGTGCAGCTCGCGCAGGAGAGGTGTTACAGGGGAGTATCTAGTCCTCCCCATAATCACCCGCGCGGCCGCATTCTGGACCAACTGCAGTCTCTGAGTGCATCTCAAGGGAAGCCCCATGTAGAAAGCATTGCAGTAGCCCAGGCGAGACGTCACCAGCGCATGGGTGACTGTGCGTAGGGCATCCCGGTCCAATAAGGGGCGCAATTGGCGCATTAGGCGAACCTGATGGAACGCCCCCCTTGCGACGGCTGTTACATGGTCATCCATGGACAGCCAGGCATCCAGGAGGACGCCCAAATTGCGCACCCGTTCCACGGGGGCCAGTTGCTCACCCCCGATGGCCAGAGATGGAAGCAACTGGTTGAACCGGGGGGCCGGAAGCCACAGCCACTCCGTCTTGGAGGGGTTGAGTTTTAGTCGGTTGCCATCCATCCAGACCCGTACGGCCTCCAAACACTGGGACATCATTTCGACGGCCTCGTTGGGGTGGTTCGGGGTGGAAATGTACAGCTGAGTATCATCAGCATACAGATGATATCCCACCCCAAAGCCACGGATGATCTCGCCCAGCAGTTTCATATATGTGTTGAACAGGAGAGGCGAGAGCACCGATCCCTGTGGCACCCCACATGTGACGGGGCTCAGGGTCGATCTCTGCTCCCCTGCCAACACACGTTGCGTTCGGCCAGAGAGGTAGGAGCCAAACCACCGTAGAACGGTGCCCCTGACTCCCAGCCCCTCTAGCCGGTGCAACAGGATACCATGGTCGATGGTATCGAACGCCGCCGAGAGATCTAATAGGACCAGGATAGAGGAACAACCCCTATCTCTGGCCCTCCAGAGATCATCAACCAACGCGACCAAGGCCGTCTCTGTGCTGTGCCCGGGTCGGAAGCCGGACTGGCGCGGGTCCAGATAATCATTCTCCTCCAGGTGACCACACTCTCTACAACCTTCGCTAAAAAGGGAAGGTTGGAGACTGGACGATAATTAAATAGCTCCGTTGGGTCCAGGGAAGGCTTCTTGAGCAGGGGCCTCACAACCGCCTCTTTCAAGGCGGCCGGCAGAGACCCCTCGCCCAACGAAGCGTTCACTAGGCCCAGGAGCCAGTCGCATGTAACCTCCCAGGATGCCAGTACAAGCCAGGAGGGACACGGGTCCAATAAACATGTGGTAGGTCGCAGACGTCCACGCAACCTGTCCAAATCCTCGATGGCAACTGAGTCAAACTCCTCCCAGAATGGTCCCTCAAGACTCACCTCGGGAGCCCCCACTGGACCACTGAAAGGGGCCCATCCCATCCGGATTTGAGCGACTTTGTCCTGTAGATATTTCCCAAACTCCTCTGCTCTGCCCTGTAAAGGGGCTTCCCGCGGCCTCTCAGACAAGAGGGAGCATGTCACCCGAAACAGGGCAGCAGGGCAGTTATCTGCGGATGCAATAAGAGCGGCACAATGTTGACGTTTGGCCGCTCTTAATGCCACAAGGTACGTCCTCAAATAGGCTCGTGCCTGTGCTCGGTCAAATTCGGAACGGGAGGATCTCCAACGACTCTCTAGGCGTCTCTTGTGGCGTTTCATCACCCTTAGCTCCTCGGTAAACCAAGGGGCCAGGGTGGTTCGTCACCGCAGGAGAGGCCGCAAAGGCGCCACTCGGTCTAGGGCCCCGGCAGTCGCACTATTCCATGCGTCTACCAGGTCCTCCACCCGGGGGCGGGTCAGGTCTACAGGAGGTGGCCCAAGCTCCATCTGGAACTTATCTGGTTCCATCAGGCGCTTGGGGCGGAACCATCTAATACCTTCCGGTTCCGCCTCCCCGCAGCGGGGGGTAGCACCAGGGAAGTCAAGTCGGAGAAGTGAGTGATCTGACCATGACAGGGGAATAACAGTTGAATCCCCTATTCCCAGATCACTCGTCCACTGGCCAGAGACAAAGACAAGGTCCAACGTGTGGCCCCCTTCGTTGGTAGGGCCCTGAATTAATTGGGTCAGGTCCATGGCTGTCATGGAAGCCATGAACTCCCGAACCCCCTCAGACGCTTCTCCCATCGATGGCATTTACAATGCCTTGATAAGGCCACACTTGGAATATTGCATTCAGTTTTGGTTGCCACAATGTAAAAAAGATGTGGAGACTCTAGAAAGAGTGCAGAGAAGAGCAACAAAGATGATTAGGGGACTGGAAGTTAAAACATATGAGGAACGGTTGCAGGAATTGGGTATGTCTAGTATAATGAAAAGAAGGACTAGGGGTGACATGATAGCAGTGTTCCAATATCTCAGGGGTTGCCACAAAGAAGAGGGAGTCAAACTATTTTCCAAAGCACCTGAGGGCAGAACAAGAAGCAATGGGTGGAAACTAATCAAGGAGAGAAACAAGTTAGAACTGAGGAGAAAACTCCTGACAGAACAATTAATCAGTGGAACAGCTTGCCTCCAAAAGTTGTGACAGCCTCAACACTGGAAGTCATTAAGAAGATGTTGGATAGCTATTTGTCTGAAACGGTATAGGGTTTGCTACCTAGGCAGGGGGTTGGACTATAAGACCTCCAAGTTACCTTCCAACTCTGCTATTTTATTGTATTGTATTGTATTAGATTTTTATATACAAAAATCCTTTGCTTTGGTTATATATTTGAAATGCTAGAGGCATAATGAAAAAACAAGCAACCCATTATTGCAGGTATTCTGGAAGCAAAGCTCCAGCCTGAATGTTGGCTGGGGTAGTCCTTTTTACCTGGGACATGATGTAAATCTGTGAATAGGCCAATGGGAACTTTCCCCTGAAAGTAACTGTGTCATCCAGGATCCAGATGGCCTCATATCTGCTGTAATTTAGAAGAACTATGAAGACCTGGCTCTTTTCCTAGATCTTTACTGAGGGAGAATGAGTCTCCTTGCTGCATTGCACTTGCCTTCTTTTATCTGTAGTATTCATGTTATTGGGATTTATTGTAATTTCTTTGTTGTGAGCCACCCAGAATCATTGAGCGGCCGCACGGGCAATCATGGGAAGTACTAGGTACTCCCATATAACACGTCTCCTACGCGGGCTGCACTGGCTACCTGTGGCTTTTCGGGTGCGTTTCAAGGTGTTGACTATCATCTTTAAAGCGCTCCATGGCACAGGACCTAGCTATCTGCGGGATTGCATCCTACCCCACACATTCCTGCGGCCGATTCGCTCTCACAGAGAGGGACTCCTCCGGGTGCCGTCCACTAGGCAATTCCAGCGGGCGGCGCCCAGGAGTAGGGCCTTCTCTGTGATGGGCCCGACCCTCTGGAATGACCTCCCCCCCCGACATCAGAACAACCACCGATCTCCGCTCCTTCTGCAAGAAACTTAAGACCCACCTGTTCCACTTAGCTGGCCTGGCCTAACCATAGCTTTAATTTTTAATCTTTCTGACCTGTATTTTAAATTTTTTGGGGAAGGCTCCTTAGGTTGCTTTTTAATTTTTATTATTATTGTACAGCTTTACATTTTATTTGTTTTTAGGGGTATTTAAGATTTTCTATTTTGTATATGGTCTTTTAACTGCTGTCTGTACATCGCCCCGAGTCCCTTCGGGGAGAGGGGGCGGTCTATAAATTAATTAAATAAATAAATAAGCGTTGGGTGGCATAAATTTTTAATAAATTGTTGCTCTTATAACTAATTTGCTTGTGAGTTATAGCTTCAAGCTGTATGGCATTGAAATATAATATTGTGATTCTTTATTTATGGATTGTTGTCTCTATGATAACTGGTAGAATAAGTCTTTTACTTCTATCTTCCGTGTAGAGTATCCATCCTTGTTCTCCTTGACCATGGTAACCTTAGGGTTGGTTTGAGGCTGAGCAGTGCAGTTTGTCCAAGGCAGGTTGCAATTGGTGTTGATAGGGAGTGAGAGATCCAATCCACAGCTGGAGTGAGTACTGAATCTTTTGTGGTGTGCTGCAGGGCTCAGTACTCTCTCTACTCCTTTTAAACATTTACATCAGGGTGTCAAACTCAATTTCATTGAGGCTGCATCAGGGTTGTGTTTGATCTCAGGGGGCCAGGGTGGGTGCATCCAGCCTGACATCACTCATGACTGGGTCTCCTGTGGTGGTCTGAGCGCTCTTCTAGCGAAAATGGGCTCCTGGGGCCCGTTATCGGCTGTGACAGCATCCTGCCAGTAAAATGGAGTTCAGGGGGGAATGTGTGCCCACCCTAGCTTCATTTTTGCTGGCAGAGGCATTGCACGTTGGTCCACTGTTTCCAGGATGGCCCCATGTTTCAGATTTAAGCACCCCACGGCTGGATGCACCCAGTGGGCCTTGAGTTTGACATCCTTGATCTACATCAAACTGCTGGGTGAGATCATCCATCACCAGAAGGATCCCATCTGTCAACAAATTTTGAATGGTGGGATCCAAGAGAAGAGACTTTTCTGCAATGGTTACTGCCCTTTGGATCATTGTGACCCCTGAGGTGAGATCTGAACCCATTCTTTTAGCCTTCAGAAAGGGTCTGAAGACATGGCTCTGCCAACTAGCCTGGGGTCCCAATTGGACTAAGTCATTATAAAGATGGCTAATGAATTAGATAAGACTCCCACCCCCCATAGGTGCATCTTGCTCTCTTCTCTCTCATCTTGTTAATTTTAAACCAATTGAATGTTATTATTTATTATTACTAATTATTAGTTGCAGTTGTAATTTTTTATTCCTCATATCTATTTTTTTAAACAAACATTATTTACCCATCTTTACACAGAGGGCATTTGCTTTTTGCTTCCACTGAATATTAATTGAATATCTTGGTAAATGTTGAATTATTTTGTTATTTATAGTACAGTGTTTATGCCAAGGTGGTCATTGTGTTTCTTTTCATCTTCTTAGCTAGAACAGCAAAGACAGTCTGCATTTAAAAAAGAAAACCAAGAGATAGGCTTAGTATTGCTTTGCTAAGTCATTTCTTCAATGAGAAACGTGGCATATGAAAGAGAGAGAGAGAGAGAGAGAGAGAGAGAGAGGGAGAGAGAGAGAGAGAGAGACTGATTCTCATTCTACATCTGCTATCATTATGCATTGTGATGTTCTATCCTGGTAATATTTTGTCTTTTTGTTAGGAAAAGCTCCTCACTTCCTGCGGCTGCAAAATGTGGAGGTTAATGTTGGGCAGAATGCAACATTCCAGTGCATTGCAGGAGGAAAGTGGTCTCAGCATGACAAATTGTGGCTACAGGTAAAAGCACAATGGATCCTTTATGTTCTTTAGATGTTTTAAACCATATTCCTCATCTATGAACAAATAGATATTCTGAATCCAGTGGAAAATTTATGTGCAATACTTTCATCATTTTCCTTTGGGTAAGAGAACATTCTGAAACACATAAAATGGGGTTTAAATTTATGGCCCGAAAAATTATTTAGCTGAGTATGCTTAATGTCTTGAGCAGCTAAATGTTTAGGTTTTAGGTTTAGGTTTTATTGGACTTATATGCCGCCCTTCTCCCAAAGGACTCAGGGCGGCGTACAACATAAAAACACATATGACAAAAGTTAAAAAAGATTAAATAGGAAATCCAATAACCTTCAATTGACAATTTACATCAAATTTATGATTAAATTAAAATTGACAATTTAAAATTAATAATTTATTTTATTCTATTCAGGCCAGGCCAGCTTGCTGAAAAAGCCAACATTTTAGGGCATGCCGGAAGGACCGGAAGTCGGGGATTATGCGAAGCTCCCGGGGCATCTCATTCCAAAGGGAAGGCGTTTCCACAGAGAAGGTTCTCCCCCTGGGGGTCGCCAGCCGACACTGCCTGGCCGATAGCACCCTGAGGAGGCCAACTCTGTGGGATTGTACTGGACAGTGGGAGGCTACCGGTGGCAATAGGCAATCTTGCTAGTACCCTGGGCCTAAACTATAGAGCGCTTTAAAGATCATAACTAACACCTTGAATCGCACCCGGAAAACAACGGCAACCAGTGCAGGCCACTAAAAGGGGTGTAACATGGGAGCACCTAGGTACCCCCATGGCAACCTGTGCAGCCGCATTCTGGACCAACTGGCGCCTCTGGGTGATCTTCAAGGGCAGCCTCATGTAGAAAGCATTACAGTAGTCCAGGTGAGAAAGGACGAGGGTGTTAGTGACTGTGCTCAGGGCATCCCGATCCAGGAAGGGGCGCATCCGGCATACCAGGAGGACCTGGTAAAAGCCCCCCTAGTCATGGCCATAAGATGTTCTTCTAAACTAAGCCGCGTATCCAGGAGGACTCCCAGATTGTGGGCCCTCTCTGAGGCCCTCCCTGTTCATCCCCACCCTGATCCGCACAGCCTTCAGGCACCGGAACATCATGTTGAGGGCATTGTTGGGGTGGTTTGGGGTAGAGATGAAAAGTTGGGTATCATCAGGTATTGATGATACCGTACCCCAAAACCATGGATGATCTCGCCCAGCAGTTTCACATATATGTTGAACAGGAGGGGTGAGAGAACTGACCCTGGGGCACCCCACAAGTGAGGCACCTCGGGGTCAATCTCTGCCCTCCAGTCAACATGAACTGCGATCGATCCGAGCGGTAGGAGGAGAACCACCGCAAAACGGTGCCCCCCTCCTAACCCCCCGAGTCATTGCAATGGGATACCATATCAATGGTATCGAAAGCTGCCGAGAGGTCTAATAAGACCAGGACAAAGAAGCGACCCCTGGCCTGCCAGAGATCATCAACCAACCTGACCAATGCCATCTCCGTGCTGTACCCGGGCCTGAAACCCGACTGAAATGGATCCAGGTAGACAGCTTCATCCAGGTACTGGGGAAGTTGAAGTGCTACCGCACTCTCAACAACCTTCACTACAAAGCGGAGGTTGGAGACCAGACGATAGTTGGCTAAAGAAGCTGGGTCCAGGGAAGGCTTCTTAAGACCTCATCACTGCCTCCTTCAAGGTGGTGGGAAAGAACCCATCTCTCAATGAAGTGTTAGTAATCGCCTGGAGCCAGTTTAACTTTATAGGGAATATTATATAGCATTTATTTACTATATTTCTTCTCTACTTACTTATGTATTTTTATTGTATAAATCAGCGATGGTGAAACTTTTTTGGCTCGCGTGCCACAAGTGGGGGGAGTGCGGGGGGGTCGTGTGTGGGCGTGCCGCACCCATAATGCAACGCGCGATCCCCCAGTGTGCATGTGCGCACAATGAGCGCCCCCCCATTTTTACATGCTTATTTTGCCCTCCCCAGGCTCCAGAGGCTTTATAGGAGTCTGGGGAGGGCAAAAAGAGCCTTCCCGCCCACCCCGGACGCCTTCCGGAGGCTTCAGGGACCATCCGGAGGCTTTCCTGAAGCCTTCGGAACACTTAAAACCACCCTCCGAGCAAACCAGAAGTGACTTCCGGGTTGCTCAGAGGGTTGTTTTAAGCGTTCCGAAGGCTTCAGGGAAGCCTCCGGACGGTCCCTGAAGCCTCCAGAAGGCGTCCGGTGGGGGCAGGGAGGCTCTTTTTGCCCTCCCCAGGCTCCTATAAAGCCTCTGGAGCCTGGGGAAGGCAAAAAATAGCTTTTAAAAAAGTGAATTCAGCTGGCCAGCATGCACATGCGCGCTGGCCAGCTGACAGGGCAGCGCCTTGTGTGCCCTGACAAATGGCTCCGCGTGCCACTTGTGGCACGCGTGCCATAGGTTCGCCATCACTGGTATAAATGCACCGAATGTTTGTGATTTTTCCCATTGGAAAAATCAGAATTAGCAGAATTAGAGATCTGATTTTGAGGCTGTAATGAAAAAGAAACAAGGAAGGCACTGAAAGCTGGTCTTTCAAAAGAATGGGATGAGATCAATGTGAGGAAATTTCAGGATGCCTTACTTTATTTCTACTTGAGGTCTTTTTAATTGCTTCTACATTTTATTTGCATATCTAATATATTTCAGCCATACTACTTTATTAATCTACATTCTGATCCTAATCATTCTCAATCACACCTTTTGTCATAAATTGTAAAGTAGCTCAAATCTCAGCTACTGCTTTCATAAGGATGGCTGTGCTTTTTACTACTACCATACAGTTTAGAACTGCAAGATTTACTCCAAATAAGTAAGCAGTCTCTAAGCCCAGCACAAATATACCCTGCCAATCATCTGTGTTATCTGTTTGTCCTTGAGAGCAACACAGCTAGCGTCTATGTTGAAAAATAAAACAAACTAAATAAGAGGGTTTTTTTTAAAAAAAGAAGAAGATGGTTGATAGAATTCTTTCATCTGCCATGAGACAATGCAAAGCCATGGTACATGTTGAAGCAAAATTCAGTGGCGTATATGGCTGGATTGTGCAGCCTGCATACTTTTATTATATCCAATAAGTTTTTGATCTTGGCATAATATCCACAAAAGGGAAGCATGAGTCACTTTATACTGTTAGGAAGAAAATGAAATCATATATCTTACCCACTAGGTGACCTTTGAATCCCCATAAATGACACACATTTCAGAATCTTACATTTCTACAAATCCAACCTTTTCTTATTGATAGCTTTTATAATGGAACAATGTTGTGCTGCAATCTATTATCAGCCTAACTCAATCCACTGCAGGATAAAGGCGTTGAAAGTTATAAACCATAATCTACCAGGCTAATCCAGTGTAGGTTAGTGGTTGTTTAGATTTTCTTCTCTAAGACTGAGAGAGGAAGTGACTGACCCAAAATCACACAACTGGCTTCTGTTCCTAAGAAACAACTACTCATGTAGTTGATAGGTAGTAAAATATATAGTAACTACTGCTCTTGAGCTAAACTGAAATTGAATTTTAGTAATACATATCAAGTTTAAATGATTCATTTGGGAGAAAACATGTCATGTTTTTGTAAGAATTTCAGAGAAGGAAATTAACATGAGTTAGGAATACTCTTTTCATGAACATGTTATATTTACATAGATCTTTCTCCCTCTCTTTGTGTGACAGCAGTGGAATGGAAGAGACACAGCATTAATGGTTACCAGAGTTGTCAACCATAGACGTTTTTCTGCTACTGTCAGTGTAGCTGATACATCCCAACGCAGTATCAGTAAATATCGCTGTGTAATCCGTTCTGATGGTGGATCAGGAGTTTCAAACTATGCAGAATTAATAGTGAAAGGTAAGTGATGAACAATTAAAAAATGTGAATTTGTAGGAGTTTATACCTGCCCCAAATAGAATGTCATCTGAAGTACAAAATAATGTCTGTAATCAACCAAAGAGTTTAACTATTTGAAAATGTTAGTTCTATTTTTATCCGTGATTATAGTCACTTGACATGAAGAGGAATAAAGCAGTAAAGATTGTTAATACAATTACAAGTACTTACAATTATTAATGTATTGAATACTAATAATATATCATTAACTTTATTAAGAAGACTTACTAAATGAAAAAATTATTTTAGGAAATTCAACTATAGTAAAAAAAATTAAATTCAAATTTGAAAATGCTGTTTATGTTTTTAAAAAACTGTGATATTTTAATGACATTAATTGAAGTTGCACTTTTATGATATTGTTTGTAACAAAGATAACAAAAATCCTCAAACAATTTTGAGAATTCCTAACACATGTTGAATTCATAAAATTTTCATGGGCCATGTTTTATGAAACATATTTCTGTGACAGATGTATTATATATCACACAACTTTTCTATTCACATAGCTACTCTTCTCAACCAAAAATTGGTAAATCTATTGCAAAGTTAATTCCTGTTTTTAGAATTTCTGTCTGAATTGTACTGTCTGAGACAGCCACAAGTGAATGTGGAGGTTGTGTTAAATGGTATTCTGGAATTTGAATTCAGTGCAATACCAGTTCAGGATTAAAATATACAAAATTCTTAAGAATTACCAGATTCTATTTATCAGAGGTGGATTGCTCCCGGTTCGGCCCAGTTCAGCCAAACCGGTAGTGTGATTGGCCTGGGTCACAGAACTGGCAGCGACCCAGGTTGGCCACGCTCCCAAACCTGTTCCCCGGTCTCTTCTGCCATTGTCGGCATGTTTCTGCGCATGCGCAGAACAAGTTACAGTCAACTGTGCATGTGTGAGCAATGTGTAGTGTGTGTGTGTACCAACCAGTACAGGAACCCACCCCTGCTATTCATGCTGTAAAAAAATTGGAATCCCCTACTCAGCTTGGATTAGAAATCTCATTCTTACTCTTGGGTTTTGGAGTGGGGGGGGGGGAGAAAATAATTCTAATACTGTAACTTCCTTTATCTTGCCTGGAAAAACAAAACAGCACTGAATGTATCCTTAAATTCTAATACTTCATTCCTAAAATTAAGATCTTTATTCTAATATCATTGTTAGTCCCATAATTTTTGTGAACAAATAATTATTCATGAACTATCCTTGGTTTTCAATTCTCTCCTCCCAATTTATCAACTGCAAATTTTTAAACCATTTTTTCTACAATTTACTCCACTCTTCAAAAGGCTGGTGCAAATAATCCATTGCATTTTCATGTGCATTTCTAGCGATTATGTATTCATTACTACAAGTTCCTTTTGTAAGTTAGTTTCCAGAATAAATCATATTTTTGTTAGGTTCCATTAATATAGTTATTTTAGTTGCACACTTTCAAATCATTGTAAAATGTTTGCTTTGGTATGTTTATACATTCCAAGTATTCATACAATTTAGAAACATATAAAGATAATAATAACCATATACACATACTCTTAGACACATACAGAAGACTGAAAGGATTCTACAGCTAAGCATATCATGTGATCATGTAAGTCATGGTGGCACAGTAGTTAGAATGCAGTATTGCAGACTAATTCTGCTGACTGCTAGGAGTTCGAATCTCACTGGTTCAAGGTTGACTCAACTTCCATCCTTCTAAGGTTGGTAAAATGGGACTCAGATTGTTGGGAGCAATATGCTTACTCTGTAATCTGTTTAGGGAGTGCTCTAAAATTCTATGGAGTGGTATATAAATCTAAGTGCTATGGCTATTGCTATCACTTTTAAAGTGGATACTGTGAATTTAAAATGACTCAAAATCACTCATGGAGCATGTGTAAAAAAAGAAAAGCCAACTTTTCTTAAGAGCAAAAGAAATCCATAGCTGGGTAAATAAAAACATAAATATTACAGTGGCTATTGTATTGTAAATAAAGGTGTAAACACTGAGAAGTGACATAAACAAGACACTGATGGATTCAGTGCTGGACATAAAGAGATGGTGAGATAATGAAGGTAACCTTTGCTTGTCAATTCCTTTTTTCTTTTTCTTTTTCTGCCTCTCTTCAACTAATAAGATAAATGTATGACTGCTTCTTAGGAGATTAACTGAATGTGATGCTGATGTCCTTTTGAAGTAATATGGATCAGTGTTTCTCAAACATTTTGCATGATTTGGCCAGGATTTCCAGTAGCTAAAATGGAATCAGTTTGGAAAGCTTCATTCCCAGAATTATTTTTATTGAATTAGTGACAGTGAGAACAATTAAGAAATTGTGTGTACTCCATCACTGAGGGCTTTTAAAAAGAGATTGGACAGCCATTTTTTTGAAATGGTATAGGACTTCTGCTTGATCAGGGAATTAGACTAAAAGACCTCTAACATCCCTTCCAACTCTGTTATTCTGTTCTGTTCTGGATTGGTTATGCAATTCAGTATCTGAATCGTAGCTCAGTTAACTAATTGCTAAGCCTAGAGGAAGACAAGCCTAAAACTTGGGTTTGAATTCAGAAATGTAAGGGATTTGAAGATGTGCCTTCTCTTCTGCCAGTCCGAGACAAAAATTCCATTTCAAAAAGCATCCCAGAGGATGAATCTTATCTGACTGGGGGGGGAGGGGAGTTAAGCAGGATGACTGTAGACATGAAAATATTGACAATTGCTCCAAATGTGAAGAATTGAAGCAGATAGATATAAATATAGATATAGATATAGATATAGATATAGATATAGATATAGATATAGATATCACAAAATTTCTGAAAGGAGAAGAATATGCTTCCAGGTGAGTGTTAGATACTTGCTTCAGCTATAGTGATTTCCACCAAGGTCCTCTGTTCTGGCGGGAACAGAGGTTTAATCCCAATGGTCGAAGAGTCTGACAGCTCCCTATAAAAGGGCTGCTGTCAGACTCAACCTTTGCTGGATTGTTCTCACTTTTTGTGCATTAATAAAGAGCTGTTGTTACCGTTAGCCTGTGTGTGCCTGTCCATTGCTCGATCTAACACTGGTGATGAAGGTGGGATTGGAAGGCAACTAGGCGAACCAGAAAGAGCGTAGCAATCCAGTAAGTATATCCAGTCCGGAGCTCAGCGCAGTTTCAAGCAACCATTTTGAGCGGCAAACTCAAAACGCCCTCAGAACACAAAATGGGCAGGCACTCCCCACCGATTTCGTATGACCCAGTCACTAAGCACTGGGACTCATATATGCTAAGATTCAACTGCTTCCTCAAAGCCAATGACCTCATGGGCCTTTCTGAAGGCCGCAAGAAGAACATGTTCTTCGGTTACTGTGGACTTTGTTTTTCTTGGGGTAGACAACTATCACATTGAACTGAGAAACATTCAGCAAATAGAAAATAAATGTATTGTATAACAAATTGCCCTTGATTGATGTGCTACGCAATGAAGTTCCTTCATTCCATCTTGTATGCTATATGGATGTAATGTATGTGTTTCTGTGTCAGCTCTGTACAAACTGTCCATAAATGCTAGATTATTCGTAACATTATTCACATAGTTAAGAAAGGCACTTTTGCTATTTTCTGACTGAATAGGGGATGGAGAGGAACTTACATCATTTTCCCCTGCTCTGATTCTGTCATGATAAAAATATGGTATAAACAGAGCTGGCTCTGTCCTTGAACAAGAGAATTTTTGGAAAGGGCAGATCATATTTTTAACTTGCTCGTACACATCAATTTTATCATGTTCTATTCTGGAGTATTAAGGAATGCAATAAAATGGAAATAACCTGATTATTGCTGATTATCAAATGTCAGCATGGCTCTGTTGTATGCGTGCCAGTGTATCTATGTATAAGTGAGGGTGAATAAGTGGGAAAAAAATCTGACCTTGGAATGATTTGCAGTTATGCATGCATTCCCCATGTTATTCTTTTGTTTAATTTTACTTACTTGTTTATTATATTTATTTATTTATATTCATAGATTTAAATATATAGAGTAACTAACAGAGAGCTTTAAATCATATAAAACCAGAAATATCACTAGAAGCTAAAATTATAAGACTACTTCTGGTCTACTTTATGCATGTCATACAGAGAATGGAGAAGGCAAGGATACGTCCAAATTCATTGGAGAAGGCAATGATGTTAGGAATGTTTAGTAGACATAGAAGAAATGGCAAGGAAAGGATATGCTGGCTTGATAGCATCAAATCTGATACAAAGTTGGACATCCAACTTTGTGTGGGCGACTGCGAGCCACCACATGTTTATTGGACCCATGTCCCTCCTGGCTTGTACTGGCATCCTGGGAGGTTACATGAGGCTGGCTCTTGGGACTAGTGAACGCTTCATTGAGCGAGGGGTTCCTACCAGCCACCTTGAAAGAGGCAGTTGTGAGGCCCTTACTCAAGAGGCCTTCTCTGGACCCAACTGAGCTAGCAAATTATCGTCCTGTCTCCAACCTTCCCTTTCTAGCGAAGGTTGTAGAGAGTGTGGTTCCTATACAGTTCCCACGTCACCTGGAGGAAACTGATTATCTAGACCCGCGCCAGTCCGGCTTCCGAGCCGGGCACAGCACAGAGACGGCCTTGGTTGCGTTGGTAGATGATCTCTGGAGAGCCAGGGATAGGGGTTGTTCCTCTATCCTGGTTCTATTAGACCTCTCAGCGGCTTTCGATACCATCGACCATGGCATCCTATTGCGCCGGCTGGAGGGGCTGGGGGTAAGAGGCACCGTTTTACGGTGGTTCTGCTCCTATATCTCTGACCGGACGCAATGTGTGTTGGCAGGAGAGCAGAGGTCGACCCTAAGGTCGCTCACTTGTGGGGTGCCACAGGGGTCGGTCCTCTCGCCCCTCCTGTTCAACACATACATGAAACCGCTGGGTGAGATCATCCGTGGTTTTGGGGTGGGATACCATCTGTACGCTGACGACACGCAGCTGTACATCTCCACCCCGAACCACCCCAACGAGGCCGTTGACGTGATGTCCCGGTGTTTGGAAGCCGTACGGGTCTGGATGGGAGACAACAGACTTAAACTCAACCCCTCCAAGACGGAGTGGCTGTGGCTACCGGCCCCCCGGTTCAAACAGCTGATTCCATCGCTGGCCATCGGGGGCGAGCAACTGGCCCCCGTGGAGCGGGCGCGCAATTTGGGCATCCTCCTAGATGCCCGCTTGTCTATGGATGACCATGTGGCAGCTGTGGCAAGGGGGGCGTTCCACCAGGTTCACCTGGTGCGCCAATTGCGCCCCCTATTGGACCGGGATGCCCTTCGCACAGTCACTCATGCACTGGTGACATCCCGTCTGGATTACTGTAATGCTCTCTACATGGGGCTTCCCTTGAGATGCACCCGGAGACTGCAGTTGGTCCAGAACGCGGCCGCGCGGGCAGTTATGGGGAGTACGAGGTACTCCCTTGTGACACCTCTCCTTCGCGAGCTGCACTGGCTTCCTGTAGCCTTCCGGGTGCGTTTCAAGGTGTTGATCACCATCTTTAAAGCGCTCCATGGCACGGGACCTAGTTATTTGCGGGATCGTATCCTGCCCCATACATCCCTGCGACCAATTCTCTCTCACAGAGAGGGACTCCTCCAGGTGCCGTCCACTAAGCAATGCCAGAGGGCGGCGCCGAGGGGAAGGGCCTTCTCTGTGATGGGCCCAGCACTCTGGAATGACCTCCCCCCCAACATTAGGACAACTACCGATCTCCACTCCTTCCGCACGAAACTCAAGACCCACCTGTTCCAACTAGCTGGCCTGGCTTGAACTACAACTACATTTTCTAATCCCACCTGGACAATTTTAAATCTAAACTAACTGATTTTTTGGGTATTTTAATTGTTTTAAATTTTGTTGTGTTGTTTTTAACTTATGATTATTATTTATTTATGAATTGTACAATGTTTTGATTACCTCCTCCTTGTCATTCATTTATTTGTATATTGAGTTGTACGCCGCCCCGAGTCCCTTTGTGGAGAGGGTGCGGCCTATAAATTGAATAAATAAATAAATAAATAAAACATCCAACAATTGAAAAAAACCCTATGCTTGATAGGTAACATGGAGAGCACTTGCCTATAAAGTCTCCAAGAGTCAGACCTGACTAAATGGTTAAAATTACAACAATTCATATATACTCAGTATTATGAATGGGCAAAGATAAGGAAAGTCATATATAATGGTAGAAACCATTGTTCCTATCACTAATCTGTCCACATAATTTGAAATAGCACAAATTTTCTGAGTATTAGCAATAGCATTTAGACTTATACACCCCTTCACAATTCTATACAGCCGTCTCTAAGAAGTTTACAGGGTCAGCATATTGCCCCCAACAATCTAGGTCCTCATTTTACTAATCTTAGAAGGATGGAAGGCGGAATCAACCTTGAGTCTGTGTGGGATTCGAACAGATTGCAGGCAACCGACAGTCAGCAGAAGTAGCCTACAGTACTGCATTCTAACCACTCTTATTCTATGCATTCCCTTCCCTTTCTTGAGAGTAATATTTTTTAGCAAGATTAAACTTCTTGGGTAGAATCCAATATTGGTTGAAAAAGATGTAGATCTGCCAGCCAGAAACATTAGAGAGTTCCCTTTGGTAATATATCTTCTATTTGAATGGCATTATTTAATTATGAGTTGCAAATGGGGACTAACCTAATTTCATTTACTATATCTATAGTGCAGGGATGGGAGGCCCATATTAATAGATAAAGTTTGATGTACCAGTAAAAAAAAAAAGCAATGGTGGAATGAGTCCTATAGAGCCCTCCTGTAAACAAAGCAAGCAACAAAAGTACGAAATACATATTCTTACAGATTTTGCAAATCTGTTCCAAGGATATAATTTATAGACCAGTGTGTTCAAAGAAAATTTCAGGGTATGGTTGCACAAGATAGGAAGAACATAGATGGCTGTTTTGTATTGTCTGTTAATTAATCCAGCTAGTTCATTCTTTTTTCCACTGAGTTGTACTCGATGTTTGTTCTTTATAAAACTGTTAACAAGAGTAACTTAGTTTATTGTGCATAATAAAACATAGAAACCTCTTCCAATCTTTTTTTTCTGATTTTCCTAGTATCAGGGTTAGGGTTAACCTCTCTTTCTAGTTAAATTCTGCTTCTCCTTTTTTTCTGAATTATTGCTCTCAAATGTTGCTCATTCTCCTGCCTCCTTGCTAAGACTACATTTCAACTATGCAGAGTTTTTTGCTGATTTTTTTTATAGACAGTCCTACCTGGAGATGACAGTAATTGCATCTAAAAGCTTCATCATAGAAAAAAGCAGGCATTTTACTGAAGTATGGCCCAGTACAATATAAAAGTCTAACTGGAAAAAAGAAGAAAATTAAACCTGGGACCTGCTGGATGCAAAGATTATTGCTCAGCCACTAAAGTGTCATGGTCTTCAAAGAGAAAAATTCTAAACAGACAATTTCTGGGATATGTGTCATTGTTCTTCTAGGCTTTCATAATAGAAATTTGACTGATTTAATGGGCAGGACACAAATGATGAGTAAAGTTCAGCATTTGCAAAATGAGGCTTGACTATTGATCCAAAAAAAGAAGTGACTCAATTGCACACATATTTCAGACAAAACTAATTGCTCAGAGTTAAAACATCTACCAGTGCTGAAAATGTTCAACAGTGCAAGTAGAATGGAGCTTGATTATATTCAATTGTAATTTTTATTCCAACTGTGCTATTCACCCCAAGCCAATTTTCTCTTCCCCGTGCCTTTAATTTGGCAAATGAGGTTATAAAAGCTTGTTAAATGTGTAGAGCTATTTTTGTGGACTTCTTTTTTGGGGGAAAGTTAATCTATTAGTTATAGCTGCTATTCGTTACTGTCATTATCACTTTATTTTCTGTTAAAGATTTTATTGTTTCATGATTTTTAAAACATTTGGGAATCAAAGTATTTCTCATACGACTTTTAAAAGGCATAACTATGTTCTATTAATTTACACTTAATTAGAAGTATACATGCATGTGTATGTTCACACACACACACAAACACAAACACACAGAGGGGGAGGATATATCTATATCTATATCTATATTTATATCATCTATCAATCTGTCTGTCAGTCTATCATCTATCTATCTATCTATCTATCTATCTATCTATCTATCTATCTATCATCTATCTATCATCTATCTATCATCTATCTATCTATCTATCTATCTATCTATCTATCTATCTATCTATCTATCTATCTATCTATCTATCTATCTATCTCAGGGCTGGGTTCCTGCCAGTTCTAACCTCTTCTATAGAAGAGGTTCCACAAATCTACAGTGCCGCCTGTCTGCACATCATCAAGATGAAGAGCGAGAGGAGGAATTCTGGGAGTTGAAGTCCACAAGTCTTAAAGCTGTCAAGTTTGAACACCCCTGGTTTTTTTTCCCTAAAGGAATAGGGGTGCAAGGGTCTTGTAACTTGACAGCTTTCAGACTTGTGTGCTTCAAATGCCAGAGTTTCTGAGCCAACATTTTGGTTGCTAAGAAAGAATATTGTTATGTGAGTTTCACCACATTTTACAAGTTGCCCACGCCCACCCAGTCACATGGCCGGCAAGCCACTCCCACCCGGTCACATGGCCAGCAAGCCACTCCCACCCAGTCACATGGTCAGCAAGCCACTCCCACCCAGTCACATGGTCAGCAAGCCACTCCCACAAAGCAGGCCACACCTACGGAAGAAGTTCTAAAAAAATTTAAACCCACCACATACATACATACATACATACATACATACATACATACATACATACATACATATGTATTTGTGTTATTTATATATACCCATGTAGATCTTATCTAATTTATAATTGGCATGGAAGCTATTTGCAAGCTATTTGCAAAATTAAGTCCTGAGATTAATTTTTGTAGTATTTGGAACCATACAAGATTCTATGTGAAAATGAAAATTGCTACCTTTTTGTGGTGAATGAAAATGTTAATGAAATAATAGCCAAGTAATCCACATTTATATATTTGTATTTCCATAAAACTATTTCTCCTTTTATGTGTTTGCTTATTTTTATTTTTCCTACGGAGATTTGTGTTTGTCTAAATATATGTACACCATGTGTACATTTATGTGTGCATATACAGAGCTACAGTAAATGTATGCACAAACATATACTAGTTCAGCTAAATATGCTGATTGGTGAAGAATAAATCATATGTAAATATTTAAACAACAGCAAAATGCTTGCAGGAAATATTTATATGCTTTGGTTTCACCCAAAGGTTCTTTTTCAAGAGGTAACTGGTGTTTCTTTGTTTTTCCTTGAAGTAGTTTTGCTTCTCATCCAAGAAGTTTCTGCAGTGCTTTGGTTTAGGTTAATTCAAGATAGGCTGCTGATATTGAAGTATTAATGGAATCAGTATAGCTCAGTGCTTAGGAACATGATTGTTTTGGGATAATAAATTGTTTAAAATCACCAGGACTCTGTTCCAGTTAATGTTTTGGAATTAAGGTATGGATGATTCCCCTCTTTGCTCTACTTTATTTTAAAAGTGTGTTTTAAAATGGTTCCTCCTAGCAAGCTTTAAAGAGTTGCTAGGTAGAGCTGAAAAAGCTCCTGCCTGAAACTACCAAAAGCCATTAACTATCATTCAATGGACCATTAAACTGGATGGACCAGTGATGTAAATCAGCAAAGGCAGCTTCTTATGTTCCCTCTCTTGCCACATCTAAAATGTAACCAAGGGAAAGACAGCTACAAACCAAGAGCCTGATTTTCTTTTCTCCCCCACCCCCACCCCACTACATTTTCTATACTTCATTTCCAACACTTTTCAATTGCTTGTCTGCAGATAAATGGGTGAGCACCTATGTCAATGAAAGTTATAGGGGAGAGATAACAGAAGGAGAGAATTGCATGGTACAAAAACAGAGTTTTAAGCAAAATACCTCAATTTCCCGCAAAGTTATCAAAAATTGCTAATAGCGAACTGTTCTCAGTTTTTATGATCTCTGAATATTTCAGATGTGATGGTTTCTCTTGCATTTCTCTTTCTCTCTCCTCCAAACCTAATTTTAGTTGTAAGGTAAGTACTATTATCAAGAATTCAAACTGAAGATATAAGATTCAGAGTAAGTAAATTGCTTACTCAAACTTCTAAGCCTCAAAAGCAAACCAACATTTCTTCTAACATATAGATAGCAGTGATTGGGAAACATAATACAACAGGGTCCAAAATGTTTATCTTGTAGAGCACTTTTGATTTTATAATATACACATTTACTTTTAATAATGGCTTTCTTTTCTACTTGCTTTTCTGAGCTTCCAGGCTTGGAATGACACTGAAGAATGACTCCATACCTGAATTTGTGTTAGTTTTTGACAAGCATGATCCTTCCTGGAAAGGATAGCTACCATTGCAAAGGTTGTGATAGTGTTACATTTTGCTCGCAGTACTCTAACCTAGTTAAAAGAGGTACTGTAGCAGAAGCAGGCTGACAGTGAAATGTAATGTCATAAAATAAACCACAAAAGATATGACTTTGTAACTTTTTCATTCTCACCCTTGTATTTGAAGCTAGCAGACATTCACCCATGTGTCAAGAAATTTATATTTGCCCCGTTCATACAGAATTTAAAAGCACGATAAGCACTGAGCTCATATTCAGAAGGCTGAGAGCTGAGGTGAGCTCCCATTTCTGTTAGCAGAACCAACTCAGATCTATAACTTTCTATCAACAAAGGAGAGAAACCATCATTGAAGTGTATGGCTAGCAAAAGTAAAGAAGCTAAAAGCTGAGAAAATGAATGAAGAAAGTAATTAATTTTGCCATCTATGAAAAGCAAAGAGTTAATGGGGTATTAAACATGTTGGCTAGTTATTCAGTTCAACCACCGAGACAATGCTATTACTTCTCCCCAAAGTTACAACCATAATCATTTATGACAATCCTAAAAGCAGCTGAAAAGGGATCACATCAGTAAAATTATTTGAAAGGCTGCAAAATCTTTAAAAAGGTCAAGAATATCTTAAAGCCTCCAAATCTGAGTTCCGATTTTGAAGTAGCTCCTGAGTCTCAGTCTGCAGATTTGCTTTAACTTGAAATAACTTTGAGTTATTTGGTTGAAGCCTCATCAAATCAAACAGTTTTTTTTTCAGATTTCTACACAGCCCTAGGATATGCTACCAGTGGGTGTGCATATGCCATCAAACACATTTAATAAAAATGCTGTGATGAGGATTTAGCAATTCGTAAACCATTTAAAAAGTCTTGTTAAATAATTTTTAGAGACCATGGCAAAGAAATGACAAATCATTAAAAAAAACATACAACTTTTTAATTCAACAGTGGGCTATAGTGACAGACCAAATTCGGGATGTATACAGTATGTTAAGACTGGAGGCCAATAGTCCTCATCCATTGCTGTTTCCTTGCAATGCTGATAATTTTACCAAAAGACTGATAAGAAAATGGATAGAGATTTGCATCTTGGATGTGTTTCTTAAAACTGTCTATTTCTATGTAATGGTTCAGAATACAATACAGATTTAAGCATGTAATTAACCTAGTCACAAAAGGGCTATACTTGGGTTGTAAATTAAATAAATATATAAAATAATGTAGACAAATACATTTAACCTGTAGGGTTTAATGTTTGGCAGAACTAGATAAAACATTCCAAGCATAACATAATATAAACGTATCCTTGGCAAACGTCAATGAGATGAAACCATTGAAAAGAGGTGTGAGTAATAATGATTCAGATCCAATATAAACTGCCAAAAAATCCTACTAATTTTGATGAAGACCTATGTAGAAGTGTGCTGTATATTTGCTGATATTGGCCATTCACCATAATATCTTTGGGATTCCCGGAATGATGCAAGTGACATAAAATCTTTATGTTTCTGTGTTCTTAAAAAATCTTTTTATTATGCATGCATGCATGTTTTGTATGTATGCATACTTATTTATTTATTTATTTATTTATTTATTTATTTATTTATTTATTTATTTATTTATTTATTTATTATTTTGCCACGCATCTCAGTAGAACGTTTCATGCTATCTTAGGATACTACTGCCTTATTTTGCTTTGGAATAAAGTCTTAAATACACATACTGATATAGTCATTGTTTCTGACTCCTGCTTAGTTGAAGACAAAGCAATATAAACTTTTTCCCAGTTTGTTTTTAAGTTATGCTACCAGAACCTATATCATCCAGAAAATTTTATGCCACCAGGCACTTGTTCAATTGACAGCTATCATAACTCTCACATCACAGTGAATCCCATAATTGAAACAAAAATTTAATAAAGACATGACTTCCTTTTATTGTTTCTGAATCTCCCTGTGTTGAATATCAGTGTGTTTTAATGCTGACTTCTAGCTTTGTGTGAAAGCGGGAAAATAATTTCTCTCTGGCCATATATTCCATTTGATGCATAATTTTATGGATTTCTATCATATCTTTCCTTACTTACCTTCATTATAACGTAAGAAGCACCAGTGATATAACTTTCTTTGCAGAAGTACTCCTCTCTCCCTGAAATCATTCCAGATATATGTATATATGTATTTATGTTACAACCCCTGCTATGCCCAAATATGGGAGGGAACTCACTACTCTCCCTTTCTGTCTATTGGCTCATGGCAGGAAACCATCCAGGCAGAAAACCATATTTTTAATGTTGCCTTTTTATATTTGTGTTGTATTTGTGCTGATAAATAAATAAAGGGAGACTAGTATAGATTTATTTCAAGCTATTTAGCTCTCATCAGCTAGTCATACCCTTACTGGGATTTGAACCTGGGCTGTATTACATATTAGGCAGATGTATTAGCCACTAAGCCACAGGCTCTCCTCCTTATCAGCTGAGCCAGGGAAATAGATATGTATTTGTGTTTGGATGGTCTCCTGCAGTGAGGCGATAGACAGAAAGGGGGAGTAGTGAGTTCCCTCCCATATTTCGGCATACCAGGGGTTGTAACACAAATACATACCTATTTCCCTGCCTCAGCTGATAAGGAGGAGAGCCTGTGGCTTAGTGGCTAATACATCTGCCTAATATGTAATACAGCCCAGGTTCGAATCCCAGTAAGGGTATGGCCAGCTGATAAGAGTTAAATAGCTTGAAATAGATCTATACTAGTCTCCCTTTATTTATTTATCAGCACAAATACAACACACACACACACACATGTATATGTATATGTATATGTATATGTATCTTGCCTACACAAACTATAATATTGCTAGATATTTTATTGCTGATGCTTGAAATTTTTGCTCCAAGGCAAAAGTATTATTTGTCTGGAAAGTAGAAGCAAGTCACTACTTCTGAACAAAGCTTCAGTCTATACATGCAAGTATAAAAACTAATGGGCCTCTGTGTGTGTGTGTGTGTGTGTGTGTGTGTGTGTGTGTGTGTGTGATCCACAGCCATTCCAATTTTCTGGCTCATCTGTGAATCTTTAAATAGGTATTGTTTAGTTCCACTAAATTTGGCTGAATGTGTTACGTATCTCCTCACAGCTGAGAACCCGAGGAATTTATTTTAAGTGAGCTGCTTCCCATAATATGTGAAATCTGTAATGGGCACAGTTGGCATGTAACAATCCTTTCACCTGGTATTTGTGTATGTGTGTGTGTGTGTGTTTGTGTGTGTGTGTGTTTTGGTTTATTTATTTATTTTTATCCCGTCTTTATTATTTTTACAAATAATTCAATTCAATGAATATACCTAATATTCCTTCCTCCTATTTTCTCTACAACAACAATCCTGTGAGGTAAGTTGGCTGAGAGAAAGTGACTGGCCCAAAGCCACCCTGATGGCTTTCATGTTTAAGGAGGGTGCAAAAACTTCCAGTTACCCAGTTCCTAGCTTAGTGCTGATGAAAGAAATGTCCTTCTGGGTTCAGCTCCAAGTGGGGAAAGAGACACTGGAGACATGGAGGCTGCTTGGAAAGATGGTTTTAATGGTGGACAGGACCACATGGCTTGAGTCCTGAACAGAAAAGGTGATCACATGCTTCAATGTTGGGGAGAAGAAGAGAAGGAAGGACTGAGATGCTGAGTCCCTGGTTTTATGCCCTCTCTGGCCTTTGATCTTGAGCTTTTATTCTGATTGGTTGTCAGACTCCCATGGGGCCATGCAGGGGCAACTCTCTAGGCTGCATTTTGAATCCAGGTTTGGTTGAGTTCTCAGATGCCATGTGGTGAGTTGGGTAAAGGGCCAATATTATCATGCCTTAATCCCATCCCCCTGGAGCTGAAGGGGAGAACTCTTTATTATGTAAAGGGACTGGCTTGGCCACCTTAATGGCCCATTGACAAAGAGGGTGGAGACAGAAGCTACAAGGAGCTATTCTCTCTTTAAACATGTTTCTTCCTTTTCACATCCAGGGAAATGTAATATTCTGCATTTTCAATATTTCCTAGGATATTTCATTTTTCTGGGAGAGGGCTGGGTGATAACTTTCCACAGTGCCTTAACCACTAGACCGATCTGGGTCTTTCAGGAGATCTGGGTGATCAAATTCTTAAGCACACACTAATCCCCCTTTGTAGTTAACTAGCTTAGGAGAATGTGGCTTGAGTTTAATATTTTTTTTTAATTGGATGGCTGTTGCCATGGTGGATGAAAATGAAAGCAAAAGCCCACCCCAGGATTGCAGAGAATAAACTTTTCAAGATATAGAATAGAATCAATTGTTTGACTTATGTACAGTAGATAAACCCAGTTGAGTTTGTATTTTATTTTAGTTATGTTCAAAGCTTGACTAAATTTATTTCAGAGCTTCTTTCCCATAGGCTAAATGGTTTTTTTTAATGATTTTACTCAAACTTCCTTAGTTTACACTTACTCTTTGAATCTAGACCTTTTCCACCAAACCCAGCACCACTCCAAATTTCTCTTTGCTGCTGTATTGTCTTAATAAATTAAATATAATTTTGAACACACATTGTTGGTTACCATTTGTGCCAAGATTGTAATTTGGCAACATGATCCCAAAGGCATAGAACTCTGCAGATTATTAGTATTCCAATTCAATGCTGCAATATTTTTTAAAGAAAAAAAATTAATAGGTTTAAATATAAAATTCTAACCAATATAAATTTTCCCTGTCCATTTGTGTCTGACTCTAGGGGGTGGTGCATAGGTGGGTTGCAAATCCTGGTGCTATCAGTTTGCTTGTGCTTGCGTGCGAGCCTCCCATTGCCACCACTACCAGTTGGCCTGATCCAGGCCAAACCAGGAGCAACCCACCTCTGGAGTGGTGATCATCTCCATTTCTTAGCTGAGGGAGCCAGTCTAAAGATGCTTCCATGGTCATGTGGCCAGCATGACTATGTGATGAAGCACATAGAATGCTGCTACCTTCTCATTGAAGTGGTACCTATTTATCTACTCACGTTTGCATGCTTTCAAACTGCTAGGTGGTGAGCAAAAATGGGAGCTTACCTTCTCACAGGACTTGGGCCTCAAACTGCCAACCTTCTGGTCAACAAGCCCATCATCTTAACTGCTAAACCACTGTGCCCTCTACCCTTCTTGTACCTCCTCTCATTTCCCTCCTTGATATCTTTTTCACCAGGCCCTTTCTACAGCAAGCATCCTCTTTCTGGTAGCTTTGTGAGCCTTGTCCTCATCCCCCAACATCACATCTACACCTTGTCTGTAAGTTTGCACCAGCATTTTCTCTTTTCCCTGAAGTCAGGATATGAAAGCTTATCACTGAATCATTGAAAAACTATCTCCATTCTGTGACTAACAAAACAAATGGCCCAGGAAACATTCACAGCTCTCTCATTGTTTTATGGAAACCAAGCAATCAGCAGTTTTATTGTATACCGCCCAGAGTCATGTATGTGAGATGGACGGTTACAAAAATTTAATGAATGAATGATGCAAATCAGAAGACTTGAGTGGTTGTTTGCTTCTCTTAGTTACCAAACTGTTTAACATAAGCCTTATATACCTTTATTATAATTTCTCTTCCCTATTGTTAGTAGAATTAACATACATAGAACATAGAATATCAGAGATGGAAGGGACCTTGGAGGTCTTCTAGTACAACCCTCTGCTCAAGCAGGAGACCCTATACCAGTGATAGCTAATCTTTTTGTTGTCATGTCCCAAAAGTGTGCAGCTGTGTGCCTGCACCCATAATGCAGTGCATGCACAACCCACCCACCCCACATGCCCCTCCCCCTGTGCATGTACGCATGGCCCCCAAATATTCCCCACTGCCCGCACATGTGCAAGCAACCTCCCAGGCATGCGTGCAGGACCCCTCCATGCTTCCCCACCTCCCTGGGCATGCGCCCCACCCCTTCACCCATTTTTTGCTTCCAGGTTGGTGCAAGAGGTTTTCCAGGCCCAAAACAGCGGACGGGGGTGCACACTCACCCTATGCTGCACCAATCTGCAAGCCAAAACAGGGTGGGAGGCAGTGCATGTCCCCTATACTCCATTTTGGGCCAGGAAAGCATCCTGCACCAATCTGGAAGACAAAATGGGGCACAGGGTTGCCTCACGAGGCCCCAAAATACAATGTGAGTGCCCCCCGTGCATGGGTGCACTTGTTCCCTGCATGCACCCTGCTCCCCGTGCATGCATGGCAGAGACCTGAAGACCATCTGGTTAGAGGGAGATGCGTTCATATGTGCGGTGGAACTTGGCTGGGGCGACAGCTGGTGTGCCCACAGAGAGGACTCTGCATGCCATCTATGGCATGCCTGCCATAGGTTCGCCATCACAGCTATATTTCAGACAAGTGGCTGTCCAGTCTCTTCTTAAAAATTTTCACTAAGTATTTCTCCCCCCCTTCACACTAGAATCCTTTATTGGAGTTATTTTGGTAAATAAAAGTATTAATATTCATTACAAAAGGGACCTATTTTACACAGTTAATATTTTTGACCTACATATGTTACTTCATTGGTAATAGTATACAAACATGAATTCAAATTGATGGCATCATTTAAATTGGGGGGAGAGGCTGGGAAACAAATCAAAAAAGACTTTGGTTTGACCACTTTGTGAAAAGTTAAGAGGTGTTCAAAACTGTTCCCTCAACTCACTGGTTTTCTCTTTATTATTTTGTAGTCAGCCATTTCAGCCCAGTAGAGAATGTAAAGATGAACCAGGATTTCCTAATAAATCCTGAGCTATTTTTGCCACACACAACTCCCAGAAGTGTTACCTTTGCTCACAAAGCACTCTTATTGGTTTTCTTAAACTGGGATCAGAAAGGGGAAGGGGGATGAGGGAAAGCAAAGATAAGTAGGTTAATACAGAGATATATGTAAGCTACCCAGTGATGGTACTGGAAGCTACCTGAAATTGCAAACTTACATTATTTTTGGATTTGGATATTTGAAAAAGAGCATTCCTCTTGTGACTTACACAGCAAAGTACTAGGCACTCAAAATGAAAAGATACAAGTTTATTTCTAAACAGGTGGACTATTCCTGTTATATGAACTACCCTGATCTTGCTTTTGTCACTGAGATTAGAAAAGTGATCATATTCAAGATCTTGTTTCCTTGAATGGGAGACTTCTGAATATATAGATGTGCACGCCATATGGATGGACTGTTCATCTTATTGGCAAGCAAGAAGTGTTTTGTTTACATCACAGTGGAGATATATTGAATAGTTGACTTAGTTGTGTGTTCTCACCGCATGACCAATAAGTTAGATTAATGCAGGTTGAGTCTAATAGCTAAAAATATACAAGATCAGATGAAAAAATTAATTTCAGGTAGGAATTTCATTAAGAACTATAATCCTTTTGGGAAAGAAAATGTCTGTGTACATCATGTGGAGAAATGTCAGCCAGTCTGGGTTAAATTAACTTAATTAAAAGTAGTTTTCTCCTGTGATTCATCAGTTTTCTCTTCTTTTTATCTCTCCTAGTCAAATTCCTAAACTGCTTCCAAACACTGTATATTTTGTTTCATCAATTAGTATTTCACTCAAGATTTTCAGACATGACTGCAACGTTACTTAATCAACAAATGCTTCCCCAGTTTGTTATAGGAAGCCTTAGGGGAAACTGTTTCATTTAGGTAAAAATTAGACTCCATATTTTAATAAGGTCAACTTGAATATTATAATAGTGTGTTTTAATACAAGGGGCTTTCCTATAAAGTGATAAATGAAAGCACTAAACACCTCATTAAAATTATATTAACTTCATGAAACATTTTGGTGGCAGTAGTGTGGAGAAGAGAGAAATATTTAATATATACATTTAATAATATGTCCTTTGTTTTTTATCTTCACATGTGAAATAAGCATATAAGAAGCAGTAATAAAATATGTTGTGGTGTTTTGAACTTTTTTAGTTACTTGATTGCATATTTATTGTATAATTTGTTTAAAGATTTAGTTGTATATACCCTGTATTTTTTAGACTATAAGACGCTCTGGACTATAAGACACACTTAGCTTTTGGGGAGGAAAAGAAGAAAAAAAACCCTGCCTCTAACTCCCAGATATTTGCCTCCTTGCAGCAAACAGTCTGGTCAGCTTCAGCACAGCCTGATTTAGCATGGGCAGCTGATTGGCGGTTGGATCTGTCTCCCGGAATACCACGTATCAGCTGTTCCAGGCTTCGGGTATTACCGCTGCTGTTGCACATCTCCACATGCCCTGTTTTCAGCCTCCACACATCCCATTTTTTGCCTCCATAAGCCCCATTTTCAGTCTCCGCACGCCCCATTTTTGGTCTCTGCATGTCCCTTTTTAGCCCATTCCAGGTGACAGGGATTGCTGCCACTACTGCCTATCACTGCTACCTGGAACAGGCTGAAAATGGGGCATGCGGAGGCCGAAAATGGGGCATGCAGAAGCCACAAACGGGGCACATGGAGGCAGCCGGGATGGGTGGCGACAGCAGTGGCAATTCTTGCAGCCCGGAACAGCTAATAGGCAGTATTCTGGGAGGCAGATCCAACCACCAATCAGCTGCTCATGCTAACTCAGTCTCTGCTGAAGCTGACCAGGCTGTTTGCTGTTTGCTGGGAGGCAGAGCCTGAAGGGTGGAGGCTGACAGGTGGGCGGGGCTTTGGCAACATTTGCTCTATAAGACGCACACACATTTCCACCCACTTTGGGGGAGAGTGCGTCTTATACATCAAAAAATACAGTAATTATAATTTTATTGTAAATAAATTATTTGGAAAGCAGTTGATTTATGCAGAGGTTTAACAGTATCAAATATTCAAAATGTATACAGTAATAATTGTAATTTATTTCCTAAAATAAGTTTGTTAGCAGACAGTTTTTTAAGTGGAAATTCATCAACACATTATGCACTTATGAGCTCTCTTTCATAGGTCTGTGACTTCCATGCCACACAAATTGTACACAACCATACTTTAGCTAGTTGAAACATGGAGACATGTTTTATGATCATGATAGCCTTAAATGTTTCTTTAGGGTGGCATGCACAAGTGGATGATTTATACATTACAAAAAAATGCTGATGCTCTGGACGTGTCTTCCATAAAAACCTTAATAATTTTTTTCTACCAGCCATTGAAAGCAAACCAGCTGGTAGGCACTTTTTTAAAGAAGTAAATATTTAAATAAACTTTGTGCTGACCAACTGATGGAATTCTATAGATGCATGAATGGGGAAAAACACAGAAACCCATGATGTGTGCCTTCAACTTCATTTTTTCATATGACATTTATATATTTGAGTACAGATTTTATTTATTTATCAAATTTACATATCACTCAACTTACTCTCAGCTATTGTAAAAATGTGGACAATAAAACTTAAAACTAAAGATTATTCTCTATGATGTTTTGTTATTTTTCCATGCACTGACTCTGTTCTGCCTTCTTCCAAGTTTAACACAAACATTGTGTAAAGCTTATTCCAGCCTTAATATATTCAGGGTATGCTATAGGCCAGGGGTTAGCAACCTTAAATACTCAAAGAGCCATTTGGACCTGTTTCCCACAGAAAAGAAAACACTGGAAGCCATAAAACCCTTCCCGTTCCTGATTATTTCCTGAACGCCCACAAAACTAGCACATGTATTTGAATTAAAGGTTCTGTTTTCTTCCGAAACTTTTCTTTTCTTGGATTTATCCATGGTTGACCTACTGGTGGTTGAAAAGCTCAATAAATCACGTGCTGGTGGTGTCACACATTGGTGGTTGTGACACATATTTTGAGTGGAAGGGAGCTGCAGCAGAGGGATGAAAGAGCCACATGTGGCTCCAGAGCCATGGGTTGCTGACCTCTGCTATAGGCAGTGTTGGGATTCAAGTAATTTAACAACCGGTTCTCTGCCCTAATGATTTCTTCCAACAATCAGTTTGCCAAACTACTCAGAATATTAACAACCTGAAGTGGTGCAAACTGGTTGAATCTCACCACTGGCTATAGGTCGTGGTTCCAGCTGTTTAGATTTAGTCTTATTTGAAGAAAAACTCTGCTGTTGAAGAGATGAACATGGGGAGAAAATGTTGTTTAAATGTTGTATCCCACATTTTCTGAATATGTATTTAGTAACCACAGCTGCAGGTTTTAGAAACCTTAGAATATACAGTAATGTCTATTCACAGTGGTCTATATAATGTTCAAGAGGAAGGAAGAGGAGGACAGAAGATAGCAAACATATTAGTACTATTCTGAAAAAAAAAGGAATTTGGAATCCCTAAGTCTCGACAGAAGGTTGGATGTTTAGAAATGTATTAGTGTGTCTTCTTCCACATGGCTTCTTGCAAAGCATTGGCATGAACATTACCAGTAATGCTTCAGCAAATAAAAGATAGATTTTGAGATTCTATATGCTTTTCTTTAACAGAAGAATAGGTTTCATTATATTTAATTTTCTGCGCTGTTGATCATTTCTGAGAAAGTCACCTATATGTGATAACAAAAGGCAAAATATTACATTTGTAAACAAAGAAGCAAGTTTAACTTTGCACTAATAAATTGTTGCTTTTGAATTACTGTCACTAGCTCATATATTTTTAGCAGTTTGATCTGACCTGCAGACATATAGTATCTAATACAGTATCTTTCCTCCTAACCTCCTCCCAACCTCTCTCTCTCCCTCCCTCCCTCCCTCCCTCCCTCTTTCTTTCTTTCTTTCTTTCTTTCTTTCTTTCTTTTTCTTTCTTTCTTTCTTTCTTTCTCTTTTTTTCTTTCTCTCTCTCTCTCTCCTTCCTTCCTTCCTTCCTTCCTTCCTTTCTTCCTTCCTTCCTTCCTTTCTTCCACTTGATATTTAGTAGTTGTTACATCAAAATATGTATTTGAAGTCAGTTAAGAACTTAGGGAAGAGCCTCAGTTGATGATGATGATGAGTATGATGATGAAATACATATATTACAACAGTATTCTAGATCCTTGAAAATAATCTACTTTTTTTTTTCAAAAACAGAATAAAGATATACATAGTCTGGATAGAATTTTATTCTATTATTAAAAATAGATGTAGCCTTCAGAAAGCTTTTAGACATGACATTGTTTCTGGATTTCTAGTAGCAGCACTGCCAAAAGTATCTATTTTTGATTTTCCAGCATTTAGAATAGAAGAAACTGCATAGTAATAACTGATACTCTTTATTGTAAAGCTGTACTCTATTGGTTGGGACCTGGGACCCACACTGAAAACTGGTGCAGAATGCTCCCCCATTAATAGGTTTGAGGTAGCATGCATATATTTGTGTATTATCTATTTTGAAAGCTCTCTGATGGCTATCAGTAAGCCTAATTCCAAGTACTTTACCTGTGATGGTGAACCTATCGCACAAGTGCCACAGGTGGCACTCAGAGCCCTTTCTACAGGCACATAAGCTGTCACCAGCTCAGCTCCACCGCGCATGCCCCTCCTGCCAGCCAGCTGATTTTCAGGTCTCTGCTGCACATGCAGGAGATGTGCAGGCATGTGCAGGGGCGCATGCATGGGGGGTAGAAAGGGTGTGCAGGGGGGTGTGGCGTGCCCACCTGCCCTTCCCCATTTTTGGGGGAAGCTTCAGGGAGGACTACTAGGCACGAAACAGGGCATAAGGGTGTGTGGTGTCCCTCCATGGGCTATTTTTGGTCCAAGGAGGCTTCAGGGAGACCTGCTAGGCCTCTCTGCCCAAAATGGAGCATGGGGGGGTCAAGCACCTGTGCGGGGAGTTGCAGGGGTGTCACATGCATGCACATGGAAGCAGGAGAGCACGGGGGTCATGCATACATGTGTAGGGGGTGGGGAACTTTGCATTGTGGGTGTAGGCACACGCAAGTGCTGTTTTGTGTGCGTGCATGGTTTTGGCACATGAGAACAAAAAGGTTAGCTGTACATTTTTAGCCTTTAAAATGCTATTTATGACTTTACTGTTGCAGTGAATTTTTCCTCCCATATTAAAGCCTAAAGGAAGGTTCAGATTGTAGCTGATGCTGGCCTTTTCCATTGTGAGCTGAAGCTTCAGAATGCCATCTCACGGAAAGGTTACATGGTATTTTTCAGAGGAATGTCAAATCCTGCCTTCCCAGAAAACCTTTGAGTAGATCAGTTTTCTGATGTTGCCACCGCTAAATTTTGTATGATTTTTAATTGATTGAAGTAGCATTACAGATGGTTGCAAAATATTATTGGTAATGAAATTACATGTGCAAGAATGCATTTAAATCTGATTCTGTATAATATAACTTAATTTGCACCTTATGTCGCAGGTAGAATAGCCAGAACATGAAGAATGGGAGAAAAAGGATTTCACACATTTTATTCTGTCAGCTTACTATTTATTATATGCAAAACTGGATGGTTGCCCTCCATAATGTTCACATCACAAACATATTAATACATCACTGAAACCCCGATTTAAATCAAGTTGAAGACCGAAGATTAATCTGAATATGACTAGAATTTCAAAATGTTTAGATTCTGTTTTGAAAAGCTTTCTGGACAGCTTAAACCACTCACTGCAAAGTACCGAAAGACCTCCGATCATTGTGAAATCATTTGAATGTAACCAGCAAAGCCAGTGACATTATTGTGCAGAGTAGTAAAAGCGTAGGAAATACAGGAAGCCAATTAAAAGTGTTACCTTAATAATACTGCATAGTGTGTTCAGGATGTTGTAGCAAATACAGTCTAAGGAGTGTTAGGCTTTAAGGAGCTAGCTGTTGGATTTCTAATTGACAAAAACAGCTTCTGCTGCAAAGCATTGCTCTGCGTTATTATTATTATTTTTCTCAAAAAGAAATTCCCTGTGTACAGGTTCACTTGTGACCTACAAATTGAGTTCAATGCAACATGCATATCTAAGTTATTGAAAAAATCCAGCAGCTGCATTTATGCAGCATGCTAGAATTTATTAGTCTTGGTTTGCTCTGGTTAATTGATGGTAAAATATATTGTGCAAATCCTGAAATTGATTAATTAGGTAAGCAGATGATTGGCGTTCTATGAGCCTTCCAGGGCAAAATTGAGATCAATGAATCAATGATAACTGGATATGGTACTGTAATCTTTTGAATATAAAACTATTAAGAACTTTAACTACAATAGTGAAAACTATTATAAGCTAACTAAAGAAAATGGTAAGGAAGAATAAAAAGTGCAAGAAAAAGGGAAAAAGTAAGTTTTTAAACTTGCAATTATTTTTCCTTTTTTTCAGAGTGGAAGATAAACTTACCCAATGAAGGCTTTTCAAACAAAATCAAATAACTTTAGAATAGTTAATAAACAATTTCCAAAAATGATTAGGAAATGAAGTTCACAAATGTACTGTCCTTTAAAAGGCTCCCCTTGCCTTTACAAGTAAGATGGCTATTCCTGTTGTCTCCCATGGAAACCTATGGAGAATCACTGTCTGCAGTCTTGTCATGAGGAACATCAACCTGGAGCACATGCAAGTAATCTCCTGTCCTCTCCTTATCCAGAGATATTCCAAGAAATTGGTCTATTTACTAGTTCTTTGGTCTTTGCATGGCTGTTGGCTTCACTCTCACAGAACTGCCTTCAGTTCATCTTAATTTTCTTGGAAGTCTTGGTAGGTACTATAATCTAAAGATGTTTTGAGTGTAATCTTCAGTTACACATTTATGTATGTATTTAGAATGAGCCATCTTACTTGTAAAGGCAGTGGAGTCTTTTAAAGGATAATAAATAAGTGAATCTCCTTTCCTAATTCCTTTCAGAAATTGCCTATTCATCTATTACACATTTTGAGATCTTATTTTCAAAGAGAGAACCAGAGCTGCCAACAAAGTGAAATGGGAAATAGTCATAATAATGAGAACTAGTCATCATAATAATGATGAATTATTTAAAGATACTTTTAAATCCAAGAAACATTAGGATCAGTCAAAATTGAAATCAAGACTGAACAAATCATCTGGCTTTTACCTAGTACCTAAAGGACCCAGATAGTCAGATGAGATTCCATGAAGAAGACATTGATAAAACAAAGTATCTTAACTGAAATGTTGTATATGGAAATGCTTTCCAACTGACATATATTTAGTCACTTCCAATTTTATTTCCACTAACAAAAGAATATGGAAAATAGTTTCAGACTAGCTTCCCAAACTCCAGGAAGGTTGGAGCTAAAATGGTAAGAATGAAAAAATAAATAAAAGTGAAATAAACGATCAAATAGCAAGAAAAGGTAATGTAATGTAATGAGTCTGTATAATGAGTGTTGTTTCAGGAATGAGTGGTTTGGCATTAAGGGCAAATGTTATGCCAGCTGCCATTGTAACTGAAGGTCATGTAGCAATATTTAAAGAGAGAGAGAAAAGCATAAATTCTGAATGAGCTTAATAGATTTCAAGTAATGTGGGAATGATTCCCTTGTGAGAGTTTTGGTACTTGAAAATAAATGTGTGATTTTGGCTTATTGTTATTACCTGGCTTACAGTATACCCACAGGGGAGAGGGATTTATTATAATGTCTTTAACTAAATAAGTTCTTGGATATCGGGGAGAGATGTACTTAAAATTATTCTGGGTTGTAGGAAAAGGAAGAATAGCCTCAGTTCTGGGGGAAAATAGGATACTTTAATATCAGAGGAAGAACTCTCAGGTAGGTAGCATCTGAATGCCATAGAGCTCTTGTATTAATTGTAAAGTTTTCAACTGTAATACATGTTTCAGTTTCCTTACTATATACCTGTGATGGCGAACCTATGGCACGCATGCCAGAAGTGGCACACAGAGCTCTCTCTGCTGGCATGCCCACCCTCTACCCAGGTCAGATCTCCATGGCATTTATTTCATGTGCTTCTGTTTCCCTGCAAACAACGAAAGAGAAGCTCACAAAAGAAAAATATCTTACCTTCTGCCACACAGCTGGTGTTGGGATGCCCTGCCTCTTGCTGTCCACTTGGTCTCTTGTGCATGTGCCCATGTCCACACATCCACAGGCATGTACATGCATATCTTTCAGTGTGGGCATGCACACGTGTGCAGTTTAGACACTCAGTGTCTAAAAGATTTGCCATCACTACTATATACTATTGTACTTTATTTTCTTTGCTGTCTAGCTGGTTGCAGTTGCTGCTTTTCATTACTATTTAGATTTGGTCACTTTGACTGATGCAGTTTATCAATCTAGTAAATAAACACAATGTTTTTATAACAACAACGTCATAGTCCTTGGAATACATTAGATGTACCCAATCATTTGGATTACTAAAAGATGACAGGCATGCCAACCTCCCTACAGGCCTACAATCTAACAATTAGCAATAGATCTGCTCAAGAAATGTTTCCATCACAAAGAGAATATGTAGAAAATGATTTTGTACAGATTGAAAATTCACTGAAGAAATGAAAGCCTCCAACAATTGGGTGTCTTTTAATGAGTTTCCCCTAGTATATTTCTGTATTATGATATATTTATGTATTATGATATATATTTCCACATTACAGTAATTTGAATTTGTGTCTGTTGGTATCCAGAATTTGTAATAGAAGATCACTTTAGTTTCCTCAGAATAATAGAGACCCCATATGCGTTCATTGGAAAATGTGCCAAATTGGGATTAGTTTTGGATAGTCCATGCTGGCATGTAGTCTTAATTAGTCCTTAATTAGCCCTAATACACCTGCAAAGTGCCTAAATTAATGACTGGTAATTGGCAATCATTGCTGTATATGTAGCTAAATTATGCAAACATGAAAACTCTTGTCAATGTATAAGCAGAGGGAAATTCTAGTATTTAACATTTGTAACTCTGGAGTTTAAGTGATACAGTTTGACCATGCATTTGTTCTTATAACAAAAACAGAAGCAAAACTTACAAATTTATATTCTATAGGTAGAACATATTTTTCCCACCACTGATTGAAATTTGTTGCAGTGTAGACTTTCACCTTAAAATGGCAATGAGAATTATACCTCCAGTCATGGGCATTCGTTTCACTGGTGGTCCATTCCGCTGAATTTTATACAAATAAAATAGAAATGAAGGAGAAAACTGTTGAGTGAAAACCAGGAAGAAATTATGTTCTACCTAAAAAAAAAATCCATATCTGCTGCCAGTGGACCATCTGTCATGCCCCCCAAGGCTTCAAAGCAGTACATGAACCCCTCAAAAATTGGTCATTAAAACTATGACATCATCCAAAAGACAGTATTGTGAGAACCAGGCGTTCAACAGAGTGATGGCATGAGTGCAATATGTAATTACAGTTTAAAACATGGACATTTAATACAATATTTCTGGCACCATGAACTTTGCGCTGCTCAGATGCTACTTACTTGAAAGTTCTTCTGATGTTAAAGCATCCCAGTTCTCAATCCCCCCCCCCCATGGCTTTTCTTGCTGTACTCAAGGCAATAATAGAATCATATTATCTAGAACAAAACAATCTACTGTTTTCAGCTTATAGCAAATTTCCAATTAGCATTTCCCAACTTCATTAGTTTAATTTCAACTTTATGTTCAAATAGCTTTATAAAGTAATATTGAATTATTAAACTAAATATCGTGTTTGTTTACCTAGAATTTTTGATTATAGACCTTCTTTTTATTTCATTCACCTAAATGGTAATGAACTGCTACCCAGAAAGCTATCTGAGATTATAGAGTTGGATATTATGTGAGGTAATGTATTCATAATATAGGAAATATTTCTAGAAGATAATTCAAAAGATAATTAAAATTATTTTTTCTAAAGAATCTTAGAATGTAAGACTTGGAAAGGAATCCTCTTATAGTTCAATAGTTTGCCCAATGCAAGACCCCATCACTACATTCAGGTTAAATCGGCTCTGCTTAAATATTGCCAGTGAAGAGGAGTTCCTACTCTGATGGTAATTAATTCAACTATTGAAGAATTCTTACTGTCTTTTCCCCTCTTTCTTCTTCTTCTGATGTCCAGCTGAAGCTTACTGCCTTCTGCCCCATAAACAGGCTACGCAAGTGATGAGCGAGCGTGCAAGTGCACAAAGCTCCATTTGTGCAAATGGTGGGTGTGCACACAAAGCCAATCTCTCCCCCCCCCCCCCCCGCCCCCAGGCTGTTGCTACTACCACCATTGCTGGTCCACAGAACCAGAAAGTTCTAGAAGAACTCTATTTTAGAAGATTATGTCTCATCTTCCACTGGTCAGCCCTTTAGTTAGATGAAGACATTCTTTTTCTTAAATTGTCTTGTCCAGCAGCATCAATAGATTCTTCTAAAGGTCCCCCACCCCCATTTTCGGGTCCCTTTTAATTTTGGTTTCTCTTCTTTGTGTATCTTCCACTCTGCCAATGTCTTTCTTAAACTACAGTGCTGAATTTAGCTCAATGATGTTTTTTTTCTGTAATGTATATTATTTGGTTACACAGATGTATTTTAAAGTAAGGAGAAGCAGAATGAATACCCATTTTCCCCAGGTATCACACACAATGTGCAATTATTGCATTTTCCCTGGGTGACTTTCTCCCTCTAAAGTGAAAGTTGCTATTGTAACATAAATCAGGCAACTTTTCATTCTCTTGTTACTACCATCATTCTTAAAAAGACTAGATAGCTTTTGTGATTTGTTTCGTCTCTAAAAACCTGGAGGAAAGGGATTACTGAAAAGCAATAGTTAATTACACTCTGTCCTTTGTGGAGTAAACTAAATTCATATTGACCTAATTGTGGTTCTCTATAGAATGTCACTACAACTTTATTTATTGTCTCCAGATGATCTAGCAACTCTTTTCATTTTCCACCCTCTTCTGTGGTATTATAGAAGTTGAATATTGCAGTACATCAAGTATGTACTGTATAGGCAAAATCAATGAAACATTATTTTTTAAATTCAAAGTAATATACATATTTATTGTTGCTCAGTTTTTTTTATTTAAATAACTGTGGGTTCTATTTGATCAGAAACTCTCTGCCTCTGAATGTAGCAGAAAATATTTAGATATTTTCAAGCCCAGTTCTCCTACCTTTAGCATCTAACTTTTTGCAAATAATTTTATGCATACTCTTTATTTTCCTTTTATTCCCCAAACTTTTACATATTCATTTTTGTCCCTAAATTTTTGACTGGACAAATGTAAGTTTTGGAATGTGTTTATTTTAACAAAAAAAAGTATCCTTCAGGTTTTTTCATAGGATTGGGTGGTACAAATTGGATAAGTTAATACAAAACTTCAAACAAAATTAATTTCTCTTTCATTCCTATGCTTTTTCAACAAACTACTTTCCCACTTAACTGGCTCTATATTGTCTAGTCTGGCAATGGCAATTCTCCAAAGACTCGGGTATTTTAAATTGAAGTAGTTGGAATTAATCCTGGGGCTTTGTATATATCAAGCATAGATTCTCTAAGTATACTGCAATCATAATACATAATACAATACATGATACAATAGTAAAGTTGGAAGGGACCTTGGAGGCCTTCTAGTCCAACCCCCTGCCTAGGCAGAAAACCCTATACCATTTCAGACAGATGGCAATCCAACATCTTCTTAAAGACTTCCAATGTTGGGGCATTAACAACTTCTGGAGGCAAACTGTTCCACTGATTAATTGTTCTAACTTCAGGAAATTTCTCCTCAGTTCTAAGTTGCTTCTCTCCTTGATTAGTTTCCACCCATTGCTTCTTGTTCTACCCTCAGGTGCCTTGGAGAATAGTTTGACTCCCTCTTCTTTGTGGCAACCCCTGAGATATTGGAACAATGCTATCATGTCTCCCCTAGTCCTTCTTTTTCTTAAGCTAAACATACCCAGTTCCTGCAACCGTTCTTCATATGTTTTAGTCTCCAGTCCCCTAATCATCTTTGTTGCTCTTCTCTGCAATCTTTCTAGAGTCTCCACATCTTTTTTACATTGTGGCGACCAGAACTGAATGCAGTATTCCAAGTGTGGCCTTACCAAGGCATTATAAAGTGATATTGTATTGTAGTACCTTGGGTGACACTCTTGTAATTTGTTACACAAAAAGAGCTAATGAAATAAAATATAGTTCACTAGTACGTACTTCAGAAACAAGAGCTAAATAAGAAGGGTTCTATTCATTCATGAGAAGGGTATGTAGTCATGATTTACTTTCTGAGAGAGACACAAGGTAACTACAAACCCCTCAGTGCACTGATCAAATAGGACAATTGGAGATAACACCTAAAGACATAATCATTCATATCTGCTTAATATGGCTGCCATATCATTTTTAACAATGACTGCCAGCATCCTGCATATATATATATATATATATATATTTCTTTTTCGGTCTATTATGTTCTTAAATTTTATTATGAGGGGTTCTTCCACTTGCTTCTGAAACCCTGTTCTAGGCACAGTGGTGGGTTTAAAAAAATTTCACCACTGGTTCAGTGGGTGTGGCTAGGTGGGGAGCATGTGACTGAATGGACATGGCCAACTTGACATCACTCATACACACACACAATCACATGACCCCCACCAACCCATGCCCACCGGACCGGTGGCAAACATTTTTGGGACTTTTTGACACTTTGGGGGGGGGGGGACCCAGCTGGCCCATTCAACATGCCAGCCGTCAGAGTGAGAAGAGGGGCTCCTCCCACAACTGTTGCAGAAGTTCCTGTGTGACCCACTCCCCGCCTCCCCAGACCAGACCCGTAGCTCGCACCAGAGGCTGTAGCCCAGTGGTGGGTTTCAAAAATTTTTGGAACCTCTTCTGTAGCCTGCTTTGTGGGAGTGGCTTACCTGCCATGTGATTGGGTGGGAGTTGCTTGGCGGCCATGTGACCGGGTGGGAGTGGATTGGCAGTCATGTGACTGGATGGGAGTGGTTTGGCAGTCATGGGAGTGGCCAAGATGATGTCACTGAATTCTTTGCCCCAATGGATGACCTATAAAAAGATATAAAAAAGGAAATGTATTATTTTGTGCACTTACTACTTACGTAAATAAGATTAAAATAAACACACAAAAGAACAAAAGAGCTACTTACAGAAGGAAGATGACTGTCCTTGCCAGGCTTCAATATCACTGACTCCAATGAATGGCCTGCACAAAGAAGAGACACAGAAATGAACTCTTTCATTGCATGCATTGCATTAGGATGAAACCAGCACACAAAATAATAGAAAAGGAAGATTACTGTCCTTTTTTGTGTCTTCAACATCACCGACTGATCACCTGTCTTCAATGAATGGCCTGCACAAAGAGACACAGAAAGGAAGACTTTAATTGCAAGCACCACATTAAGGATGAAACCAGTACACAAAGCATAAAACAGCTACTTACATAGGAAAGATGACTGTCCTAGCAGTTATACTCTGTTGCCTCTTCAACCTGTTAAATAATACTAACTGCAGAAGAAATAAAACAATATTGGACTAGATTGTGGTTGTAAGCTGATGACTACACTACAGGTAACAGAAGGGACCTCTGTTTTCACCCAACAATGTACAGCATTTTCAGGAAAGATGTCCCCCAACAAGCAAGAAAGATATAGTTTTTCATCTAAGGAGTTAGATCAAGAATGAATGTCATACATAGATTCACAGAGCAATGCAGATTTCTTTTTCTGAAATTTATTCCTCAGTTCAAAAAACAGGAATATATGAATTAGGTTCAGTACTTAGGACAGACCAATTAGTGTTAGTGGTGTCATGGTTAGAAGCAATGGTAAAGCAAGATATGGATTTAAAACCAGTAATATTTGGTTGGGCATTTCAAAGGGAATACAATACATATTTAATTTTACACATGTCTCGAATTGCGTTTGCACAACAGTGGAAAAACAAAGATATGAAAATGAATAAATATTAGAATGTGCAGGAATGAATAAATTGACAATTAAAATCAAGAAGGCTTCACATACTTTTTCACGTGAGATTTGTTTTATCAATTGCTAGCTAACAGAAACAGAAATTAGAAATCTAAAAGTATGAAAGAAAACACCAATTATGTAAGGAAAGGTCACTATAATGTATAAGGAAATATTATTAGTACTTGATCATTATTAATGTGTAGATAACTGTGGGACATTACACACCCCCACACACAAGCTATAGTGCCAGGAAAACATCAAAAAATAAGAATTTCCCCCCAAAAGACTGCAGACGAAACCAGTTATTTTCCCTAACCTTAAGGACAGGAAAGACAAAGCCAGTGGAATAAAAACCATCAAGGCATTGTGGGAAATTATAAAGGACAGTGCCAGGAAGCTCACAGAACCAGCAACCACCTCACAATTACCTAAATAACCAGGTATCACACAGAAACACATAAAATCTGCAAAGCTGACTTGCCCCAACCTGGCCTCCCCATAGAAAAGCAGTCACTTTGAGATACATAAACCATGCACCAACCTGCACACTTAAAAGCAACATATTGCTTCACAAATAAAACATTTGCAAAAAGGAATAACATTTCTTGTAATAAACATATTCTATAAACAATAAATAAATAAAAATCCCTTAAAAATATTTTTAAGATATTGTATAAATAATTAAAAAATCCTTAAAAACCATTCTAAAATATTCTATATACAATAAATGAAAATAAAACCATTTAAAAATATTCTATACACAATAAATTAAAATAAACCATTTAAAATATTCTATCCACAATACTTTTAAATGTACTGTTGATAGAATATTTTTAAATTGTTTTATTTAAAAGTATTGAGCATAGAATATTTTTAAATGGTTTATTTTAATTTATTGTTGATAGAATATTTTTTTAAAATAGTCTAAGACAATTTTAAAAAATATTCTATCAACAATAAATTTAAATAAACCATTTTAAAAAACCGCCGCTGCCCACCCCCTTTTGGCCATGGGCTGGCATATGCTAACTTTGTGCCAGTGCCCACCCCCTTTTAGCCATGCGGCTTACGCCAGCCTGTGGCTTTCACGAGGGAAGGCCTGAAGGTCTTCCCAAGTGAAAGCCACGGGGTGGCATACGCTAGCCTCCGCCGCCCCCCCTCGCACTTAGTTGCTTACCTGAGGGAAGCAGCAAGCTGCTGGAAGGCGAAGCGAAACAACATGCTTGCTGACCCGATCAGCAAGCATGATGCGACAGATGCTCAGGATGTTGGGCATTGGCGCCGTGCTTTTAAATGGGTGTTAGAGGCGGGCAGGTCGACTCCAGCCCGCTCACTGATTGGCTGGACTCCAGCCAATCACTGAGTGGTGGGCTGGGATAGTTTAGTGTGGACAGGTGGGGGAGCAAGCAAGCTCTGACAGAACGGGCGGGATGAGCAAGCGACATGCCCGGGGCCGGGGCTCCGGAACTTACTTCTGGGTCCAACGGTGGAACCTCTTCTAACCGGTACGGTAGAATTTGACGAACCTCTTCTACCGAACCGATTAGAACCGGCAGGAACCCACCTCTGCTGCAGCCCATTCCCTTTGTCTGCCTAGCTGTCAGGAATGGCAGCAGCACCGGTCAGGCTGCTGGCTCTCAAAGAGGTGGCTGAGAGCACCTATTTTATCAATGTGATTTTGTAAGCTACTTAAAATTGATCCTTCTTTAACTGATTCCCCCTCACTCACTCCATCTCCTCCATGTAATTTGGGACAGGGCACCAAAGCAGACTCTTTTCTGCTTCAATGCACATTCATAGGATACCTAAAACTGCTAAGAAGAAAAGTCCAGGTACCCAGAGATTCTGCAGCACTTTGTCCTTAAAGGCTGCTTCATGCTTTTTGATCTTTCTCGGGCATGGAGAAAAGCAACCCTGTGAAGGGACCTGCTGCTGAACTTGGAAGCCAAGAGGCTTCTTTTCCACCCAGCCACTGGCTGTAGGATGCTGAAAAGATCTCTGGTTGCTGCCGCCATCATCGTGTATGCACAGTTTTCTTCCCACTGGCTGGAGGACTTTTCGGTACCCTGTGGCCAGAGGCTGGGTAGAAAAGAAGCCTCTGATCCTCTGGCACTCAAAAGGGCAGCTGAGAGACTTCTTTTCCACTCAGCTGATGGCCGCAGGGTGCTGAAAAGACCTCTGGTCTCTGCTGCCATCTTTGCACATGCACAGCTTTCTTCTCACCAGCTGGAAGACTTTTCGGCACCCTGTGGCCAGCGGCTGGGTGCAAAAGAAACCTCTGATCTTCCAGCACTCAAAGAGGTGGCTGAGAGGCTTCTTTTTCACCCAGCCACTTCCCAGCTCTGCTCAGTTTGCTGTCCAACGGACATATAGGGTGGGTGAGCGAATGTAGAAACCCACCTATGTCTAGGCATTATGCAATGCAGATTATTTCAGCTGATTGATAGTGAAGCTATTATTGAAAAAGAATCCAGATTTTCTATTTGTGTGCATTAATGTTTTCATTTAAATATTACACCTGTTTTGTAAGAAAAATATTGCTGGGGCATGTTGATCAAATTAAGAAAGTATCAAAATATTTCAGTACTTTACTATTTATGTTGATTGATTGGTGTACCTGATTATGCCAATGTTAATGTTTTGTCAAAATCCAAAATAAATCTATTGCTTATTATTTGAATGTTGTTAGCCAAATTCAAGGATGCATAAATTAATTTTGGAGACAAATTTTCTCTCTGAAATGCAGTGACTTTTGCAGGTTAAATTCAGTTAGTTTCATGTCACTTTTAACCAAATTATCCCAAAAGGTAAAAAAAAAAAAAACCTAGAGCATAACTTATAATAATTAGCACAATATGACATATCAAAAAGCAGTATTCTATTAGTAAAATTGAGAATAGACAATATTGGAAAGCAAAAGCTCAAATATTTAAAAATACCAAAATTAAAAAATAATCATGATCATCATGAATAATGTATTAACAGAAACTTGAACATTTGAGTGCCACTACGAAGAAGCTCTGTCTTACATATACCAATATGTTTTGATGATGCTCGACTTCATTTGATATGTTCAATTATGATTCTGGTTTAGCTTTCTTTTTAATTTTGAGGTAGAACTCTAAGAGTCAATCCTGGCTTTCTCCCTCCCTCCACCTCTTCCTCTCCCTCCCTCCTTCCTTCTCCCCCTATTTCTCTTCATGCAATCCTAGAGCTCGGCATTTTCCTGATACATAGTCAAGCAGTGATACGAAGATGATATTTTCTTTCTACAATTGCTCATTTCCACCAGTGCTTGCTAGCTGCTAATCTTCAAGATATGGAGCATGAGATTTAGAAGATACTAGACAACCCATGTCATGTTGTGTCATTGCTTCAGAAATATTTTTTTTGCTAACCAAAGAAACGAGTGGGGGGGGGAGAGCGTTAGGAGCACAAGCAACTTCCAATTTCCTGCCAGCTTCCCCATTGCATTTCCTTGTGAGAAACTGGCAGGAAGCATCAGCCATCCTTCCTTCCTTCCTTCCTTCCTTCCTTCCTTCCTTCCTTCCCTCCATCCCTCCCTCCTTCCCTCCTTCCCTCCTTCCCTCCTTGTCTTTACTTATGAGAAGATTGCAGAGAGAACGTAGTGGGGAAACCAGCAGGAAGCTGCACATCAAAGGCCAGCAGGAAGATAAGTGGTTGCTGTCAAGTCAGGGAGGGACAGAGTATAGGGGTGTGGGTCAGGAATGGTATGCGGGGTTCATGAAAGGTGTCAGGTGGTTTCGGAAAAAATATATGCCAAAGATGCTGCACAGGCCAGGGAGTGCACACAGGTGAGTGATGTAAGTTGGGACAGATGCTTGTGCAAGAGGTACTGTGCAGGTTGGGTGGTGTGAAGAGGGATGGCATGGGTCAAGAACAATGAATGGGGATAGTGAGAGGTGCCTTGCCATTTGTGGGAATGAGTTCTTAAAGTTATGTGGAGATTCCCAAGAAGTGTTATATGGGTCAGGGGAGGTTTGGGGTTCAATTAGAGAAGGTGTGCAGGAGTGTACAATAGTTGAAATCAAATTCAGGAAAGGTGCACAGGGATGGCACAAATCAGGAAGGATATGGGAGTGAACAAAGAGTTACTGTGCAGGTCAGGATCCAAGCTGTTGGGAAATCATGGGGGGGAGGGGAGCAAATGCAGGTTTTGGCTTGGGCCAGGAAGAATATGCAGTATTTCCTTCATTCCTTCTTCCCTTCCTCCCTTCCTTTCTTCTTCCCTTCAGACAGGTAAGTGTCTGCTGCTAGATAGGGAAGGGATTGCGAGGTTGGGTGGGAAACTATCATGAAATGTTGAAAAGAAAGATAATGTAACAACAGCCAGTAATTTTGAAGCAGCTAGAACTGTCCCATAAATTTCATTATCTTGGGAGCCATGGATTTTGGATGCATTCTGTAGGTTAGCTCATTTGACATAGCTTGGTTTAAAAATTGTTGCCCTATAATTCACTTTTTTGTCCAGTTAAAAGGTCATGATGAGAGTTTAGTAGTATATTGATTAGGCGAATACATGTATACTCATTTATAGCTCCATGTGCGATTTAGAGACTGTTTTTAAAGCCATTTGAATTACTGACTGTCAGTGTCAAAACAATGAGGAGTTGTATAAGAGAATTGACATATTTTATCAAAAACTATTTAATTTCAATGGATGGTTGCAATTTCTACTGATATAAAAAGAGATATAAATTGTCAGTTGCTAGGCTGTTTTGCTGTCTTTTAAAAGGTATTGCGACAAGACCACAATAAATGAGCTAGATGACATAAACTTGTTTTCACTTTTGACTCTTCATATTATTTCTTGTATGCACTTTTTAAAAGAGCTACTAAATAGAATGAATTATCTCCTTCCTGCTTGGTCTAGGGAAAGCCAATTAAATTTAATATGCATGGTTGCTGAAAAATATAGGATTTAGCTAAGTGTTCTCTGTAATATAGAGTAACAAACTGAACTGAAAGCTTACTAATTTAAACTAATGTTGTTTTGAATCTTGTTTTTTCACATAACTGATAATTTATTTTGATGGAATACATCAGCAGGTAAATAACATTTGATATGCTGGGTTGGTTATCTTGCTGCTGATGTACAATGGCTTGGTTGTAATATATGAATTCCAATTCAAATATGTTTAAAGCTTCTCTCATTTGATATATTATAGAATAGAAACTCTATTGCTTTAGTCATTTGACTATATAAAAATATAAAACTAATATAAATAAACAGACACAAAGATAACAACAGGACATGTTCATAGTAAACTGTCCCCATTATCATTAGCCCCAATCTGATCTAAATATTCTGCCCTCTTGAAATAAAGAGTGCAGACTTACTATATGCAGGTTTGTTCCTTGAAAAAAAAATACAATTTCTCCCAGGTATTTTTTAGATTTAAGTAAGAATGTAAGTAAGCTGCTCTTTCTGCAAAATACACTTTATAATGAAAAGCATGTGCCCAATGTCTTCAAAGTCTGGTGCTCTACACATTCTTTCTTTAGATGGCATTGCTGAGGTGTTATGGAAGACCAGGATGCTTCAATAGCGGCCTTCAGCTCTTTTGCATTGTTCGGTCTCATGTCTCTCATCTTTCTCTTGGCACTGCCCCATAGATCCTCTATGGGGTTCAGGTTAGGCAAGTTTGCTGGCCAATCAAGCACAAAAATCCCACAGTCATTGAACTAGGTTTTGGTGCTTTTGGCAGCGTGGGAAGCTGGAAAGTCCTCTTTTGCCAAAAGCACCAATAACTGGTTCAATGACCATGGGATTACTGTGCTTGATTGGCCTCTCCATTCTTCCTCCATACTCTGGGTCCTTGGTTTCCAAATGAGATGCAAAGGTTGCTGTAATCAGAAAAGAGGGCTTTGGACCACTGAGCAACAGGATTTTGGACCACTGTGCTTCATTAAGACCAGGGTCAATGCAGCCGTCTACCAGGAGATTTTGGAGCACTTCATGTTTCCTTCTGCAGACGAGATTTATGGGGATGCTGACTTCATTTTCCAGCTGCCCACACTGCCAAAAGCACCAAAACCTGATTCAGGACTGTTGGATTACTGTGCTTGATTGGCCAGCAAACTCACCTGACCTGAACCCCATAGAGAATCTATGGGGCATTGCCAAGAGAAAGATGAGAGACATGAGACCGAACAATGCAGAAGAGCTGAAGCCGCTATTGAAGCATCCTGGTCTTCCATAACACCCCAGCAGTGCCACAGGCTGATAGCTTCCATGCCACACCGCATTGAGGCAGTAATTGCTGCAAAAGGGGCCCGAACCAAGTACTGACTACATATGCATGCTTATACTTTTCAGAGGTTCAATATTGTTCTATGTACAATCCTTGTTTTATTGATTCCGTGTAATATTCTAATTTTTTTGAGATGGTGGATTTGGAGTTTTCATGAGCTATATGCCATAATCATCACAATTATGACAAATCACGGCTTGAACTATCTTGCTTTGCATGTAATGAGTCTTATCTCATATATTAGTTTCACCTTTTAAGTTGCATTACTGAAATAAATGAACTTTTGCACAATATTCTATTTTTTTGAGTCTCACCTGTATGTTGTTAAATAGTTTTCTCATTGGGAGACTGACATGTGTTGAGACAGCCACTTCAAAGATTTAACATATTTAAATGCTGCTATATCCTCTTGGGCAGCCACATCAATCACTCTGCGTTTGAAAGTTTATTTGGCCTTTAAATCTGATTGGATTGGGAATTGGATAGAGAATCCATATTGTGAAGTGGCATTTGAAAGTGTGAGGCAGCATGTTATACAACTCTTCTTCGAAACGCAAGTTCTATAGATAGGATCTTCATGCAGTAATTGAAAAACTTTAAAGACTAAATATCTTTGTATAGGGTGTATACCCATCTCTGTTCCTGGAACTAGAGTAGACTTATACATCCCCAACATACATTTTAGAAAAATACATTGTATCTGTTACTTGTATAGTAAGGGGCCATTTATATATCCTCACATTTCTATACCATATGTGGTCATTGGGACTATTTTGATGTTGTATACCTGTATGGGAAGATATGGTTGGTGAGCTGTCTTATGATATTGGCACAGATTTATAACACAAAATTCTTTTCCTTTCCCATTTCCTCCTAAATTTTCAAAGTTTATCTTCATAGATTTCCCTACACATTTTCAGAATAAGAGAGAACACTCTAATTCAGTGATAAATATAAAATAAAATAATATATTCTATGAGGTAGAATTTCATACAACAACCTTTATATTTGTGAGGCCATTTCTTTTCATTTAATTATGTATGATTTTTGAGATGTATTGATCTGAGGGCTCTTTAACAATAATTACAGTAAGCATGGAGATGACCCATTAAATAAAAAAGAAGGTTGGTTTATAACATGCATTTGACATGAAAGCCACTTCCAATATACTTTTAGAAGTGATTAAAGTCAAGTTCATCAGTTTTAGTTTTAGTTTATGGAGTGCACTTTGATCAAAGAAAAGTACTACTATCTGGTATTTTAGCTAAATATCAGGTACCATAATCAATATTAATATCAGTTAGTCAATGACAATATTTTTATGCATTTCTTTTGAAACTGCTAGAATTACTATGGACGGTTTATATACTTGATCCTAGCCCAGGATAGAGGGATGTGGTGGCTCAGCTAAGATACTGAGCTTGCCGATCAGAAGGTCAGCAGTTCAACTGTTTGAATGCCTAGTGCCACATAAAAGGGTGAACTCCCGTTACTTGTCCAGCTTCTGCCAACCAAGCAGTTCAATAACATGTAAAAATGCAAGTAGAAAAATAGGGACCACTTTTGGTGGGAAGTTAACAGTGTTTCATGCACCTTCGGCATTTAGTCATGCTAGCCACATTATCACCGAGATGTCTTCGGACAGAGCTAGCTCTTCGACCTTGAAACAGAGATGAGCACCACCTCCTAGAGTCGGGAACAACTAGTACATATGTTGGGAAACCTTTACCTTACCTTTACCTAGCCCAGGATGAATAGAGATCTTAGTGCTTCATACAAATGAATTTGGTAAATTATTCCTCTGCTTTGTCAAATTATTTCTCAGCCAAGCCTAAACCGTGTCTTAAAGTTGTTAAAATTGAGAAACACTGCTACAGTGCATATCAGATCTTCATCCACATTCCTCTCTTCTATCTCTGCATCCCTCCTAAACAAGCAAATTACATACCACACTAAAATAGCTAACATAATAGCTAGCACTAGGCATTCAGTCCAGTACACATTAAAGCAGTCAGTCTAGTACACATATGGCTGGTAACTGAATACATGAGCCAAGAGAACCACAGCATTCCTTTAGTGTCAATGGTCCTGATGTCAATTCCACTAAGGTAGACCAAACCAAGAAGTCAACTCCATGGGAAACTGAAAAATATTTTTATTGGAATTGGCCATAATGTGAAGATCTTACAACTCCGATTGAACTGTATCACACTACACCCCATACTTCAGTGAACCTATCTAAGCCTCTTTTGCAGATTTTCTGCTTCTTGTGGACTTAAAATATTCTCTTCCTCTTGTTGCTTTGGTAACAAATCTTGCACATCCCTATTATCTTCATTCTCTGCAGTTGTAGGCTTAAAATATTTTTCACTTCTTATCGCTCTAGCAATAGATCTTGCATAACTCTGTCAAGGTCATCTTCCTTACTCTCTACACCTTGGAAGTGGTATTTTCAGTTTCAAGAGAAAACTACCTAAAAATAATCCTGATGGTCAGAGTGTGAATGCAAATAAAATGGTAGCACGGATCCTAATTTATTTTAAGATGTGGATCAGAATATAATGTAAAAAGGTGACCTAAAAGAGAATGCATGGTAATCAGGCAATTTTTTTTTTTTTTGCAATGTAGGAAAATGTGTGCTTGGTAGAAGAGAAAAAGCACCACATGCTACAATCGAGAACTGTAGCATTTCTCCAACAGTATATAAAAAATCTATTATTTGTATCAGAATTGTTGGAAGGTTTGTTAATTCATTTCAAATTTAATATATGACAGTGGCCTCTATGTTTACTGCTGAGACTGGTGATTAATAGCAGGAATAATTGAGCCTAGTGATACATTATCTAGGACACTATTTTGGGAGATAATGTTTAGCTAATATGTAACACACAGTATTTGGTCTGCCTGAATTAACTTGAATTTGACATGGTTTTTGTCTTACCCCAAATGTCTACATATTGTGAAAGTATTATGGAAATGCAAAAGTGTTTATTGCAGTATACAAGTTCATCCCTATATGTGCCATTTAAGCCCCTAGCACATTTTCCAGGCTGAGAGTTGTACTTAATCTTTGGCTACATTCCCAAAATTAATGAGTAAAACCAGAACCAAAATTAAATTTGACTTGATTTCATTTACATTTAACATTAAAATAAAATTAAGCATAATAGGATTATTTGCCAATCATCTAGTCACTCATGTTTCCATTCTGTCATATTACTATCTGCAATTTTGTAGCAACTTTTGTAGGTTTATAAGGGCTGCCTCCAGACCTGTTTGTAAGCCATGTATAGCTTTTGGCATCTCAGGTTGTTTAAATAATCAAAATCCATCCTGAGAAGAGGCAGAATATAAACCGATGAAGAAGGGAATAATAACAAAGTTATAACTTAATTTTTCAAGCCTATTTTAAAATTTTGATTAATAAAATTTTACATGAAAAAATCCTTGGGAAGCTGCTGTTTATTTTAACATATGTTGTACACAATCTTACTATTCTTTCATATAAGCACCTTTATGTACCAACAAGGAAGAATATTTGTAGCTCAGGGTTGACATGAGGGGTCGTTGGTGCTTTCTGAGTGTGCATATTTTCTTGCAGACGTTTTATTACCCAAACGAGATAACATCATCAATGCTAGTAAGGTGTGACTTGAAGTGTTGTTTGCTGTCCTTGCTCGTAAGGGTGGGACTTGAAGGCGCAAATAAATAAAATAAATTGACTCTAACAAAGTATTGAATAAAATGATATTAAAAGGGTACTAAGATTCCTTCTAAACTAAGGTTATTCATCCTTTCAGCCTAATCGTTTGCATGGCTGATTATAATATTTGTAACAAGACAGTGATAGATTTAGCAGAAGGATATTTGCATTAGTTATGTCTGACAATTCTTTTGATGGTTAAATAAACAAATACCATATTCTCTGACTATCCTTTGATCATGCCTCGAGAAAACATGATTAACCAACCAAACACTGAACTCTGTTACTTATTATGTATGTTATGTATATTCCCCACATCTTTTTACTGAATGGTTTTCTTCATTAATCACTGTGTGATTTCATACTGGAATCTACTTCTAAATTCAGCCTATATTTATCCTTCCTATATTTCCTATCTAATTCATTTCGGGTTACATCCTATCTACCCTTTAAAAAATCATCTTTTTTATCCTTCTTTACAGCAAGAAAACTTAAAAGGATTAGGACCTTAGGCAATATGAGACTGACTCATATTTCAGCTCAAATAGGAAAAGCTTTTGATCTTGGTGAAATAACTTCCTGGCTATAGCCTGACTTTCTCCATTGCAATTTACCTCACTGTGGTAATATTTGACCATAAAACTGATTATAGGAGAAGGTAGGAGACAGCAGAGAGAATTGCTAGAAAAGTTGATCAAACGTTGGGGCTCGATTCCGGGATTGATAGAACCACTGGAGAAGTTATTCCATTATTAAAACTCTAGCAATATCTTCTTAAGATATGTATAAACTTCTGCAAATATTTTTGGCCCTTATGAATTCTTTGGATGTTACCCATCCTCTGAGTAAACTTACAAAACTATAGATATTGCTTTAGTCACAGGAGCCATAGAAATAATTACTATGCAAAATCCTTGGATATTTGCAGCAGACAAAGTTGTACATATACTATACACAGGGACAACTCAGTGAAGGAGACAAACTGAATCCTGAGACACTGTATAATTGTTAATACCAGGGTCTAAATTTGTGATCTCCTGCTGATGATGATCACTTCAGCAACGGTCTTTGTTATCATTTATAATATTCATTATCATTCATAATATTTTATTCTTTCATGACCAAGGCCATGTGAGGGAGGATAGTAATATGAAGCAATCACAGTTGATTTCCAAGACAGATCTGATACTTGGTTATGATAATAGGATAGTAACTTAACTTGAGGTGATGCAGAACAGAAAGCTTAATTGGGCCAAATCTGATACCAAGACATTATCTATCTCTGAATTCAGAATAGGCCCAGATTTGAAGAATCTCAATTCTCTACTTTACCCAAAGTTCCATAAGACCATAAAAGCATGCTAATCTCTGTCATTCACTGAGAGAAATTTTAGTAAATAAACTTCGTAGGAACAGCAAATAAGTTCAAATTTGATTTGATTCTCACTATTTACATAGTGGAAAGTTATTGATGGCAGCTTTTTAATCTCTGTCAGTGATATACTAATTTCCTGTATATTGCAGACACTTGTGTTCCAAAAATCTATGATAAATCAATTTCCTTCCATTTTCCTGTACTTTTAATTCAGGAAACAAAATATTTCTCTTTTCTTTTCAGATACTTTAGATTGCCTAGCTCCCAAAATGAAAATTTTATTTTGTTTTGTTTTTAAGTCAAATGACTTTCCCACCATCTCTGCAAAATTGTGGTTAGTCAATACGCTATTACCTAGCATCGTCATCAACAAACAAAGATAAGAACTTTAGAATGTTAGTTCAGACCGTCTATTTTACTTTTGGAAATTGTAAAGCTTGATGGGAAGAAATAAAGTACATATCTGGATTTGCAGATTTTTGTGAGATTGTTCTTTGGGTCTTGAGATCTGTTTTGAAAGAAATGGGCAAACTGGCATTATGCTTCTACATAAATTGTCTCATCAGCTACAGTATGTTTACATTTGCTATACAAAATATTCATTATGTACAGCTTGCTGTTGTATGTAAAACTGATGACCTAATTCAGAAAATATATGCATATCATTTAGTTTATGTTCAACTGCTCTGTCCTGATGACATGCATCAGATTTATATGGCTGTCAGAATTGGATTATCATCCACCACTAATTGCTGGTGGCCTCCTTCTTTATGAAATCTTAGCCTTCTCTCCCTGCCCCCATGTTTATCTTCTGCTCCCTCTTCCTGCAAAATTGTTTCTACTAAATTCTCTTCTTCCGACTTACCCCCTTCACTAATTATTTTACCAAATCATTTTCTGGAAGACTATATTACCTAATGGACAAAGGACTGATGGTTATACTATTTCTACTCCTGTCATTCTAAATTAGCCAAGCTCTGATACTAGACAATTAATATTGAGTAATTCAGGATGCCTTGCATCTGGGAAAAACTTGAACAGTGACTCACCTTCAGTTCAGAAGCCTAATTGCCATATCTGTGAAACAGATATCATTAAAAACGAGCTATAGCAAGGACATTCAGCAGCCTGTCAGCCCTAAGTAGCTATAGAGCCATGGCCAATGGAGCAAAGGGAATTTGCTGAACCATGCTTGTATACATTAAATTTATTCTCTATAGAATAGTAAATATCATTAAACTGGTGTTTAATGTGTGCCTAAATGGATGTTAGCTATCAATAGAAGGGAATATTTATAGAACTTGGGAGTGTACAAATAATTGGGGTATTGTTTGCTACTTGATTGTTCTGGTATTACTCCTGGTGTTAATCTCTATTTATCTGAATGTTGATTGCTGGAAAGGAGGTGTTTTGGGGTATTTTGGTTTAGCTTTTGGATTCTCTCTTTTGAACAGTATGTAAATGTTGTTTATATATGGTTGATGGCTAATTTGTCTGAATGCCAGGCTTTCAGAAATTTTCTGGGACTTAGCTTGCTTAGGATGCTTCCCTAGTTGAAATTATTGTGTGTCCATGCCTAGTGTAATTAGGCAGTTTTCATCATCCCTTCTGACAGTTAGTTGTGTTCATGTGTGAGCTCTGCATGTTTACTACCTGTCTGTCTACATAGTCATTGTTCAGTTATTACACTGTATGTTGTAGATGATTTCTGTTCCTTCCTCCACCCTCTAGAATTACTGGGCCTTTTGATTTATTTAAAATATTTTGGGGAGCTTTAGTTGGTTTGTGCCCTGTGGGGCTTCCTGTTGCATTGAATTGTTTAAGAATAAAAGTAAACAAGAAACCAGAATCATCACATTCAAAACTATGAAAAGAGTGGCCTTAGGAATCCATCTGTACAGAATCTTAATCTGAGTTACTCTGTTGAGCACTAAGTAGAGACATGCATTACTTTCCATATCTAAATCAGAGGTGGTATTCAGCAGGTTCTGACCAGTTCTGGAGAATTGGTAGCAGAAATTTTAGTTTGGCGAACTGGTAAATACTACCTCTGACTGGCCCCACTCTCATCTGTTCTCTGTCTTCTGAGTCCCAGCTGATTGGGAGGAAATGGGGATTTTGCAGTAACCTTACCCTGCAATGCCCACCAAGCAACACCCACCAAGCAATGCCACATCCACCAAGCCACACCCTCAAAACCGGTAGTAATTTTTTTTGAAACCCACCACTGATCTAAATGCACGTTAAAAATAGGTTAATCATACCTCATGTTAAGTCTATCCCCATTAGGAGACTAGAGTTCAGCAGTGGAATGTAGTAATAAATAAGCCGTTGAATAGTCACTCACAGCCACCACAGGTAAAACAAAGAATAGCTTTACTTGCGTAACAAAAATAGGATAAATAGTCTCCAAGCAGACTATAAGTAGTCTTGAAATATATACAGTCTATTTACACCTCGTTGAAGTTGCAGTTGCTCAACTCACAATTCACCATGTAGACAGGTAACTTAGTTGCAGACTAGCCACCATCCAATACACTGTCTTCTCTCCAATACAAAGCTCATACAGTAACAGTCAGGAACATCAGTAGCTATCCGGGAAGGAAGCCGTAATAGTTCCTTCCTCTTTTTATGGCTGCTTAAAGCAATTAGCATCCAATTACATCTCTCTAGCATTTAAAGTAACAGATACATTTGTTGCAATCATGGCTTATTATACATTGCCAAGCCAAGACTAGGGTTACATCCCTAACACCTCAGAATGGAAAAAGAAATGTTACATTTTAGCTAGTTTGTCTAATCTAATTTAAGATGATTCAGATGAAGAAACAGATGTCAGCAGAAGAGCCCGCTATGGATCCTGTCTGCTAAGGTATTCAAACAGGTGTGATTAAGGAAAAAAAAAACCTTTTCGCATCCCCATCCCATCATATCTCTTGGCTCTTGAAGCATAGTTTTCAGCACAGTTTTAAATAATATTTTCATGTTTATTCATTGTAATATTTTAACTAAGTTTCACTTATTTCTATAATTGGTAAGTCTCCCGGAGTTATCTTGTAGGGGAAATGGGCAGAATAGAAATTAAACAAACAAACAAACAAACAAACAAACAAACATACAAGATTTTTGTATATATTGTATATATACAAAATGTAATAATATTTAATATATATAAAAACAGATTAAATGCTTGAAAACTGCATTTGAATGTTTTTTTCAGTTGAGCAGACTGGATATTTCATTTAAATATCCATTTCCAAAATTAGCTGAGAGACTTTCCCAGTGTTGAGCACTTGGTCCCAATGCGATCAATGGGACTGACAACAAATTTATATATTGTACTGTACAAATGTAATATGTTTATTTATTGTAGATGTCTAATTTTAGAGAGACTATAACAGTCAACCAACTCAGCTGTATCTTGGAAGCTAAGGCAGGATTTTCACAGCCAATGCAGGCCTGTGAAGCTGTTTTAAGTAGTTGCACTTTGGAGGCTGCAACAGGTTTGTTGAAAGTACAGTTAGGCAATTTGCAATTGTCAGAGAAAATTATTTGTAAAACACACACACACATACAGTGTACACATACACACATACATGCATACATAATACATTTATACATGCATACACATATACACATATATAGATATAGATATAGATGATAGATATACAGTAGATCAGAGGTGTCAAACACACAATGGCATGTTGTCGTCATGTGACATATCACAACTTTCCCCCCTTTGCTAAACCAGGAGTTGTTGTGGGCAGAGTGGGACGCATCCAGCAGGCAGGCCACAAGTTTGACACCCTTGATATAGATGATATAGATATAGATGGCATAGATATATTTAATTTCAAGTTTCTAAACTGTATATCTCCTTCAAAGAGAAGCTCTGGGAGAGTTGCAATATAATCAACATATAAACCAACATATACAATTAACATTAAATATTAAAATTAATTGAATGTTAAACATTTTAAATTATAACATTATAAAATTTCATAAAGATAAAAAAATCAAAGATAATCATTTAACATACATGTGGGGGGGGGGCTGTCATGGGGCCACATAGTGAAGTTTTGACCCCTTTACAGAAGGCGAGCTAAGGCCTTTAGACTGGCACAAGGTCAAAATTTAAAAGATTCACTCACAAGTATTTGATAAATCAAACCAAGCAGTAGACATAATAGAAGTAGACATAATAGAAAGCTTTTCCCTAACTTCCTTGGCAGAATTATGAGAATATGTTTAATAGGACACTCCCTGTTAGTTTCAAGTGGCCCATTGGGTATTCTTTTCTGTTTGGTGCATGGAATTAACTAGTTTGTTCTTCAAAAAAAATCTAGATGTTTTATAATATGCATTTTAACAGGATTATTCCTGCAACTGGATTTTAGGAAAAACTGGGGGAAAATATTCCACACTTATTCTATATCAGATCATGGAGCCACCTAGCCCTTATACTGAGTGGCAACAGGACTGCATGCAATGGTGTATAACTTCAGGCATATCATGAAGAAGTGTATAACTTCAGGTTCCCAGAGCTTTACAGATGTTGCCATCAATACATACTTTAGAATCTATCACCAAGGAAAATTTCTTACATTTATGACCATTTTTAGGGTGGGTGTGGGCAGGTGTTCATTCACCCACCCACACATGAAGTCAATATTCATTCCTGGCAGCTGCCTGGAAAAGTCTCTGCTGCTTTTTTGGCAAGATTATATAAATGGTTTGCCATTGCCTTCTTCCTAGAGCTGAAGGAGAGGGATTGGCACAAGGTCACCCAACTGACCTGTATCTAAGGGAGGATTAAAACCTGAGTTTCCCTGTATTTAGTCCAGTACCTTAACCATTGTTGGAAGAAATGTCCTTCTGGGTTCGGCTCCAAGTGGGGAAAAAGACACTGGAGACACAGAGGCTGCTTGGAAAGATGGTTTTAATGGTGGACAGGACCACATCGCTTGAGTCCTGAACAGAAAAGGTGATCACATGCTTCAATGTTGGTGGAGAAGAAGAGAAGGGCAAAGGAAGGGCTGAAGAAGGGCTTGCGGGGCTTTTTATAATCTGTTCTGCTCCACCTATCTGTTTCCTGTTCCTGTGTAAGAAATGTATTCTGATTGGTTGCCAGACTCTCATGGGCCCGTGCAAGGGCAACCCTCTAGGCTGAGTTTTGAATCCAGGTTTGGTTGAGTTCTCAGATGCCATGTGGTCAGTTGAGTAAAGGCTTATATTATCATGCCTTCATTCCCATCCCCCTGGAGCTGATGGGGAGAACTCTTTATTATGTAAAGTGGACTACCTTGGCCTTCTTAATGGCCCATTGACAAAGTGGGGATGGGCCGGAAGCTGCAGGAATTTACTTTGGGTTTAAAATGTGTTTCTCCCTTTTTCACATCCAGGAAAATATAATATTCTGCCTTTTCAATATTTCCTAGGATATTTTATTTTTTCTGGGAGAATGGCTGGGTGGTAACTTCCAACACCAGTATAATGTACTAGCATTCTAAATCCCCCTTTCTGTCAGAGTTTGTTGCATAAATTCAAATCCAGAAGCACACACAGATAACTGATGCAGCAGGATTCATTAACTTCTTTATATACATAAGAATAGATGAATAAATGTACAATACCAACAGATGGTTCTTCCAAGTAAACACAAGGCAGGAGAGTTATAGGCAAATAGAAGCAGTTAGATTCATTTCAGCAGACAAACCCAGACAGACTGCTTGTTTACTCCTCAGAGAAGCAGACTGCTTAATACAACTAAGCCACACCCAGACTTCTTACCTAAGTTTCTGTTTCAATTCTCTGCACAGACTCAGATCTGTTTAAGCTCCCTTTGGTTGACTTAGTTGTTATGCCTATTCATTGGCTGACTTTGTTCCCATGTCTCTCCCAGTCATGAATATTTTAACACTTTCTCAACATTTTGACATCCTGTATATGGTAAAAAAAAGGTGCAGCATCTGTAAATCTACATCACTCTTTGCTTAAAATTAAATAAAGTGCTCTGCCCAACTTATGCTTTCCTATAAATTAAACTGCTTAATCAGTCTGGGCAAACACTTTATGGAGCTTTTAATACAAGATATCTAATGACTTGCTGTTTCAGAAGTTATAGGCTAGCATCCTTTCCTGCTTTCCCAAGGATATGAACATTGGTATTGGTATTATTGGTAAATCTTTCAAAATCTCATTGTCTTAATAATATTTCTTTTAGCATATTATTATAGGTCAAGGGTCATAGCAACTGATGAAACTGTGTGAACTCAAATTAACCCAAAATTGTATGTTTCATAGTCTGTATGTTTCAGTCTTCTCACTGCCAACATTTATCTCCCCTCTGTTTTCTACATGGCATAGATTGCTAGTGCCAATGGAAGATTAGCTGTTTATCCATACAGAAAGTTGAAATGGATTTAATAACATGTGATAGATCAACCAGAACAGCACATGAAGTTAAGAATATGAGTTACAAATAAAGCTATGCCAAAGCATTTACTAGTGCAAAGAGCATTCTTTTGAAAAGAAGCTAGTGCCATTTGGGATTATATTAATCCACTGTAGAAGAAGCTTGGCAGATTTGCCAAGGGTCGCTTCTATATCCTTGGTTAGTCAACTATCATGATTCGAAAATCCTTAGTGAGCAAACAGCTGAACACAGTGTAACTGCCTATTTTCCACAGTGTAAGTGCAAATACTGATACAGTCATGTAGCTGGCAGGAGAATTTGAAAACCATCTACTCCAACCCACTCAAAAGCAGGAGATCGCTTTCCATGTTATCACTGAGAGGTACATAAACAGAATCAGATTAAAAATAGGAATATTCACAGCTGCAACTGAAGCCAAGAAATACTGAATTTATCAGCAACCTCATTCTTTTTACTGCTATTATTAAATGAAAATTGTCCTGGATTGTTGAAGTTTAATGTGGATCTTTCCTCTTTGAACATTTGAGAAATAAATTATGTAATTGTCTTTCAAAACCTAACCAGATAGGTAGTTTAGATGATATTTTCTTAGTTCCAATTATCAAATTTTCTGTCTAGTAGATGAACTATTTAGAATCTTATAATGCTAATAGTCCAACTTCTTCTATCTTAATTTTTTATCAAAACATTCTCAATTGATACTCCATAATTAGATTCATGCACTGTACACATTCCCTTTAATTTTGTTCCCAGTGTTTTTCTTGCAAGTGCAGGGTCCACCTTTTATTTTTAAACTAATTATTGCCCAAGCCAGATGTTGTGATGTGAGAGTGATTGATCCAAAGTCTCCCAGTCAGCTTTCATGCCTAAGCCTTGAACTTTCTGTCTCTCAGTTTCTACTCCGGTGCGTTAAGCACTAGGTCAAACTGGTCCTCTACACACTCCTTACCTTTTCTTTTTGCTTGTTCTATTCTAGATTCACCTAATTTAGTGCTATCCAGATATTTTTAATGCTAATCACCTGTGATAGACGAACAGATTGTGAGACTATGTTAAGCAGCAATCCAAATTCTTGGACAATACATACTCATGAAGCATTTTTTTAATTATTTTATTCTGACTATATGATTAGACACTTCATTGGGTAATGCTTTCTGAGATATTTACTTATCTAAACAGAGAAACAGAATAACCAAGGGTAAAAAGGCAGTAGGGACAGGGGAGCAACTTCCATCTTCTACCCAGCTTGACTGCAGCTGTCTGCTCTCCAGCAGCATCTGGTGGGGCCAATCTACCCAGCCTTTGCAGGACTAGGGCAGAACCAATCCACTGAATCTTTGGCTGGCACTGTGGCAACACTGAAGCGACCATAAATTGGTCAAATATCAATTATATGGTACCCACATTTTGGATAGACTATCCAAGTCAGCCCATTTAAAGTACTTTGTTTCCCAGATTATTGCCCTGTGATGCACTGTTTCACCTAACGGTTGTTAATTATTACACTTAATAGTTTTGCCTTGTTACAGACACAAGAGTTTTAATTGTGTGCAAGTATATACATGTACTTACATACATGCATGCATGCATACACACATGCATATATACATAAACACATCCTTTTGTACCTTGATCCAGTCATGAGTTTTATCCCACTATATTTTAAAAATGCCTTCATAAGTTTCTTATCTTATTTTAAAATATCAAGTTTGGCTTGTGTTTTTTTTTTCATACTATGCTCTAGCCCAGTTTCTTTCCTGCTGTTTCTGGTACTTGGTATTATGCATCTCTTATGCCTTCTCTAGAATGGTTTAACCTGCATTTCTTTATCAGGTTTTTTGGGGGAAAAAACTTGCCAAATGTACTTCCCCAATATCTATGAAATAAAACTAATTTCTTTCCTGAAGACCTTCATCACAGAATCAAAACTTTTTCTCTCAACATCTGTTTGCATTGCGAATCATTCGCTTACAGTATTCTTATACTTCTTCCTAGGCTTTAAATAGGAAGTGTGATGAAAACACCATCTGTTATCCATCTTCCCATCCAGAGCCTCATAGTCAAGTTGTAATAAATTGAAAGCTGTGTCTGGCAATATTGTTTGTGTCTATATGAATCAGCAGGATAGGATTATAGTCTATGTCCATGATGTTTCCTGAATAGATTTTTGCCACATCTTTGATACGCACATCAGGATAGTAAAACATTTCCTGCAATTATTTGTCATGGCAGCCTCCATGCCTCTCAGTGGGGAGTAAAAATGAGCAACATGGTTTCCCCCTCATAGCTGTAGCAAAGTTTTTATCAATCTGTAGAAGCGTCTAATTATTACTGTGTTATCTATGGAATCAAATACAGCTATTGTTGTTTTTTTGAGTGAAGCGAAAATGGCATTTTTCCATGTGTTTGCCTCAATATTTTCTCCTTGTTATTCCTTTTATGCCTCATGTGCTGAATCCAGAAGTTAGTTTTCTCTTCTGTCGTAACTGAAACATCCATATATCTTTATACTTCATTTTCAAATAGAAATCCTTTCCATTTGGGAGCAATGGAGAAAATAGACACAAATAGATCTACAGAAGTCCATCTCTGACCCCCAAATCCAAAACTAAACTTATTCTTATTTTAAGGGTAAATGTTCCATTGTTGCAAAAAAAAAATCATGATTACTTTTTAATTGATCATATTATTTATCTTTAGGAAATAAAACAAAAGAATTTATGTAGGCTTAAGAAAGTAAACTAAATTCACAACTTATTCTATTAAAATACTGCTTTACCAAAATGTTACAAAATGGCAGACAAGTTGCCAAAAGAGTAGCCATGTTAGCCTTTCACAGCAAAATCTTGTATCCATTCAAGTACTAGACAGGAGCAAGCATGAAGACGAAAATCAAATCCTTTGATATGCTATGCACAGAAGGTCATAGGATGCAATGGATAAATTCACCAAAGCATTTTTATACCAACAAACATAAAAGGACTTGGCTCTCTCTATATATATATTGCTATATATTCAATATAATGCTATAGCACAGAACAGAGAATTATTCAAGTAACTCATGCCAGATGGTAGTTTTCTTAATCAACTTTCTAGAGAATCTACCCTGGACCCCTATGTAAAATATTCAGCCATGGGATTCAAAGAATAATCAGGGGTAGTGTTATTTAGTTTTTCATAATTGTTTCTATTATTAGCTAACATTATTCAAGATTGTTATCAGTACTTATGCCATATTGAATATCCCAATCAAGGAACTATCAGCTCAGATATGCAAACTAATAGTAAACAACAGCCTAATCAAAGAACCACCAAGGTCACTCCCACTGACAGGTCAAGCCACTAGTATATAAAATATGTGCTAATCTCACACCCTTCTAGAAGTGATGGTGTTATCTAGTTTGATAATGAAATGTCAAAAAAATGTCAAAAAAACCAAGAAAAAAACAACCCAAGCTCAAATAGGACCCACAGTTCAACCTTGTTCCCTTCCAACAGTATTAGACATATTTGCCACATGCGCTCTTTATATAAAAAAAAATAAAGGTAGAAATAAATAAATACTCTTATAATCCTTAATTAATCAAAGACCAATTCTATTATAGGTAAAAAATGCTGGCTAAATTGTTATGCAAAGCTCAGATAGGAACTTTAGGTGGTTTCAAAAGTTACTCCCAACAGTTCACCAATAGTTCCCAAATTATTGGTGATCTATTAAAGCTTCAGAATTGTACTCAAACTCAAATTAAAATATAGGGAAGCTTTCTTGTTCTTTGTACAATCTGATAGTTCAATTTCTTCTTCCTAGAATGATAATCAAGTTAGCTAGGCAGACATTCAGCATGTTCCAGTGTAGGGAATACATATTTTTTTTCCTGCAAAATAGGAAGCCCTTCTTTTCTCCAAGGTCCGTATTTTCCAAAGATTCATACATTTAACACCTAATTCCCACAGCACTCTCTTATATTTTCCCATGTAGTAAGGCTGTATTGCTATTATCTTTCTCATCTTTCTCATCTTACTTACTTTCTTCTCCTATGGGTATCTTATGATTTATCACTTGTTGCTTTTACCTTATGATTTATGTTTATATCTTATTATTTATTATTAATTTAATTAATTTATTAAACTTCTAGACCGCCCCCTCTCCTTATGACTGATGATTTACCACTTTGTTGTTTGTATGTACACTTGAGAGCTTATGGACCAGAGACCAATTCCTTGTGTGTCCAACCACACTCAGCCAATAAAGAATACTCTATTCTCTTCTATGTATGTGAGTTGTTAACATCTTTCAAAATAATGTATTTTATCAATTGTGCAGGTAAAAGAGAACTATCCAATTTTGTAAGGATACAGATTGTTTTGGCTTGGGTCACATAACATTAAAAAAAAGCAGATCCATCATCTGGAAGTGCATATGTAGATCACAATTAATAGTGGTATGGGGTGCCTTTTTTCATCATCAAACATGATATAGCTATAGAAAAATGACTTCACCACAATCCTTTATATATGATTTGTTCCAGATTAGACTGCAGTGGTATGTCTGGCAAATGATTTTTTTAAAAAGAGAATCTGAAAACTGCAACTAGACAAAAATGTTATCAGAGTAAGATAAGGAAAATAGGAAGACCTAAGCAAACAGAATATTTGTTTGATATACTGTACATTTCAGTTTTCTGCAAAGAGCAGAAATTGAAATATATTTGTATCTTAATAATTCCGGTGTTCTACATATTTTCAGTTTATTGCTTCACTGCCCTATATTATCTGTTCATTTTTATAAGCCATTATCTCATTATCTAAATCTATTGTTTTCTTTTTCACTTCAGAAAAAAATACTTTCCAAATTATTTTAATTGTCCAGAAAATTACACAAATTGCTATTTCTTTAATAACCATGGTATCTTCTCTTGTGTTGAATTATTATTATATTTGTCTTCCTTCCCTAATAAAAGAAACAGTAAATCTTTATTTTGTATCGATTGGTTATAGGTTTCATTTATTTTTTTATCCATTAGTTCTACATTTTCATTAATAAATCAATTGTCTGATAGTTATTTAATTAAACTTAATTCCTAAATTTAAAAAAAAACCTCATTTATTTGCTTCAATTCAGAACACGTTCATCAGCCATTACCTTCATTACTTTAAAAAAATGAAGCTTATTACATCATTATAATTTTTTTATAAATTCATTCAACTTGTGCCATTATCCTAATTAATGTATGGCATTTGCTTATACTGCTTTTTTAATATAACTTATTAATTTTATTAATAAAATGATGATCATACAATAATTGATATTGATAAATATTTGCCATTGTGCCAACAGCCAATTCTTTTAAAACAAAGAAGTGAATGATTGTTGAAGTATTAATTTTCCAACACATAAATTAATTTAATGAATCATTCAAAATATTATTTATTGCCATAAGTAAATTGTGTAGCTTAAAACGATTAGTTGATTAACAATCATCTTATAATAGATACCTTGACAGATTAATTAATATTAAATAAAAAATACCATTTTAGAACTGAACTGATATGAACAATTTTGCATGTAATCAACTTAATGTCTTGAAGATATTCAAAGTACAATTTAATATTTATAATGCATTTATTAAGTTTAATGATTCATAAAGTTTTCCATCTCATAGCAGTGATTCTGGGCAGCATTCAAAAATTAAAATCATCAAAACAACATAAACTATTCATCAATGTATAGCTTATTGAACCACTTTTTGCAAAAGCCTGTGTGTATTCTTTAATTCTTTCAATAGTTGAATTAATTTTAGTAATCTTACTTAAGTGTTCAAAATCTTAGTCTTATGAACATTAACCTAGAAGGCTTGAATGTATCTTAAAGACCAACGCTTCAGATTCATAGCCCCATGTAAATTCCTGACATTCTCCAATTATTTATTTCCTTGTACTTGTAAATATAACTGTTGATGATACCTGAGTACTGGGGGTATCTTTGTTATCATCATATGTATGGTTTATTGTGCAGCAGATAGGATAAAGAAGAGCCTTGTATTTTATGTGTTTGTGTGTAGGGAAGAGGAATCAGCAATGTGAAACAAAATATAACAAGTGCTATTGTTTCATAACTTTCTAGAAATCCTACCAGTGACGTGCGGTGAGGTTTATGGCTGGTGAGGCACTGACCCAGTGGTGGGTTTCATTTTTTTTTAGATTTATGGACTTCAACTCCCAGAATTCTACAGCCAGGCATGCTCAGTTCCAATTTAAAGCATCAGCATTTGTGTTTCTCCTTTGCGAAAGGAGTTTACTTCTTTCTTTTTCTTTTTCTTCTCCCTTCCCCTCATTCCTCTCTCTCTCCCTCCCTCTCCCCTCTCTCAAACACACACACACACACACACACACACACACGTTGGATTGACTACACACACTTTCTCCCAGCCCCAAAGGATCCAGCCCAGCTTCACTGATTACAGGTTTGAAAAGGCAGCATAGCTCTGCCTACAATCAAACCCTAATCCTTCCCTCCAGCCTTTGCCCAAAGTCCCACACCAGGAGGATGAAGTTTGAATTCCTCCCCCTCCCTCCAACCCACACATACCTTCTACAGCTGTTTCAGGGAGGATTTCAACTGTGCTCTTGCCTCGGGTCCTCTGAAGAAGCCCCGCCTAAATGAGCGCCCTCTACTATGAGGCAGGAGAACTGCGTGCCTCACCTACATCAGGAACTTTAGGCTTTTAACCCTTGCTTAACTCTGCTCGAGTGATCATAAAACGCTTAAAGTCAGACTAGAGGAGGCATGCAGTTCTCCTGCCTCAAAGTAGAGGGTGCTTTTTTAGAGGCTTTTTAAAACAGTTAAGCAGATTCATCCACGGTGAGGCAGCAACTAGCTCAGCTTTTTCCTTTTACATTTTTTTTTCTTTTCATGATGACAGTGGTGAGGCTGTGCCTTCCCTGCCTCCCCTGCCTGCATGTCACTGAATCCTACATGTTTGTATTTGTGTGTATATATGTGTTTGCATTAGGGACGTGGTGGCTCAGTGGCTAAGACACTGAGCTTGTCAATCAGAAAGGTTGGCAGTTTAGTGGTTCAAATCCCTAGCACCGCATAACGGAGTGATCTCCTGTTACTTGTCCCAGCTTTTGCCAACCTAGCAGTTTGAAAGCACGTAAAAAATGCAAGTAGAAAAATAGGGACCACCTTGGTGGGAAGGTAACAGCATTCCATGCACTGGCATTTAGTCATGCCAGCCAATGATCATGGAGACATCTTAGGACAGACTGGCTCTTCAGCTTTGAAACAGAGATGAACACCACCCCCTAGAGTTGGGAACAACTGGCACATACCTTTATTTATGTGTTTGCATGTGTTTGTTTATGTTTGTGTTTCACTCTGTATGTGACATCTTTCACTTGTTAGATTTCTTTATCTTTTTTTCATTCCTTTTCTTTATCATCTTTGCTATAAAATAGCTATACTGATTGAGTAGGCATGCTATTTGTCAAAATGACAGGCAAAGACTGCTCTTTATGTAATGGCCACTTTATTTCTAAGACAGACCCAAAAATGTTGAAGTGTTTTAATGCTAAAGAAGCTATAGAAAACTTTTGTTGAAACAAAATACATCCTCTTTTAACACCCAGCTCTACTTTTCACCTTCCTCCCCTTATCCCAATAATTTCTAAATTTGGCCCTTCAATATTAAATATTGAGACTAGATGAAATGACTGAGAAGGTAAGGTAGTATTTTCCTTCAGGATTGTTGAAAATACAAAAGCTTCATAAACACTTCTAGGAAGTGGGTTTTTTTTTTTACTCCTAAAATATTAGATCTTTTTTTTCTTTAAAACATTTGCCTTCCATGTAGAACAAACCAAACTAAATGTTGTTTCTACTCACAAGCAGACACACAAGTTCATATCTAATCATAGCACTGTCAGTGTGGTTCAGAAAAAATGTGGTTTACAAAAACCTTCCTCTCTCAACTTAATGAATTAATTTCATATTAGCGAAGTGGATGAAATCATTGTTCTTTTTACTCCTATCTCTTGATAAGAATAATATTGTAAATATTGGTGTTATCAACACTTATAAGATGTCTTTTGATGCTCCTTAAAATGTGCCTTTAAAAGGAGCATTTTATTTCAGCTTTTGCAATATCCCTGATGACTTCTACAACTTTCATTTAATTTACGCAAGGAATGAGAAACAATTCCACTTAATCCTGTTTTTTTAAAAAAAATAAACAAAAATCAATGTGAGAGCATCTCGCAGAGATTTGGATATAATATGCTATAAAACACCAAAAGCAGGGGAAAAGGGGAGAAAGCTATGAAACTATCATCAAATAGCATGGCTTGATAATTCACCTTTTCATTGATCTCTGTTTTCTACTTTTAACCTTCTATTCTGTAAGAAAAGGTAAATCTCTCTTGTTAGGGCAGCAATAAGCAGATATACAGAACAGGAGATTCTAATTATTGTTTTTCCTTGAGTTTAATGTATCAAAAGAAGGTTGTCAAAAGGACAACAGTGGGAGACAGGAAAGGTTTAAATGATGTTGGAGTCTTCTGAATTATGAGCAACAGTCCATTTGATAATAATCCTTAAAAATGTTCAGCTTTCAGGGACCTGTGATTTAAGAAGTTCCAATTTTCCCATTTGAAGACAGTGTCTTAGAACTATAGTGTAAGCAATGATTTGAGATTGTTTTTTAAAGACTACTATGTAGAGTAAATAAACATTGCGTCACATAAGAAAGAGTAACTCAGATGAAGAATGAGCAGCAGAATAGAGCTGAATATCCTTTCCGCTGCTTTCTCTCTAAACAAACCTTCCTAAACGTTAATTCTAGGTGAGGGGAAAGCAAACAAACAGGCAGTAGCATTCTCCCAAGCCTTCTGCTTAAGCAAGTTTGCAGAAGTAATCTCTTCAAAGTGGTGGGAAGTCAACTGGTTTGACTCAGTGGTTTGATCTCTGAAGATTAGTCACAATTACAGCTTCATCTAGTCTTAATCACATAACCATTGGACTCTTACAACACAGTAAACCATGATTTACCAATCCTGATAAATCCTGGACGCATACAATAACTGAAGCCAAAACTAAGCAAGCTATATCACAGTTTAGTTTGTAATATAATCTACAGTGCAGTTGACGCTTTCAAAAATATATATGCTTCTCATACATTGAGCAAAACAAGCTAGGCAGATCCATTTCCTCTTTATACCCATTTTTATTAAGATTGCCATTTGCTCTATTCTTGTTTGAAATCCTGATACTTGTTTAAATAGTTAAGCTGTATTTTCCTGGTTCAGTTTTGGTATAGGCAATGTGTGACTTCCAAGTACACACAACTGTGAATCTTGAAACCTTTTCTGGTTTTTATATTGAATTAATCCTCCCCTGAAACATGTAATAAAAATTTCTGAGCCTTTTAATGACTAAAATAAAATAAAAGAATTGGAAGCTCAAGGAGATAGCAAGCAACACCGTGATTACAGTGCAAACCCCGAGAAATATCTTGTTGAAATGGGGAACATAAATACCATAATTCAGTGAATTCAGGCTACTGATTATTAAAGTGTTTCAAGAAAAGCCAATAACCGATAAAGTCTAGGGACAATAAATTAAATTGAATGCTCAGATGAGAATGTGAAACATTAATGGCAGGTAATAGTCATAAAACCAAGCTGATAAAGCAGCAAGTGAAAGAGTGGTGACATTTTCTTGCCTCTGATACAAATAACTAGGAGGCTCCAATGTTCCCATTTCCCCCCAGAAAAAGCTCCTTGACATTTCAAACCTAAATGGAAGAAGTCCATCTTGTCTTATTGCTGCTTTTATCTTGTTATTCACTGTGAAGTTATTGAGAAGCCTTTGGCAGAAACTGTTTGGATAATATTTACCGTTACTTCTTTAGGGCTTATTCATACAATAAATGGCCAGAGAAATAGAATCACTTTGTCTCAATGCAAAAAGAACAAAATCCTCCTTGATTACTTTTATTACATACGTACTATATAATAGGGGACAGGAGTCAGGGTAATTTTTCAAGCAGGGGTTTTCTTTTATCGTTTATTTTTTGTATGATACCTCAAAAAATGCAATGTGACATTGGAAATATTTTTCTATAAGAATAAACAATTCAAAGAATATGTTAATTATCATTTCCATAAATACCATGTAGGCATTTATTTCATGCAGTATTTATATGTCCAAGATGATATAAAGTTATTACTTATATTCATGTTCTCTTGCAACAGATGTTCTTAGTGAAACTCTCTCCCACCATCCAACCCCATTTGCTTTTTTCATATATCCACACATTTATATGAAACTGAATGTTAAATTCAGTGAGCTTTATATTTTTATTTTTAGCAATAAAACATACAGTAGCTGTACAAATGTTTTCAGTTTGAGGAATGTGGATATTACAATTGTCAGCAATAAAGCATAGTTCAAAGTAAGAAGAAGCTAATCTTTTCCTCAAGGCCATCCACGTGTAAGAATGTTTTCATCTTCCAGTTACATTGTAGAATTGCACATTACAATTTTTTGCAACAAATGTGTGCACATGTTACACACAGAGAGAAAGAGAGAGAGAGAGACAGAGACAGAGAGAGAGAGAGAGAGAGAGACAGAGACAGACAGACACACACACACACACACACACAGACACACACATACACCACAGAGGGAGGGAAGGAGGGAGGGAGAAATTTGTAATCACTATAAAACTGTTCCTTCATTCCAGTTTCAGTAGAAATGTCTGAGGCAAGATCAACGTTTTTGTTCTCCAGTTGTAGATGATGGACTGTACTATGCATTTTACCATTCTGGAATATTAGTAGTAAATATTTATTAGGGTTGGAGCAATTCTATACACTCGCCATGGTGTGATGACACCATACAAGCCATGTTTGGAGGACATTAATGGATAGCATATTATAAAATATGTTCTGAATGTTTCCTTGTTCATTTTTTCCATTCTCGACCAAAGTTATCAGGGCTGAAATCTCAGATTTGGAAACAAGGTTTAGCTTACAAAATATATATTAATTTGACTACAATTTATGATTTATTTAATCTATAATTCATGCATAAGAGTGATGCAGTGATTAGAATACAGTACTGCAGGATACTTTTTCTGACTACCAGCTGCCTGCAATTTGGCAGATCGAATCTCACCAGGCTCAAGCTTAACTCAGCCTCCCATCCTTCCGAGGTATATGAGAGCAAAAAGTCAGCCTTCCTCAGGTTTCCACTCCAGGCACGTTGGAACCATATAGAGTACATTCAATTTTTAACTCAGCAACTAATAGTTATCAGAAGTAATTCATCTGCCTCGTGCTAAATTAATTATGTGCAACATGATCTAGAATAGGGAATATTACTTCAGCTCCTTGTCACTCCCTGATGACCCTTGAGTTTACAATAGCACCATATCCCTCTGTAGTGATGATGAACCTTTGATTGGTCCATCCAGGATTCAACTGGTTTTCAAAGAACGTTAGGGTGGTCCTTGAGGCCTTGGTTGCTCCTTGGAATGAGGCAAAAATTATTTCAGATTGGATTATACCTATGCAGTCTGTCACTGTACACAGATCCTGGTTGTGTCCCTTGTTGTGTCCCTTGAGAAAACCTCCAGAAGGTAACCTGATAGAAGAAATACCTAGATTATCACTAGGGAAAAAAATAAAGCAACCTTCAGCTGTGCACAGGTAAAAGTTTTCATTATGACTTACCTTAAGAGTAGGGATAAGAGTAGGGAAATCTGTCTGTTTCTGTGCTCCTATTGCAGGGGTGTCAAATGTGCATCATCACAGCAGCATCGCATGGTGTATCGGGACTTTTCCCCCCTTCATTAAATCAGGCTGGAACGGGGTCAGCACGTGACACATCCAGCCCTCAGGCCACAACTTTGACACCCCTGTCCTATTGTGTCTTCTGGGTGCTGTCCAATGGTCCTAATCAAAGAGACCAAATGCTTCTGGTAGCTGCCCTTGAAGTCTATCTGGAAGCTTCAATTGGTCCAAAGGATGTATTTATCTCATTATTCACATATAACAGTGATGGCGAACCTTTTTTGGCTCGCGTGCCACAAGTGGGGGGAGCGCAGGGGGGTCGTGTGCAGGCGTGCCGCACCCATAATGCAATGTGTGACCACCCCAGTGCGCATGCGCGCACAACACGCGACCCCCCCATTTTTACATGCTTTTTTTGCCCTCCCCAGAGTGCAGAGGCTTTATAGGAGCCTGGGGAGGGCGAAAAAAGCCTCCCCCGCCCCCCGGAGGCCCTCCGGAGGCTTCAGGGACCGTCCGGAGGCTTCCCTGAAGCCTTCGGAACACTTAAAACCACCCTCCAAGCAAACAGGAAGTGACTTCCGGTTTGCTCGGAGGGTCATTTTAAGCGCTCCGAAGGCTTCAGGGAAGCCTCTGGATGGTCCCTGAAGCCTCTGGAACGCTTAAAACCACCCTCCGAGCAACCCGGAAGTCACTTCCTGTTTGCTCGGAGGGTGGTTTTAAGTGTTCCGAAGGCTTCAGGGAAGCCTTCGGATGGTCCCTGAAGCCTCCGGGGGGGGGGGGAGGCTCTTTTCGCCCTCCTCAGGCTCCTATAAAGCCTCTGGAGCCTGGGGAATGCGAAATATAGCTTTTAAAAAGGTGAATTCAGCTGACAGGGCAGCGCCTTGCGTGCCCTGACAAATGGCTCCACGTGCCACTTGTGGCACGCGTGCCATAGGTTCGCCATCACTGACATATAACATTTCTATACTGTGAGTTTAGCATACATTTATGGATGCAAATCAAAATTCTTATTATCATCTTTTGAAGCTCAGCATGACATAGGATTGGGTTGTGGGACCACCTTCTCCCAAGGGTATGTACTCCTACTTCACAATCCAATAGGAAGCTCTTTCCTCAGGTGCTTAGTTCAGGATTACTGGAATTTCCAGTTGGTGAGATATAGTATTTTAATCCCAATGAGTGTTTACTTGTTTCAGTTAGCTTTTGCACTATGCATTTTGTATCTTTGCTTCATGGTTGTGAATGCCACCAGAGGCATTGTGTGAGTTCAGCAACATTATATATATATATATATATATATATATATATATATATATATATATATATATATATATATATATATATATATATATATATATATATATATATATATATATATATATATATATATATATATATATATATATATATATATATATATATATATATATATATATATATATATATATATGCTACACAGATGTAGGTTTTTTTAAATTAAAGGCAAAAGTGCAGAGCCCAAGATGATAATAATGGCAACTTTCCCACCAGAAGCATCCACAAGAAGGGATCAAGAATAGGTAAAGTACAAAAGCATTATTTATGTGATGCAAATTTCACATGTTTTGTACATACATCTTGACATAACATGCATAAATGAAAGGGATGGAATCAGGACCGGATTTAGATGAAAAGAGGCCCTAGGCTATTCCACTTATGGGGCCCTTTCACCTCCCATTTTTAAGTTTGTAAATTACATGAGAGATAATAAAATACATCATTACTGTGATATATATCAATATATTAAATGAAACATGTTGTAATTGGTACTAATCCTTATAAAAAATGTGGCACGGATAATAAATAAAAATAAAAGGCCCCTCTTGATCTTGAGGCCCTAGGCCAGGGGTGTCCAAACTTGGGAACTTTAAGACTTGTGGACTTCAACTCCCAGAATTCCCCAGCCAGCCTGGCTGGGGAATTCTGGGAGTTGAAGTCCACAAGTCTAAAAGTTCCCAAGTTTGGACACCCCTGCCCTAGGCTGAAGCCTAGTTAGCCTATAGGAAAATCCGGCCCTGGGTGGAATTGTGGTCCTGAAAAAAGTGCTAGATCCTTGGTCACTGTGGATTACTAGTAATCATGAAGCAAGATAGCATTTAGAGTCTAACATTAAACTTTTTAAAAGAGCTTTGTGAAAAGAGCTTAAACACAGGAAGTTCTCAGCTTCTGTCTAAGCACAGCTGGCTGTGACTTCCAGCATTAGTAATCTCTAATTTGTCACATGAGGAGGCAGCATTTCTAGTTAAGCATTAAGCATTTCTAAGTCAGAGTTACACAGCATAGGGTTAGGAGTGGTGGATTCTTCTTCTTTCTTATCACTTCTTAGAAGTGGAACTTCCTGTGTTGATTACCTTGTCTTGGTGGTCCACCTTATCGGAGGATAAATTTGTGATCAGGGAAATGTTGTAATTTTGTTTCTACACAGCAACACTCACAAAACATTCTGGACTACAGTGCAGTAAAACAGATTTATGAAGGAGAAACCTAAGGAAAGAAAATTATACACATTCATTGTTTGGGACAGTGAAAGTTTTATCACTAGAAAAGAAGAGCTGGATTAAATAAAGCTGGAATGCACAGGTACAGTATAGGTGATACCTTGCTCAGTAGTAGTAACTGTGAAAGGGATCTTGGAATCCTAGTGGACAACCATTTAAATATGATCCAGCAGTGTGCAGCAGCTGCCAAAAAAGCCAACACAGTTCTAGGCTGCATCAACAGAGGGATAGAATCAAGATCACGTGAAGGGTTAATACCACTTTATAATGCCTTGGTAAGGCCACACTTGGAATACTGCATTCAGTTTTGGTTGCCATGGTGTAGAAAATATGTGGAGACTCTAGAAAGAGTGCAGAGAAGAGCAAAAAAGATGATTAGGGGACTGGAGACTAAAACATATGAAGAACGGTTGCAGGAACTGGGTATGTTTAGCTTAAGAGAAAGAAGGACTAGGGGAGACATGATAGCAGTGTTCCAATATCTCAGGGGTTGCCACAAAGAAGAGGGAGTCAAACTATTCTCCAAGGCACCTGAGGGTAGAACAAGAAGCAATGGGTGGAAACTAATCAAGGAGAGAAGCAACTTAGAACTGAGGAGAAACTTCCTGACATTGAGAACAATTAATCAGTGGAACAGCTTGCCTCCAGAAGTTGTGAATGCCCCAACACTGGAAGTCTTTAAGAAGATGTTGGATAGCTATTTGTCTGAAACGGTATAGGGTTTCCTGCCTAGGCAGGGGGTTGGACTAGAAGACCTCCAAGGTCCATTCCAACTCTACTATTGTATTGTATTGTATTGTATTGTAAATAGAGAACGATATGTTCTTCACACTTGAGATTTGTTTCCCGGATTTTTTAAGTCACATCTTTTGTTGACTAGGTACTAGGGCATTAAATATCTTAGAACATGGGTGTCAAACTCGATCATGTTTTGCCTTTGCGGAGCTGGGGTGGGTGTGGCCTCTGCGTGATGCATCTAGCCTACAGGCCACCAGTTTGACACCCCTGTCTTAGAAGGTTTTTCTACCTTTTAGAAACTGAATGCAGTGTTCTAAATAATCAGTAACTCTTAGGAAAATAAAATATATCTGCTTGCTATTTTACCACTTTGGTTTATCTTAGTAAATTGTTTATTCCAGCTAGTTTTCAAGGACATAAGAAATGTCCTTTGAGACCATATCAGTAGCCCATATTTTAATCTGTAAATTCTATTCAAGGAAAATTAATGTTCATATCAAGTTATTAATTTCTATACAATGATCTTATAAGGTCATATTTCAAATTTTTAAAATAGCTTCCTTCAGGGTAGTTTGTGTCTTCTATTAATATATTTTATTACAGTGAGGATTAAAGCTGCTTTTTCTGGATAAAGTTAGCATTTGAGTTTTAGTCAGTTGTGCTATAACAACTTTTGGAGCAGCAGCCTAGAATCCAGGATTATCCTCAGTTTGTGCAGTTTGGGTCTGCTGGAAGCAACCCTGCCTATTCAAAAACCAAGATGGAAAATTCCTGTCACCAGAAGCTTCAAACACCTAAAACTACTCAGTCTTGACTTTTACTTGAGCCAAAGCCTGTTGCATCCCATCCTGACCTCCAGTGGGACAGAATGTCCATGGCACAATCAGGCATTTTGGGATGGAGATACAAAGCTAGGTATTTTCAACATTCTGATGAATACAATATACTCAATCCAAACCACCAGATAACCTCACTCAGGGATCTCATGTAAAGATAGGACAGAAATAAACCTTGTGGCTCCTCACAGACAGGCCACAGGCTGGACTTCTCTCTAGGCAGGGTTTCCTGCTAGGCAGGGGGTTCGACTAGAAAACCTCCAAGGTCCCTTCAACTCTGTTATTCTATATTCTATTCTATATTCTCCCTCATCATTGCTGATTTGATCCAGAGTAAGAAGGAGAATATTAACAACACTATATCATCTAACCTCAACCCCCAGAGCTGGTCCAGAAAATACCATGATCAATGGTAATGAAAGCCACTAAAAGGTCTAGAAGAAGAATGATGGGTGAACTACCCCCATCCTGTTCCTGCCAGAGGATATCCAAGAGGGTGATCAATGCCATCTGACCCATATCCTGGCTGAATTCCAGTTGAAAAGGTTCCAGATAATCTGTTTCATCCATTGTGTTTTGAAGCTGCAATGAGAACGCCTTCTCCACAACTTTCCTTATCAAGCATATATGTGTTTCATTATTACATTTCCATTCACAATTGAAATTGATTTCACTTGCCTGTAAATATGATAAATATATATGTGCTCTCTCTCATATCAGTCTAAGATGAAATATTGTAGAAATCATGAACAATTTAATGGTAACATTAATACCATTTTAATTAGCTTTATTATTTGTTTATGTATTTTATTTTAAAATTTGAGATTGTTTTGGTTGAAGATCTGTGTCTACTGTATTACAGTAGACCAAACAAAGACTGACTGCGCCCTTGAAGTGACTGGCAGAAACTCACAGAAGTCGGACATGTGAGGTTAGCAGATGATGAATTTGGAAAAATAATATTTATCAGTGATGAGAAAAGTGGAGGAGTAGACATTAAATAAACTGGATGAATGGGATCAAAAGAGGATACTGAAATGTCTTTGAAAAACTTACTAGGACAGGTTGAGATAATGAATATTTGTCCATGTCATCACAGAGCTGAATCTGACTTAATGGCATCAAATTAACTATGTATTGCTGTGAAATAGTAGATGACATTCTTCCTGCCACTTGGAGTCCTTGTTTAGCAACCACAATTGTGACAGGCAGTGACGTGCGGTGAGGTTTACGCCTGGTGAGGCTGGTGACGTCATCAGGAAGGCGGGGAATGGGACCATGTGTGCTGGAGGCTAAGGCTGCCTCAGTCTCCAGAACACGTGATCCCATTCCCCGCCTTCCTGAGCGCGCTCCGCCGGCTCGCGCTCCCCAAGAACAGCTGCTTTTTAGTGCTTTTCTGTGCGTCTGGCGTTTAGGACATCCGGCTACCTACCTAAACGCCAGACGCACAGAAAAGCACTGAAAAGCACTTCGCCTCCAAGCCACTTCGTCTTGATGACGTCGCCAACGTCGCTGCTGGGCACGGCCGGACGGAGGTAACCAGAGTGGCGCCGAGGGGTCCGGGCGGACGAAAGAGCGAGCGAGCAAGCGATGGAGGATCAGGTAGCCTGATCCTCGGTCGCTTGTCCACCGGACTGCCTTGGCGCCAGTCTGGCTACCTCTGTCCATCCACGCATGGCAGCTGCGGCGACATCATCAAGCCCCTGCCACTTCTGGACGTCGATTGCAGTCGTGACAAGCGTGCAAAATACAGCGAAGGCAGGAAGGTTATTGGCGCTTCCGAGAACCCTCCTGCCTCCGCCGGTTGCCCAGCTGGCACCACCCCGCACGCGCTCCTCCTCCTCCCTCCTCTTCCTCTTATATATATGAAACTCCCTCGTGGATATTATTATTTTATATATTATTATTTCATGATGAGAGGTGAAGCTCTACCTCCCCTGCCTCCAATGACCGTATGTCCCTGGTGACAGGAAACTTAGTCATTAGGTGAAGGGGTTATTAAATGAAACGCAATTGGCTGTAATTGTGCTTACAATTTTACTTCATCCTTACTGTGCTTCAGTTGAACTGGGCTTCTTTCTCTTTGGGAATAATTTGTTATGGTGTAAACAAGCAAGTGAAAATAAGAGCAGAGATGCTGTAAAAGTCATGAATTTGAGGAATGGTTTCTAAGTTATTGTTTTTTAGCACTGCCATAATTCAAACAGTCACTATCTAAACAAGGCAGTCACTAAGTGAAATACCTATATTCTCTTCAATGTGCTTTTGCATAATCCCCAGCTTTTTCTACCCAAAAAATTCCACTGGACAAATTTATTTAAAACTCAGTACATGGGGGGGAAAAAGCTTTCAAATTTTTTCACCAATTTATGAGCAGCAAAAAATGAATAAAGGTTTTCTCCAATGGAGGGAATGGTACTCCAGCAATTTCTGAAATCCTCCCTCTCCAGCCTTTTAGTTTCTTGCCCTGAGACTTAACTAAACTATGGGAACCCAGAGACTTTACAAACTGCTGTAGAGGTTGAATGTACAATGAATCATATCACTTGGCCTGGGAAAGACATGAGAGTTTGTGAATGTACTTTTCATCAGACTAATGAGAATTGGTATGAGAGAAATGCAGTCTAATTTCCTAAATGACAGAATGGATAAATATGAATTCATGGAAATTGGAAAACAAACTTGGGGTAAAAATCTTCCTTCTGAAAAAGAAACTTGATGAGAAGGATTAGTATTCTCCTTCACCCTAATGTGGATTAGACTACTTTGACTTATTTCTTTTTGAAATCAAAGTGGAGTTTTATAAGATGTATGGTTATATATTAAGTAGGTTTACCTTCACATGCACACTGTTCAGTGCATCCCTGTAAATGTCACTATTTTTCTTTTTTAAATTTAATACAAACCTCCTAAAATCTATTTCTTTTCCATCAAATAAAAATGATAAATAAGAAAAAAAAATACAGAAGCGATCAGCATTGGCTAAAATACATGAACTAGGCTGAATGCTGAATATTACTTTTCTAAATTGCTTTCCAATTTTGAAATTACTGATAGTAGACTTGGAACTGCAGTGCACTTTCTTGTGCCAATATATATTACTTTGCCTTTTGTTGTACCCTATTCATTTCTGATGATAGCACTGCAGCTGTTTCCAAAGAAAGAAATAAGCAAAACACACACTTTTGCAAGTTTGCTATTATGTTGTTCAGAATCCCTTTCTTGGTAGCTACCTGGGGAGAAAGAGATAGAGAGAGAGAGTGAAGAGAGAGAGAGAAAAAACACAGAGAGATATCTCTAATAATTACACCAAATGTATCTGAATGTTCATAATAGTTCAAATATAAATTTGGCAAATTTACAATGGATTTCTAAAGTAAGGAATTTTATTAGGAATTATTTTATTTTGGTGGCCTAACCTATTTAATTTAATGCCTAATTAAACTGTTAAATATTTAGTTAAAATTTTAGAAAATATAATAATACTGTACATTATATTTAAAATTCATTTTCTTGGAAGAGATAAGTATTCTGAATGTTCACCCATGGCACCAGAGTGACTTTGGATGGCTAACAACACTTGAAAAAACAAACATAAAATACATGACCGGCAGTCACGGTAAAAGCCAATCAACAACAATTAACATAACCTTCTTACGGGCTGTAACTAGCTAAATGCTGTAAATAGCATTTAGCAATAGCATTTAGACTTTTATTTTACTTCACAGTGCTTCATATCCCTCTGTAAGTGGTTTACAGAGTCAGCATATTCCCCCCTCCCCCCAAATCTGGGTGCTTATTTTACCAACCTCAGAAGAATGGAAGGCTGAATCAACCTTGAGCCTGGTGAGATTCAAACTACCAAATTGCAGGCAGCTGGCAGTCAGCAGAGTTAGCCTGCAGTGCTGCATTCTAACTACTGCACCACCGTGGCTCTTAGTCCAATCACATGCCTGAGCACACAGCCTTTTCTTCAGGGTTAGGCAAGGACTGGAAGAGGTGGAACCTGTTCTGTCCCGGGATTCCAATGAATATGCAGACACAGGCTTGGCTGTCTGCTACAACTAATTACATAGATAAAGCCACCCCTTGGCTAGGAGCCTAGAAAGTTATCTTCAAAAACCCAAGATAAAACTTACAGAATGCTTCCGCAACGGCTCGTATAATGGATTGTTGTTTCCTGGAAAGATTCCCCTCCTGTCACTTCACCTATAAATTCTTTGGGAGGGGACACACCCTTAACCAGCTGTCCTTACTTCCTTCTATGATGTCTTCTCCACAGCTGTTCCTTTCTCTTATGAATTCTACACATACGCTCATCAGGAACAACCTCCCTCTGTTCTTCCTCACAGCTCCCTGACTCAGATGCCACCTGGTGGCCAACAGGCTTCTCTAGTTCCTGCTCTGACTCCAAACACCCTCCAGAGTCTTCCTCATCCTCCAGAGCAGTCCCATAATGGTCTGAGCTGTCAGAGTCCAGCGCCGGATGATGCTGGGCCACAACAGAACCTATCTAATTTCTGGAGGGAGGATGTTCCAAAGGACAGTCAACACAAAGAGTTTGTTTCCCAAGTCCTGTAAAATAGCATTCCTTTAATGATATTATCCATGCCATAGCTCTCCTGTTGGCTCTAACAGGACAGGTAGAAGTCATTGGGGAGAGACGATCAAATAACCCAGCCCACTGCCATGAAGGTCTTTCTGGGTGACCACAAGTACCTTGAATTGCATATCAGATGTTGTGGAGGCTCCATCTCAGTGTTTGGATGTTGTAGTTTCTGTGAGTGTTTCATTTAACTCTGTGCGGCTAACCACATTCAGACAGAATGCTTAGTTTACCCATGTTTTCTGATTTTTTAATTTGCTAATATAGGCTTTTACCTCACACATATACATATGAACCTCTTTCTTTCTAGTTACTGTGGCTTTGGTAAAGCAGGCATAAATAATTCAGCAAAATGGTCTGATGAGACCTTTTTAAAATGCTAATTCCACCAAGTGATGCAGTTATTCTAATTGGAAGGATCACATTTAAAACAAAAGAGGTCAGTGCCCCCTCTACCACAGGGGGCATAGTCACCTTACTAAGTGCCTTTATAGAGTCAGCTTATATGTAAATATTGTCCTCAAAATTATCTAAAGGCCACAAATAATCCTCTCTCTCCAATACTAAAAAGCCTCCCACGTGTGTGTGTGTGTGTGTGTGTGTGTGTGTGTGCGTGCATGTACAGTATGTATGTTTGGGGTCTTTAAAAAAATCTTAAAATTTTTGTTCTTCCTTCTATCACAGTAGTTTCTCTTGAAAATAATTTCCCTTTACTTCAAGGGAAGCCGTGGTTTTTACCAATATGCTGAATAAATAATGGCAGCTGTACTAGTGATGTAGTTTTGATAGGATAAAAGTGATTTAGAGCCCAAGATAGGCATGTTCATCACACCTGTCAGCTGCTCCTGAAGGAAGCTACAACTTTTCTTGGGCTTGTAATCACAGAAACACTTGTTTGATTTAAGGATGTCCTGACAAGTGTGATAAGCATCTCCGCAAACACTGAAAATAACCCCCCTTTGTATCCAGATTGCCCCACAGATTGCTTCAGTGTGAACCAATATTGTGATCAATAAGGGATTTAAACTATTAATTAAGGACAAGTTCTTAGTCATTAAAATGGTCTCAGAGTTCACAGAATAAGACCAACAATGTATGTACGTCTTTTCTAATGGACATAGACATGGAGTATTGTGTACATATTGCTGCTTCGTGTACAGCGTTTTTCTGCTAATTTCACTTTATTGAGAACTTTGTTTCAGGAACCAGATTTAGACTGGGACCTGGGAATGTGAGGGGAATGTAAGAAGTCTTTAATATTTATTACATGCTGTGGACCCAGTTCATATTAGGCTCTGTGCAATTCTAGTTTATATTGCCAGAAGGAGAATCATTTATTAATATTCATAGATCTGGTTTGGGGCAATGCAAGTTTCAGGCATGTTGATGATGATTCAGTTGAAACAAAGGATAAAAGACCTATATGTTTGTGCAGGAACCCGGGCTGAATGTAAATGTCTTGTGTGTCTAATCTTGGAACATTATGTCTACCCCTAGTTTTCCTATGCCCATCCACTTTTATCAGCATTCTCATTTATCTTCTAAAAATCATTCCATCTTCCAGGAATGGTAAAGTTTGCAGAAAAGGTTCTAAGTGTGATAATTATATATTTTCCTGAACAATATATTTCCTTGCTGTTAAGATACCAGAAATATTGGTAATGGTTTACACCAAGGTCCTTTGTTCTGGCGGGAACAGAGATTCAATCTGACTGGTCGAAGGTCTGACAGCTCCCTATAAAAGGGCTGTGGTCAGACTGAACCTTCGCTGGATTGTACATAGTTGACTTGTGCTAATAGAGAGCTGTTTGTTACTCTGAAGCCTGAGTGTGCCTTCCTTCACCCAATCTAACACTGGCGATGAAGGTGGGATTGGAAGGCAACTAGGCAGACAAAAAGAGCACGACAATCCAGCCCGGAGCACAGCACAGCATCAAACAGCCGTATTTGAGCGGCAAATTCAAACGCACTCAGGAATACAAGATGACAACGCATGCCCTGCCAACTGCGTACAACCCAGCCACCGAACAGTGGGAATCCTACATGATGAGGTTCGATTGCTTCCTCGAAGACAACGACCTCATGGGCCTTTCTGAAGGCCGGAAAAAGAATTATGTTCCTGAGCAACTGCAGACCAGAGGTGTTCGAGATGGCAAAGGATTATAAAAGGGCTGCTGTCAGACTGAACCTTTGCTGGATTTTACATAGTTGACTTGTGCTAATAAAGAGCTGTTTGTTACTCTGAAGCCTGAGTGTGCCTTCCTTCACCCGATCTAACACTTGGCATTAGGTGACTTAATAGTTATGACAAGCTTAAAGGTTTAATACCAATATGATTGTAAAAAGAATAAAGTTAAAATGTAAATGTACTCATAAAGTATATCTGTAAGAGGAAGGGAAGCAATTTATGCACACACAAATTGGTCCTCGGTTTACATTTATTCATAATTATTTATAAACAGGGATTACTTATCAGTCAAATTATGAATTTGTAGGGTTCTTTTGACTATTTTGGCAGAGCCTGTGGAAAAAAGCAGCTTTCCCCAACTTTTTTTTAGATTTGTTAGGACTACAACTCCCAGAATATACAGTACAATCAACATGAGCACCACTAGAGGTTTCAGAAATTAAAGCCACAATATATCTAAAGATTGCCAGATGGAAAAATACTGTCAGAGAATTTGTGTGCATGCAAATTCAGTTCAGAGTTTACCCTGAAAGTTAATGAATCCTTTGCAATTGTGTTCTTTGTACTGGGTAGGGTGCCTGAACACAACTACAAAATTATTTCAAATGTGATTATTTGAGAGGTATGATTTATCAAAGGAGTTGCTTCTGCTACATAAACAATTTCTTGAAAACAAAACAATTTGTTCCCGTGCTAAAGTCTGGATGAGTATTTTAATAAATATATTATTTCTATTTCTCCTTTTCTTTCCTCTAGGTCAGTGATGGCGAACCTTTTTTGGCTCGCGTGCCACAAGTGGGGGGAGTGCAGGGGGGGTCGTATGCAGGCGTGCCACACCCATAATGCAATCCACGACCCCCCCAGTGCGCATGCACGCACACGCAACCCCCCATTTTTACATGCTTTTTTCGCCCTCCCCAGGGTCCAGAGGCTTTATAGGAGCCTGGGGAGGGCGAAAAGAGCCTCCCCGCCCCCCGGAGGCCCTCCAGAGGCTTCAGGGACCGTCTGGAGGCTTCCCTGAAGCCTTCAGAACGCTTAAAACCACCCTCCGAGCAAACCGGAGGGTGGTTTTAAGCCTTCCGAAGGCTTCAGGGAAGCCTCCGGACGGTCCCTGAAGCCTCCGGGGGGGTGGGGGGGCTGTTTTCGCCCTCCCCAGGCTCCTATAACGCGTGGGGAAGGCGAAAAATACCTTTTAAAAAGGTGAACTCAGCTGACATGGTAGCGCCTCGCGTGCCCTGACAAATGGCTCCGCGTGCCACTTGTGGCACGCGTGCCATAGGTTCGCCATCACTGCTCTAGGTAATGCTTGAAAATAACCTATTGTTTCTTTTACATTGCCCATATCTTTTCAAACAATGGGAGCAAAAACAAAAAGCCAACCACCCCAGAGTATTAATAGATCTCTTTTTGTTGTTACTTCTTTCAGAACCACCCACTCCTATTGCTCCTCCAGAACTTCTAGCAGTTGGAGCCACGTACCTATGGATCAAACCAAATGCCAACTCCATCATTGGTGATGGGCCCATCATCCTGAAAGAGGTAGAATACCGTACAACCAATGGGAACTGGGCCGAAACCCACATTGTGGATTCTCCCAATTACAAATTATGGCATCTGGACCCTGATGTGGAATATGAGATCAGAGTGCTTCTTACCCGCCCTGGAGAAGGTGGAACTGGACCCCCTGGGCCTCCTCTCACAACAAGGACAAAATGTGCTGGTAAGCCACCATCCTTTACGAATTCTTTACAACACCTAGAAGTTATTTTGTAACAACAGATGGAAAGAGATTGGTGTTCTGTCTTTGCCTTTCTACTTTTTTCTTTAATTGTCCAGGTATTGTCCAGCATAATTTTACAATTATTTATGGAATAAGGGTTTCATTTTATTATGCCATAGGTTGTATTGTACTCTTTAAGTTCTGGGTAATTCTTAGCACAAAAGCAAGGCAATAATCTAGATGCATTCTTTTAAATTCAATTTTGTTTATTTTTATCTTCCTAAAGCATGTTTTGAAAAGTGTGAATTTGTTACTCAAAACAGCCTGGACTTTCTGCTTTGTACATAATAAATTAAGTCTTAAGCATTAAGCAATTGCATTTCTAAAAGATTTAATTTTCTCAGTGCAAAATTAATATTAATAAATCCACTTTAATAATATCAGAGTGGAAACATGCATCTTTTTCTCTGCTTAAGTATGCTGACTATTTAAGTAAGTAGTGTTTCATAATTCCTGATTAAAATCCCTACTCTCAGTGAGCTGTTTTAGACAACAAAGTGTGCCTTAAACTCTTTATGATATATTAAAAAGATCAGAGCGTCTATCAGCCACCTAAAGTAGCACATGCAGTTAAAAAATAAGACATTTCTTTCAATAAGGAAATATATAATGGTTATATAGAGTCCTGGTAATCACCCTGCATCTGATGTGGGTGAAACTGATTAAAAATATATATATTTCTAGTTAGTAAAAAGTTTGAGAAGTTGAGCAAGCTTGAAGGGTGAGAGGCATTACTTGCACTATGCACACTGATTTTTTTTTTAAATTTCATGAATGGAGAAAGCATCTATCATTGGCATTATGACACTACCTTTTTTCCCTCTTCCTGACAAAAAATGTCCATTCATTCAATGTTAAAGTTTTTAAACTACTGTTCTATAAAGCCCTAAATATCCTTGGACTAGAATACCACATAAATTACCGTCCTGTTACAAGGCTGTAGGAAGCCACATTTTGGACCTCACATTACTTTTATGTAGTGATATGGATATGGAAGGAATTCCCACCTGCTCACTGCCTTGGACAAATGAGATTAACAATCAGCATAATACCCTGTAGGATGAACAGTCTTAAAATAGTCCACTCAGGTTCTTTTTGGATAAAGGTTTTTTTCCCCTTCTGGTGGGTGCTTAAAAGGGATTGTTTGGGCTCTTTTTTACTTTGGAGCTCAGGAAGTGGACAGTGTGGCTGTCACTAGAAACTTATTGGTCTGATCCATACACCTCCTGGCTTCCTAAACAGTTTTATGGGGCTGTAACAAACTGGATCTGGAAAGAATTTAATGCATCATTTTGGAAGGAGTGAGGTCAACTGCCTGCCTTTCCTGGAGCCACATACTTTTGTTATCTATCATCTGGTCTCTAAACTTTTATCCCATCAGAAATCTATTGATACTGAGCTTAGTATATAGTATATACTAAGTATATAGTATATAGCTGCAAAGCATTCAAGAGGAAATGGATTGCCTAGTCTCTTTCAAGTTAATGTTCAGACTTGGCATGAGATGGAGATGTCCCTGTTTGTTTTTGTGGATGACCTCCATCACAATTTAGAGAAGGATAGTGCATTCCTCATTAGATGGTTCTTATTTGAGTAGCAGGGTTAATGGATAGGGAGAGACTGACCAAGTAGGTGCTTTCTTGTGGAGTGACCCAAGTTTAGATTATTTCCCCCCGCTTTCTAACTCTACACAAAGTTATTGAAAGATGCCAGACATTGGTCAGATTATACTATTAGCAATATGCTAATACTAATTTGATTGTACATTGCTATCCCAGTCTATTCAAGAGAGGCTATCAATGTCTTGTTCCAATGTCTAGAAGCTGTGAGAGTGTTGACAGGACAAAACAGGCTGAAATTGAACCCAAGTGTGTGAGAGGTTTTTTTTAATAGATTATCTGCTACATAGTATACCTGGTCCTGTCTCTTGATGGGGGGACAAGTCCATGATTTGGAGGTTCTCCTGGAAATATAGCTATTGTTACATAGGCAGACAGATACCATAGTTAACTCGTGTTTGCCCAGTTTCATCTGGTGCTTCAGTTGTGAGCCTCTCAAAATCCAAAGACTTTGGAACAATAAGTCATGCTCACCCCACACCTGTCTGTTCTATTGCAATGCATTGTACATGGGGTTGCTTTTGAGGATCATCCAAAAGTTTCTATTAGGGTTTAGGGAATGTAATATAACCGTCAGAATGTAAGGGCCAAAGTGATGGCTGGTAGACATCAGCCTAAGCGCATAACATCTGTGATCCAGGTTCTGTATCAATTCTCTATTTGTTCCTAGATGTAAGTCAAATTGCTGTTTATTTGGAGTGTGGCACTGGGTTACTTGGAGGGATTACCTCCTCCAATTGGTGCTCAACACCATCCCAGCAGAATCTATTTGGTATGTCATGAATGTTGATTGTCTTCTTATGGTCATTCATGAAAAGGCCAGTTCCTTGAGGTTATATCTACTGTTTGGAAAGCTCGCTCCTCAATAACTAAAGAACACTTGCGATACTTTGTCCATATTTTCAATTGCATCTTTCCCGTTTGAGTAGTAGAGGCAGGTTTTTTTTTAAATTTCCTATCCATTTTTAATGTAGCACTTTTACAATAACTCTTCATTTGATGTTGCTTTATTCTTTTTTGAATTTGATTGCAAGGTCCTTTGAGATACTTTATGGGAGGCAGTAGATAAATCTTTTAATATTTATAAATCAAAATCAGATGATGAAAGCGTCTCCCGGTATCATGGGAAGCTTTTTCTTCTTTGAAACTTTATTACTGCATAGGAAAGGGCAGAGTAAGAATGGCTTGGTAGATAAATAAATATAAGCTTGCTCCATTTAGAGATAGGGCTATTTTAGGGAACCTACATCACCATCACAACCCCTGCAACCCCTGCCCCCAAGGTTTGAGGTAAGATAAGAGAATGGAGTTGGACTACAGCTATCATTATTTATTACAATTGTGCTAGGTTGTCTGGGGCAGGTAGGTAGATGGGTAACTTGAATTCTTAATCTCTGTTGTAATATCATAATGAGAAGGAGGAATATTAAGGAATAATGCAGCCAGAAACAACTGTTGTAACACTGAAGTAAAAAACAAGGCAAAGGAGAAAAAGCTAATTGTTTAAGTATTTCCCCTTGCTACTACTTTTGCAAGCTCTGTCTCTATTTTAAGGGCTGAAAAATATCCTTCAAAATGGCACTAAAATGGCTGCCTTTCATGCATTCAATTGTATCTTGTTGGTGGCCTTCAAGTAATGTTCTGAGCTTCCTTTGTTCTCTTCCCATCTTGGTGAAAATACTTTTTTTTTCCAAAAGAAACTGCACCAGCCTTAGCAATCAGGAGATAGCTTTTGAGAGAGGAAAGAGTTGCTCTGGATGCTGCAGGTGGCATACACAGTGAGGAATGTAGATAATAATATCTCACCCAGCTCATTATTGGTGATCATCATGCATGTTTCATTTCCTGTTTAACTTTTAAAAACCTATGCTTCTGAAATATACTACAGCCTGCAATCAAAATTGGTTTTGTAAAGAATTGTTTTAAGTAAGTCACAATTTCTGATAATTATAGATTGTTGTTTGTTATAATACTTGAGGCTCAGCCTTAGTTTCCTGTGACAAGAGTTTTTAACACAGATGTCAGTACTCCTGAGAGATTGTCATGTAACCAAAGAACTCTTTAATATTATGTTCTACATCTGCTGTGCTTTGTGCAACTTCCATATTAGTGTCTGCCCCTTTTCTTTGTAGATGTTAATGTAGCCTTGGAGCTATAAAAGAAAGATTTTCCAGCATTTAAATTGTGCCTAGTTCCAACTAAGAAGGAAATCCATGATTGAACATCTGTTTTACTGTGAAGGGAAGTATTTAAGAGAACATTAACCACAGAAAAATTACACGGATTTAAAGTTGCATGCTGACGTTTAACTAAATAAAAAGTGAAGTTGCACTTTTATACTTGCTGTGTTTTCTTATTACTATGACATCCATTTAGATTTTAGCTTTTTGGGATAATCTGTTTTCCCTGCCACATTCTTTCTGGTCAAAAAGATATGAGAAGGATTTCTTGTATAGGATTTCTTTGTATAGCACTGCTTCTATTATTTGGCACGTTAAAGGACCAGAGTTTGAATATCATACAAGAGTAATAAATTGTCAGCTGCATAATATCATAGCATGAATAGATAGACAGTATCACTTTCTATTCTGATTCAGGTACCAAAATATCTTGACTTGGTTCTGAACTTTTAACAGTTCTTTGTCAGAAAATAGCATGTTTTCTTCCTGTTCCTTCACATGGTGGAAAAGATAATAAATTATAAACATTAAGATATGTTTTTACTTTCCCTAGTAATTCCAATTTTCTTCATATCGAAGTAATTGTATGATGAGGAACAGTTCAATGTGAGTTAGACTCTAACTGTTAGAGAGATTGTAACATAATTTGTGATGGCTGGAATACTTGATCATAAAATGGTTGTGTTCTTTCAGAACTTGACAAAGGCTTTTGATTTATTAATAAAAATAAGAATTCAGAGTGAATATTGATTATAAAAAGTATTGCTTTACAAAATGATAGTTTATATTTGCAGTGTGTATTTTATTTATTTACCATTAAATGTATGTGTTAGTTATAATTTTTTTGTAACAAAAAGTTTTCTGAATCCTTTGCTATTCACAAACTATGTTCAAAGAAATCCTGCTATTTGATCTTGGTAAATTTGTGTTCTTGTTAACAAAAAAAATTGGGGTAGAAAATAATGCTGCCCCTGAAGAATCGGGAAGGAAGGAAGGAAGGATTTTGCTTGTATGTTCTGGCAATTCCAGATTAAACTTGACCATAAGTACAATATGATTTTTAGGGTTTTTCACAGTTAGAGATATATTTTTGATATACTATGAAATTATGATGATCCTTATGATGAATGATATATATGAATGAAGGATGGGAGGCTGAGTTGACCTTGAGCTGGTCAGGATTGAACTGCTGAGCTGCTGGCAATCAGTAGCCAATAGAATTAGCCTGATATACATTGCAATCATTTCATTGTTTTTGTTTGTTTGGCAGCCTCTAGGAATCAGAGAGCAAAACAACATCTCGTACAGTTGCATTTGTTACCTTAGTTATCCATTTATTTAACAAATTTATACAGATGCCCATATACCAATGAAACTCTGGATGGCAAACAAATGTAAAACATAATATCCACTCATTGCTAATCACCTGACCATTGAAGCAAAGAGAAATCAGGTTCTTTAAGGATTTGCACAGTTGCAGGAGAGGACAGAGAATATTTAATATGGAAGTGACTCACTTGAGAAAGGTGATTTTTCTAAATGGCTACAAGTTCTGGAACAAATCTTCATGGGCATCTTTAGAATTGTGCTATGTGGCCTAGTACACATTTCTTCATTTTACTATTTTCTTTGACATTGCTCAGTCCATTAAATTCACATAAACTAGCATATCAAAGCAAAACAGAAACACTCCTGACATTTATTGCCTGTAAAATACTAAGCTATGAGCAGAATTTGTCTGATATTTTTATATATAAAATGAAATGCAAACAACATTTTACAAAGAAACAGATTTTATTCCCTACCCTTATGAAAGCATAGTTTAATACCCATCTTTTTGGTTGTTCTTTATTCTCATATATTTAAAAATTGAGTTCTAAGTTTTTGCTTGTTTGTTTTTTCATCTTCCTACTAGTAAACATAATTCAGTGATGAGTGCCATTATCCATGCCAACAGCTCAAGAAAGTTTATCAGACATAATGCTATAAATCATCACTGAGATAAACTTCATTAGCAAGCATTCATTTATGCCATCAGCAAAGAGCAGATGGAGGAGAAAGAACAAGAACAGCAACATATCAAGTTGGCTTGAAAACAAGCATCATATTATTCCTTCTGTTTCAAATATTGCCTTCGAGTAGACAGGGAACAAGGGACACGGTGGCTCAGTGGCTAAGATGCTGAGTTTGTCAATCAAAAGGTCGGCAGTTTGGCAGTTCGAATCCCTAGCACCGTGTAACGGAGTGAGCTCCCGTTACTTGTTCCAGCTTCTGCCAACCTAGCAGTTCGAAAGCACATTAAAAATGCAAGTAGAAAAATAGGGACCACCTTTGGTGGGAAGGTAACAACGTTCCTTGCGCCTTTGGCATCTAGTCATGCTGGCCACATGAGCATGGAGGCGTCTTCAGACAGCGCTGGCTCTTCAGCTTTGAAACAGAGATGAGCACTGCCCTCTAGAACAACTAGCACATATGTGTGAACCTTTACCTTTATACAGGGGGCACACTAATATTCCTGATAGTCCAATCTCCTCTCAAAGTAAACTACCCAATGACTTCCTATGGCAGAATTTTGAAGAACTTGCAACCAAATGTTTGGTAGGTGGTGTAAGATGTTACTCTAAGTCAGGGGTGTCAAACTCACGGCCCGCGAAATGTATGTATCACCCCCACCCATGTTTTAACAAAGGGGGGGGGATGTCACAATATGTCACATGACAACAATGTGACACCACACCCCTGCTCTAAGTCATTGAATGTTCTTTTTCTTTTTCAGATATCCACATACTAGCTTTGGTAATATAAATAGCCAGATATCCACATACTAGTTTTGGTAATATAAATAGCCAAACTACATAATCAGTTCTATGAATGAATCAATATACAAAGAAGTGAATCATTTCATTAAAACTAATGTGAGGGAAATATCCAAACTGCCATTTGTTATTTTTGTGAATTGGGAAAAAAAATCATTTTGAGAAAGATAGACATTCCAGTTTACAGTTCTGTGGGATACACATTTTTTTAAATGCATGTGTATATGTATATGTGCATATGTCCATGTGTATGTGCACGTGTGTGAGTGTGTGTGTGTGTACAAGCAGACCTTGGTCAATGATTTCCATTGAGAATTTCCATTGTTAAGCAAGGCAGTTGTTAAATGAGTCAAACCCTCTTTTATGAACTTTTTGACACTGTTCTTAAGTAAATACCTACAGTTGTTGAGGAATCATGTGGTTGCTAAGCGAATCTGCCTTGCCCCTTGACCTTGCTTGTCAGAAGCCAGCTGGGAAGGTCAGAAATTGTAATCACATGACCTTGAAGTTGTAAGTTTTGTAAATACATGCTGGTTGCTAAGGCCTGAAATTTGATGTCATGACTCGGGGGATGTTGCAGCTATCGAAAGAACAAGAACCAGTTGTAAGTCATGCTTTCAGTGCTGTTGTAACTGTTGGAATGGTCACTAAATAAATGGCTGAGGACTATATACGTTTGTGCATGTGAATGGGTGTATATGTGTAATGTAGCTGTTGCTTTCCTTCATGCTTCCCCCCCCCCTCGTCTGGCCTTCTGCCTTTGTATTCCTGGAGACTTCCCGCACAAATACAAACTGGTTTTAAAGGGCAAACATCCTCATCAAAAGTGCAGGCTTGGATCCCTCTTCAAGCTGGGAGTTAAATTCTGTCTTTCACCACCCAATGCTGGCCATACCATTCTCTAATATCTTTCTCACATCATTTTGTATGTAAGAGATACTGTAAGAAGAAATATGCAATAAATAAAAAAGCAAAACACATATAGAGAGGGGGGCTGGATAGCACTGAGTAGGGGTGTCACACTCCAACAACAACTTGTTGTCGTCAGATGATGTATCACAACTTTCCCTCTTCACTAAAACAGGAGTGGGAGGGGCCAGCACGTGATGCATCCAGCCCCTGGACCATGAGTTTGACACCCCTGGCATAGAGGTTAGAGTGCCGGCTTTTGACATGGAAGACTAGAGTTCAAATATGCACTGCTCTGATTCTTTTTCCATAGGGTCCTGATGGGTACTCAAAAGCTAAGATATATAATTATATAAATAGTATATATTTGTCTTGCATACCTTAAGCACAAATAACAAAGTTGATTCTGAAGATTGCTATTGGCACTATTCCTATACAAGACCACAACATGCAAGTTGCAGTCAAAATTCATATTAGGTCTTAAAAAGGAAATAGTATCAAAATAACAGGAGTTGGATAAGACTTTGGAGATCTTCTACTCCAACCCGTGGCTCATATAGTATTCCAAGTTGTTGGAAATAGCTTTTTTTCATCATTCCCCACCTTCACTTCACCCGAGATAACTAGGGATTAAGTTCAGACCTTCAACATGCAAAACTAATGCTTTGCCACTGTGTTATAGTTGATTCCAGATGAATGAGGAATTGTTTTGCATGGCTTCATAATGGAAAAATAGCAATGACATAACAGGGAATCCAGCCTTGGAAGAGAAGCAAGAATGAAAGAAAAGTTAGAAACCAAATCAATCAAAATCAGTGTTTTTTTCTTGAAAGATAGTTATTGTGATTTCAGAAATTGAAACTAATTAGCTCTTACTTTCTAAAATGGTTTCTTCTTATTAGTCGTTGGCAGTATATTAGTTATTACATTTGTCAGAGGCAGATGTTTGTGTGGTAGAAATGACACAAGTGGATAATAAAGTACCACATGCGTCATGGTAAATGGAAAAGGAATGAAGCCTAACCAATTTGCTTGTGTAATGTGAAAAGAAACCATATAAATTTACTGAGGCATACAATATTGGTCATCAATAGAATTTAGAAACACAGAGAAACAGACAATTGAAAAATAAGATCTGGACTTTAGGGATGCTTAATAAGATCTGACCAAATCTTACAATATAGTGTATTATGAATTTAATGCACCTGTGGATAAAATTATATCCAGAAAGATAGTGTTGTATGCTTAATTATACATTGTTTTCTCCTATGAAGCATATTAGTATTGATCCCTTGGAGATGATTCTTAACTGCTTGTTTCAAGAAGACTAAATCATTGAATGGAAAAGGTCTGAAAACCATCCCTGTGATGGCAACAAAGGGAATCAGAGCAATATATATATAGTTTGCATGACTACCTATTTATATTAAAAATATTCACCATTATTGTTACAAATTATGAATTCTTGTTTAGCACCTATCCATGGATCTTGTATATTCAATGTGCATTTATAGGAACTAAAGATACATTTCACCAAGCATAATATGTTCCCCTACCCAAGGAATTTGCATTCAGATTATTTCTACTAGTGTAGCATAGGAAGCAATTCTTTCAACAAAATGTCTATGGAGATTCTCAGTCATCCAGGTCATGGTTGTCACAAAGGTGCTTTTTTTCAAGAGGCAACTGGACTTTCTGTTGGGTTTTTTTTTTTTTTTTGAAGATGTTTTGAAAAGGTTTCTTGGATGAGAAGCAAAACGTCCAGAAAAACCAGAAAGTCCAGTTGCCTCTTCAAAAAACCACCTTTGGGACTACCAATCAAAATGTTTAGGCAATTATTCAGCTACTTTTTCTTCCCTAAAATGATTTTTGGTCAAGGGCAGGGGGAGTCAAAGAAGGAATTCAACAAATGGAAGATGACATCATTTGAAATCCCTGTGAAGGAAGCAGTAAAGACAGGTACTAGTACAACTAACACCTAAGCTTAGACATCATGGTTAAGTTTAGACATATTATTTACTTAGTATTTGTTTCAGCTAACTGAGCTAACCTACACATTACATTTCACAAATCATGTATTTTCTTCAACTAAGTATGAATAAAAATGGGCTGCTGTACTGTATGAAGGAAGCAAAGCATTGTTGTGCTTGTTAAAATGATATCAGAAATGGTTGCAGGTGTTAGCAGTATTTGCTGGATAAACAGCTAAACACTGTAAGAAGAGTTTAGTCAATGTGTTCCTAATCCAGCATTCTGTTTTCAAAAGTGATTAGGGAAGAAGCTTCTGGGAACTTAATAAGCAAAGCCAGAAGGCAATAGGTTTTGTCCCCTTGTTTGTGTGTAGCATTTAGCATTCACAAATATAAACACAGTTTCATTTACCTGACACTTTCTTGACAGCACAATCCACGGGTTAATTATACATTATCTCTGAGTATAAGTGAATAACATTAACCTAAATGTTGACAGTACCATAGTCTGAAATTGCTTCTGGATTCAGCGGAATCTATAACATACAAATCAACATTTTTTTTAAAAAAAGAAAAGAAAATAGGTGCTCTTTATACAAAACAGAAATAAAATCCATTATCTGCAAAATTCCCTCCTATCCATGTGTAAACTGACAGAATGATAACAAAGTTATACATGTGTTGGCTGATATTTTCTTGGATCTAGTTATGTTTTTAGTACAAACTGTGCTGCTATTGCTTGCTTTTTTTAAAAGATGATCCCATATGGCTTGTTTATTAATACTAAGTAATTCTGATCATCTGGAGAACCCACCTTCCTATTGTCCAGGTTGTTTAATTCACAATGAAAATTAAGCAGAGCTTGAATGGTCTTACTTTTAATCAAATCTGTACTCACTAGGATGGTACTGGGAACCAGTTTGGTGCAGTGGTTAAGACTCCTGTCTGAAAACTAGAGATTGTGAATTCAAGTCTCATTTTTAGCCATGAAGCAGCCTGATGACTTTGGACTACCTGTCTGCTAGTCTGGAATATTGGAAGTTGGCAAGATGCAGTAAGTTAGTCATCCTTTCCAATGACATTCAAAACAATGCAATCAATACTGTTACTTCTGAAGCTACACCATTGCTGAATTTGCCAGGTGGAAAGCCAACAGCCTGGATTAAAGACTGGAGAATCCCATGACAGCATGGGCTTCCATTCCTGCCCCAGCTCCTAGCCATCTAGCATTTCAAAAGCATGCAACTGAGAATACATTAATAGGTACCACTTTGGTGGGGAGTTAACAGCACCTTTGACATATAGCCATGCTGGCCATATGGCCCTAGAAAATGTCTTCAGAGAACACTGACTCCTTGGCCAATAAACAGAAATGAGCACCATGCCATAGAGTCAGACATGATTGGACAGGAAAACCATTACCTGTTTTTAAATAGCGAATAGTTCTATTTTTAACTGTTGTTAGCTGCCCAGCGTTACAAATTTGAGATAGGCAGCCATATTAAAAAAAAACAAATAGCTAAAATCATTCAGTAACAGAGTGAGGTGATTAATGGGCTCAGTTTGCATTCGTACTGAAATTCAACCTCTGTTGAAAAGCCACATGTCCTCCATAACAACTATTTTATTATAGCCATTATTTGTAGGTAATTTCAATATTTTTGTCTTCTTTTACTTTTATTTCATTCTCCCCCAATTTTTTCTCTCTCTCTCTTTCTCCACAAAGTGGAGCATATTTCACAGAAGCTCCTTTTTTCTGTAATGCGTTTGTCAATTTTTAAAATGCCACAAGTATTTTTGTTACATTTGCTGCAACAATGTAATTGACATACCTCAATAGAAACTATATAGTTGAGCACCGTCTTCTAAAATGGAATTGAGGAGCACACATCTTAAGAACACTTCAGCCTGCTTCCGTTGTTCCCAAGATACATTTTATCAAAAATGGGTTACAATTACTTCAGATTTTTTTCCTCTTACCTCTGTCATGGAGTGTGCATGTGTGTAAAATACAGAAATAAGCATTCTTTTCCCACATTTTGGTATGTGTTTAGCAATTTATTTTCATATCAAGCTGTGCTTCTATAAATTATTCTTGTTTTTCAATTTTTGATTTTTTTTAGCTATATATGAACTTCACATTCTTCTCTATGCAATTAGAAGGCTGACAATTAACAGATATATTTAAGGAAAGTACAGGGTCCTGCATGACCTTTATGCAATTGTAAAAACAGACAAATGTTCCAGGATAAATTATCTCTTGCTTGCTTGCTATTAAAGTCACCCATAAACATCTTTTTTCTTTTTATTTCTATCTGGGATTTATTAATTTATTTAGCTTTGTGCAACACCATAAAACTTTTGTTTTCTTTTAATCTTAATGAACTAGCAAAAGAGGAGCTTTAATATAATATGTTTTAGTCTGAACATTAGTTTGATTGACAGGATTCATTTGTGAAGAATGCATGAAATTGTAATAAAATATGATTGGATGTGTTATTTAACTTTTGCTTTATTTCTAAATACACTTTAAGGTTTGAAATTAAGGGAAAGGATTTCACTGATTTGAGAGGGAACGATCACAATATGGCCTTAAGGAGTAGAGGCAGGTGGCCTAATATTTGGATAAGGATCCAAATAACTAGAAGTTAATGATGATCTGTGCTAAACAAAATTAAAGCAATGGCTTTCCTACTCCATAGCTCAGCTAAATGACTATTTTGGGACAAATCATGTAAAATCAATAGTCCAAGTACACCCCCTCCCTCAAGATCCTCCACAAACTCATTACTGTAAAACTGTGTTGAATATCAACTGAGACTGCCAAAATTATGTATATTATTTATTTACACACACACACACACACACACACACACACACACACACAAACACATTGTGCATGCCCATCCCATTGCTTTATTATTTTATTTTGGGATAAAGCACATAAAAGAAGTGTATAATAGCCAAACAAAAACAACACATAAATAAGGAAAAAGAAAAGAAAATAGATATGGCTATTTTCTATCCCCCACCGCGAGGAGGCGGAACCAGACTCTACAAGCTGGTACCGCCCCAGGCACCTGATGGAATTGGATAGATTCCAGACGGAGCTTGGGCCAATACCTGTAGCCCTGTCCCGCTCCCGCTCCGAGGACCTAGTGACTGCCTGGAATAGGGCGACGACTGGGGCCTTGGACCGGGTTGCGCCTTTGCGACTTCTCCTGCGGCATCGACCCACCCGGGCTCCTTGGTTTACTGAGGAGCTAAGGGTGATGAAGCGCCACAGGAGACGTCTAGAGAGCAGGTGGAGGTCCTCACGCTCCGAATCTGACCGAACACAGGTAAGAGCCTATTTGCGGACTTACCTTGTGGCAATAAGAGCGGCCAAGCATAGGCATTGTGCCGCCCTTATTGCGTCCGCGGATAACCGCCCTGCCGCCCTGTTTCGGGTGACCCGCTCCCTTTTATCACAGGGGACGCGGGGGGCACCCTTACAGGGAAGAGCAGAGGAGTTTGGGGAATATCTGCAGGACAAAATTGCTCAGATCCGGAGCGGATGGACCTCCGTCAGTGGACCAGACGAGCCGTCAACAGCGAGTCTTGAGAGACCATTCTGGGAGGAGTTTGACTCTGTTGCCCCGAGGATTTGGACAGGTTGCGTAGACGGCTGCGGCCCACCACATGTTCAATGGACCCGTGTCCCTCCTGGCTGGTACTGGCAGCCTGGGAGGTGACACGAGGCTGGCTTCTGGGCCTGGTGAATGCCTCATTGGGTGAGGGATACTTACCAACCGCCTTGAAAGAGGCGGTGGTGAGACCCTTGCTCAGGAGGCCTTCGCTCGACCCAATGGAGCTAGCTAATTACCGTCCAGTCTCCAACTTCCCCTTTTTGGCGAAGGTTGTTGAGAATGTGGTGGCGCAGCAGTTTCCACGACACCTGGACGAATCCGATTATCTAGACCCATGCCAGTCCGGCTTCCGACCTGGGCACAGCATAGAGACAGCCTTGGTCGCGTTGGTTGATGATCTCTGGAGGGCCAGAGATAGGGGTTGTTCCTCTATCCTGGTCCTATTAGACCTCTTGGCGGCTTTTGTTACCATCGACCATGGTATCCTATTGCGCCGGTTGGAGGGGATGGGAGTCAGAGGCACCGTTTTGCGGTGGTTCGGCTCCTACCTCTCCGACCGGAAGCAATGTGTGTTGACAAGGGGGCAGAGGTCGACCCTGAGGCCACTCACTTGTGGGGTGCCACAGGGGTCGGTCCTCTCGCCTCTCCTGTTCAACGCATATGTGAAGCCACTGGGTGAGATCATCCGTGGTTTTGGGGTTGAGTACCACCTGTACGCTGATGACACTCAGCTGTACATTTCAACCCCAAACCACCCCAACGAGGCTGTCGAAGTGATGTCCCGGTGTTTGGAAGCCGTCGGGGTCTGGATGGGGGACAACAGACTCAAACTCAACCCCTCCAAGACCGAGTGGCTGTGGCTACTGGCACCTCGGTTCAGCCAGCCGACACCATCGCTGGCCATAGGGGGCGAACAACTGTCCCCTGTGGAACGGGCGCGCAATTTGGACGTCCTCCTTGATGCCTGGCTGTCAATGGAGGACCATGTGGCAGCCGTGGCAAGGGGGGCGTTCCACCAGGTCCGCCTGGTGCGCCAATTGCGCCCACTACTGGACCGGAGTGCCCTGCGCACGGTCACTCATGCGCTGGTGACGTCTCGCCTGGACTACTGCAATGCCCTCTACATGGGGCTTCCCTTGGGACGCATCCGGAGACTGCAGCTAGTTCAGAACGCAGCCGCGCGGGTCATCATGGGGAGTACACGATACTCCCACGTAACACCCCTCCTGCGCGAGCTGCACTGGCTGCCTGTGGCCTTTCGGGTGCGTTTCAAGGTATTGATTACCATCTTTAAAGCGCTCCATGGCATAGGACCTAGTTATCTGCAGGATCGCATCCTACCACACACGTCCCTACGACCAATCCGCTCACACAGGGAGGGACTCCTCCTGGTGCCGTCCACTAGGCAATGCCAGCGGGCAACACCTAGGAGTAGGTCCTTCTCTGTGATGGGCCCAACCCTCTGGAATGACCTCCCCCCCCCCCGACATCAGAACCACCACCGACCTCCGCTCCTTCCGTCAAAATTAAAGACTCACCTGTTTCAATCAGCTGGCCTGGCACTCTCTTAGTTTTGCCTCCCGGGGATATATTTTAATTGGGTTTGGGTATTTTAATTGGGGATGTTTTTTAGGGTTTCCATAGCATATTTATTTCTTGTACAGTCTTATCTCCTCCATCTAAATGTTTAGTATTTAATTGTTTTTATATTATTTATATTGTTATTCATGTATTTTATCTGCATTTTATCTGACTGTACACCGCCCCGAGTCCCTTTTTGGGAGAGGGGGCGGTTTAGAAATCCAAAGAAATAATAAATAAATAAATAAATAAATTCCATTTAAATCAAACTATTCACTACACTTTTCTATAACATTCTATCCATTCTCACTTCCACTACAGCCATAAATTATTTCTATATTGCCTTTTGTTCTTGACAATTCTCACCTCTTTCTTTCTGATGGGTTCATTAGATCCATTCAATAACAACTTTCTCACACTTCCCCTTCTTTTCAATCCATCCGTTCCTCTTCCTCTCAAACTTTTTTTGAGGTGGGTGGGTTGGATACCGGTTATTCATTAATTAGATTAAAACCACATTCATTCAGCATGATTAATTCTTTATTCCACTTCTTATTATATCTTAAATATGTTTGTTATACCTTAAATATTTCTTTAATACCTTAGTTCCATTGTATTCATCTTATTTTTATGCTTCCCCTGACATATTCCACTCTTACTTTCATATAACAAAGTGAGATGTAGCACACTCTCATATGCATACATTTTCACTTCTTTTGAAAAACAATCATTTCTTACAATAGATCATGAATTGGCCACCATTTTTCTCTCAGCATTTGCATATCGTCATCCATTTTGCCATATTTAGTAAACATAGTAGCAAGGCAGACATATTCATTTTTAGTTACAATATGTAATATAACTTGCCAGTTCTGCGCTCCATTATCCTTGTCAGACATACTACCTTAGGCTTTGATACATTAATTTTCAGATCCATATTTCTCCTTGCATCATACCATTTATCCAATGTTTTCTGCTAATTATTCAACCAGCAACACAAACTGTCTGCATACACATCCATATATACTCTGTGGTAGAGTGGAATTGGCTCATACTGCCTCAGAAGAGTCACATTGTTATTTTTTCTAGAATTTTCCAAGCTGGTTGAGATTAGAGCAGAACCGGATAGTTAACCATTTATCAGCCACAGTATTTAGCAGTTTTTTGGCATAATAATAACAGTGCAAGTTAAGCCTGGAAATGTTGCTGGCTTTGGGTATCAATATATACTGTGGTATCTGGTTAAAAAAAAAAAGCATACCTATAACATCACCACAATTGTTCTTTGATATTTAACCATAAATACATTCAACAATGACGAGACAAGAAATATCTTTTCTTACTGTTTGTGAAGTATTGTTTATTTTCATGTGTGCTTTATTTATATTGCATGCTAATTGTATTCAACAACTTTTCAACTCTGCATTCAGGCAAAATGTTTTATAGTTCAAGCCTATTCGTATATGTGTATATATTTTTCCCTCCATTCATACAGTATTCACTGACCTTCTGAAGAGCAAAAATCTGCATGCATAAAGCTATGTTGTACTTCCAACTGTTGCTTTTCAAACACTTTCTGTCAGAGTTCTGCCAAACATCTTCACAATAATTCTTAGAAACTTAATTCCCTTATCCTTTTTGCATTTGGGTTTGCTACTTTTCATCTTCTATAGAGGAACAATAACAACATTGCTCCAATTTGTCCGGCACAGATGCAGTCTTCACACATATATTTAAAGAGTTGGATAGCCACTCTTTCAGCAATTTTGCCAATTACACCATACCCCCTTGCAGCCTTTTTATTTCTGAATATTCTCTCAGAATTCATTCTTTGCTTTTTTATCAGCTCTTTCTTGCAAATTAACTTTTATGGCATATGAATCATCTCCATGTTTTAGTGTATTATTACCATTCCCACACTATCCCAAACATCCCTTCTAGCATTCCTTAAATCAGTTTAATCTCAAATCAATTGAGTTTGAAGCTCCCTCTAACCCCTTACCCATTCTCAAATATTTTTAAAACTTCCATCAAAATTGTTCTGCATTCACTTGCTTTTTCAAATTTTATCTCTTCCTTATTATCTTAGACTACTGTTTTGGCAGCTATCTTTTTTCATTCTGTAAAAATAGCTTTTTCTCACCTTTATTTTTTAATTATTTATTTGTAGCATTCTTCAATATTATTGTTTTCTTCTCATCCATTGTCTCTTTTATTTTTCTTTCTACCAGGTTAGCACCTTTCAGTTTGGTGGCATTCTATAACATAATTTTGCTTACTTGGCCCTATCAGTTTCTGTACTCTATTTATGTCCTTTTTTCCATTTTTTATTCAGAGATTAATCTATCTTCTATTGCTTTGTATAACAGGATCCATATTTTCTCTTCTGACTTTCTTTAACTTGTTTTCTTCCATGTTCATATTGCTAATATCCACTCTTGACACTACCAAAAATTTATTCAAAACCTTTCACCAATATTGTATCCTTCACTAACTCCCTCAATTTATCATCAAAACTGATCAGATTAATTGTGCTTTAGATTTATGGTCATTTTTTTGCTATGAGAATGTAGGAATTGTTTAAGGTTTAAACAATGTATATGAAATAAAGTTCTTTTTTCCCCTAAATATAAACTGACTAAACAGTGACCATTCTCATTCATTCATTGATATCTGAATGGCCCAATTATGTTTTCTGTACTCTATCTCATAACCACTGTTTCATTCACAATACCTAACATATGGCTTATGAATTACTACTTTCATACACATGATAGTTTAGATGAGACCACGCCTCAGTTTCTGGCATACATTTTAATACTTTCATGCATAAATTAATCATACATTTTCATTTATCAATTTGACACTACAAGATCAGACCCTAGATTTATTATATCTCTCTGCTTTCTCTTACGTTTATAGACAGCATATTCCTTTTACTTTATTAATTCCTGTTCTTTAACATTTAATGAGATTTCAAAGTTCTTCAAAATTGCACAGGAATTGTAAATTTTGCATTAGATTTAATGGAATTTCAGTAATTTTTAATTTGGTCAGGATGATTGGGGTTTCAGTAAAAAGCAATCCAGTTCTAACATTGGCTATTACAGAGAATGTTTGTATAAAGCAGAAATCAGAATAGAAATTTCATTCATTTGAAAATTTTACTTCAGTAGTTCCAGTGCATTGCATATTATTGTTTCTACTTTAGAATTATAGCATAGTTTCTGAATTAGTAATGACTAATTGTGCCATATATTTTTGTGTCCATTCTATAAGAATGCTATGAAGAACATAAGAAGGTCTTCAACATATCGAATACCACAATGTGGCATATTTTATGTATTTATCAAATTCATTTGGCATCCATCTCACAAAAAAGTGACTTTGGGTGGCATATAACAATACATTAAAACAAGAAACACATAAAAACAATCATGTTAAAATTTTAAACAAATATTATTTAAAAAAATAAATATCATACGGCACAGCATAGAGTAATTATCAGCCATAGTGATGGACTCCTGGGACCTTCAGGCCTGGTGAGAAAGCCAGGTCTTGAGGGACTTTCTGAACATCAGGGATCGAACTAGTTCCACTTCAGGGATAACTAAATGGGTGGGAAAGAGTGTTCCATAAGGTGAGTGCCAAAGCAGAAAAGGCCCATCTCCTGAGACCAATCAAATGTAGGTTTCTTGAAGATGGAACCTATAGCATGCCCCTTCTGCAGGCTCTAATGGGACACTTAGGATAGGCTAATGTAATCAGGAAGAGGTGATCCCTGAAATAATCCAGTTCTAGGCAGGAAGGACTTCAAAGGTTAAAATCAGCACCTTGAATTGGCACAAAAACAAACAGGTAACCAATGCAGTTCATTGAGCAAAGATTTAACATGTCCTTTACTAGCAACGCACCAATTCACTATTACGTTCTTTATCAGTAAAGTTTCCAGCTACTTTTGAAGGGTAGCCCTCTGCAGAACACATTGCAGTAGTCCAATCAGAAGGTGACTCCCTAGTAACTGAGATCTAGGAAGGGTCACAACTTGTGTACAACATGAAGTTGTGCAAAGGCCTTCCTAGTCATCATTACCATCTATTCTTTGAGCGGGAGTAATGATTCTAGGAGGACTCTCCAACTGCAAAATGGGCATGTACCCAATCAAGCACCGAAGATGGCATAGTTCTAGAACCACCAATTCCCCAAACCCAGAGCCTCTCAGTCCTGCCACACTTCAGTTGAAGCCTCTTGTTCTCCATCCAGACTCTCATCACCTGCTGGCACTAGGATAAGACATTCATATGCAGGAAAGCTTGCTGATTACTGTTTTACTCATTCTCACTAGATTGATTTTTTTTAAAAAAAATAAAATAATAGAAGGGAGTTGCATTGCTCTGCATGGATTATTTACAAACATAATATATTGAATATACCACATTTGTAAATAATCTTATGTAAACAAGTGTAAACAAGAATAATAATTTAAAAATCCTCTTTATTTTTATTTTTTAAAAAAAACTGGCAAGAAATAGTGTGCTTCAGCATGTATAACAGGAAGAATATTTGTAAACCAGAAAGAATAAGTTTATTAACATTTGGGAGTTCTTGGGAACTGCTCTATTTACTAGCCAGTGAATGTTTTGTATGTAAATAATAAATGGCATTATATCATTTCTAAAAAATAAATAAATCTCAACCTTTTCCAGTTGTCTTTTAATATCTTATAACCCACAGTAAAATGCCGTGCCATTATAGGCCAAATGCCAAATAAATGAAAATAAACATAATTACATTGGAGGTTTTAAGTTTCATCAGCTGAAAAAACTTAAGAAAGCCAAATCTCCCTTCAATTATCACACAATCTGTGGCTAAGAGCATTTTGCATTTATGTGGGGCCTTCTACTGCTCGTTTAAGTGGCATCTTTCATAAACAGATGGTCTTTTCTTGCCATTGTGTTTTTATGCAGTGACAGATGAATTAGGATTCTTGATGTCTGGTATCTTATAGTAGTAATCCGGAAAGCAGATAATATTAGCTGAATTACATTTATCCTAGATGCAATTTTAATGCATCATCAAATCTGTCATTTTATATTTCCCATCTTGTGGCTTGTTGGCACAGATCCATGGCTTTCTGCTATGCTATCATTCATGCATTCTGTTTTACACCCTTTAAGAGTTTATCGAGGAGGTAAAAAAACCTGAGTGTCCATAAAGAGGTTAAATTGGATAGATAGGAAAGAAATTAGTATCACCGTATTATTCATACTGTTTGAATTTGTCTGGGCTCAATAGCTAAGCAGGGCTTAGCTTGGGGAGTTTTTGAATGGGTGGGCTCCGGAGGTTTAGGCTAAAAAGGAAAGTCAAAACTCCCGCATAGAAAAAGGTAGTGGTAGACCCTTTCTAAATTGTTGCCAAGATGAATATATTGACAACTCCCTTGGATTAATACAAAGGAGATGAATTACTCTTATGAAACCATACCTGGGAAAATATTTTTTGTAATCTAGTTTATCTCCCCCACCTGAGATATATATAGGTGTGTGTGTATAAATGATCAGGGAGACCTTAAATCCGCTCTATGCAAAAATGGTATGATTCTAAAAATAATTTTATCTGTTATCAGGAAGACACTTTTGTTACTACTTGGGTCAAGGAAATATTGTAAGTTTTGATTTAGAAGGTGTTTTGAAAAAAAAAAGATGGCTTGGAGACTTTTTAAGATTGCAGTGGTGCAGTCGAAAACTGGAGCTTTGATACTGACTAGGTTATAAGAACACTTCAGGTGAAAAAGACTCAAATAAGGCTTCAGTCCCAATTACAAAGATGAAATATGAAAATAAATTGTCTGCCTGGAAACTCCGACAGCCTTTGATGAAGGATCCATTTCAAAAAGTAAAATAAAATACTGGGAGAACAGATGAGCAGAAATCAAACTCGAGAAAAATTTGGATGTGCAGCAAAGAGTGAAAAAGTAAGGAGGCGACTACAGTACCAGAGTAAGATTTGCCATAAAGCTGATCACGGGGAAGCAACAATCAAAAGCAGACAAGGCCCAGAATGACAGCAGCTAAAGATGAGAACTCCAGGTAGCAGGTTGTATAATAGCCAATGACAGATTGATGTGATATGTATGACTGATGGTATATAGTGTTCTACACCCAGGCAATGTGGTTATTATTTACCACTCCTATCTATGGGGATGCGAGGCTCAGTGGCTAAGACGCTGAGATTGTTGATCAGAAAGGTTGGCAGTTCGAATCCCTAGTGCCGCGTAACGGAGTGAGCTCCTGTTACTTGTCCCAGCTTCTGCCAACCTAGCAGTTCGAAAGCATGTAAAAATGCAAGTAGAAAAATAGGGACCACCTTTGGTGGGAAGGTAACAGCGTTCTATGCACCTTCAGTATTTAGTCATTCTAGCCACATGACCATGGAGACGTCTTCGGAAAGCGCTGGCTCTTCAGCTTTGAAACAGAGATGAGCACTGCCCCCTAGAGTCAGGAACGACTAGCATATAAGTGCGAGGAGAGCCTTTATCTGTACCTTACTCCTATCTAACTTTGATGAATTAACTTCAAGGGAGATTTATTCGTTTATTTAAAACATTTTTCAACCAGACCTGGGTGACTCCCACTCAAAAATGAAAAGACATATAAAATCATTTAAAAACTATAAAATTCCACCAATTAAAATGTTAAAAACAACAGCAGCAGCAACAACAAACTGGCACCGCTTAGTTCAAATGTGCAATCATGTAATTTTTTCCCAGCACTTGGGAAGAAAAGCCAAGTCTTTAAAGCCTTATGGAAAGATAAAAAGGTGGAGGCCTGCCAAACTTCAGAGAACAAGGTGTTCTACAGGGAAGTGGTGGCCTCAGAAAAGGCACACTTAACCAGATGACCTGCATGTATATCTCAGCAGGGAGTTGGAAGTGGACAAAACATGAGGAGTGAATTACAAACAGAGGAATATTGTAGTATTTTGGTGGGAAATCTTGGGTACAATAACTGGAATACTTTTGAATTACATAGTAACTGGAAACATAATGAAATTTTAGAGGGAATTATGTGGGGATGACCAAGAATATGAGAATTATAAGGAGATACTGTAAAAGTCTCCCAAGGATAAGACTTTGGACTGGTCTTAGACCTCAGAACTTGATTTTCAACTAAACCGGTTCTGAACATCTAGGTTTCTTTTGTTTCAGTATTTATGAAGAAGATCATGGAATGAATAGGAATCAGGTAGGAAATGTTGTTGCCATGGTTGAATTCCTGATTAGGCATGAATAAAGATAACCGAACTTCTGCCAACTTGAAACATAGGAATAGAAGTAGGATTAACCTGAATTTTACCTAAGACATCTACATGTGTATGTTAAACAATATGACAATGAATCAGCTAACTTATTCATTTATGTAATTAGTGTGGGTTTTCTTGTTTGCTTCTGTTAGCATGGAGAAACAAGCAGGAAGCTCATAAGAGCATACCCTCATAAAGTCAACAATCATTTCAGCTTCCAAAGCAGGAGGGATTTTATAACAGAAAGAACAGCAGTTATGAATTTTTAAAAGAGGAAGAAAGGCAAGAGAGAAGGAAATACTACCAAAAGTTGTTTACAAGGCTCTTGTCAATTTCTTTGTATTGTCTTTGATGTAATTTTGTGATGAAAGAAAAAAAATGCAGCTTTTTGAAGGAAAATTATATTTGTTTGAATAGAATTTATTTAAAAAATATCCTTGCAGCATACAAAAGATCAACTGCCTCTCTATGGGAACTATATTACTCTGGGAAGATGACTTGGTCAACCTGTAAATATTATTTAGTTGCTGGTCTTTAAGATTTTAATTAGTTAATTACATGTATAATGTCACACAAAAATATTTTTTTAAAAAAATATCTTTCACACTTCAATTTTCTCACCTTCTTTTGGCCTATATCTGCATCAGTTTCAAAATGAGTGTGTCAAAGATCTGCACAAAATAATTATGCACTTCCCTGTGAATATTTATTCTAATGAACATGTCATACTGCATACTTTGTCAATCATATATACAAATAATTTAGCCTACTATAATGTCCTTTGTGCACAATTTTGCTCAATGTTTATTTTACTTTAATGTAAAGCATTTTTGTACTTAAATTGCAAACTATTAAATAATTTTGAAAAGTGCACAGCTTGTCATGCAAGCATATTATGATTTACGTGTAGGTTTATGGACTGCAAAGTGAATGTAAAATTGCATTAAAATGCAGTGTGAGCAAAACATTCAATATGTACTACTTGTACTTCTAGTATGACTTGCTAATGCTGTGAATGCTTTAGATTACAAAGCAAAAAGTTGCTTTGTACATAGAGGGCATGCATATGTCATGTGGCTCCTTGTCCTTAAATTGGAGGCATCTTTACTGGAATTTAAATGCTATAGGGAAACATATAGTCCAAGACAAGAGGTAATTCCTCTAAGGAGTTGCCATCAAGTGCTACATAATTGCCCTGCACCACTTTTGTTTTCTACTCTGAAGCACTGTGCATCTCTCTGACCATATAAGTGATTCTCAGAAAATTAAGGGTCAAGGTGAACATTACAACAATCTAATGATTTCAGCTTGGTTATACTTAGAAAGGTAATGGTAGGGGGATATGGTGGTTCAATGGCTAAGATGCTGAGCTTATCAATCAGAAAGGTCAGAAGTTTGGCGGTTAAAATCCATAGTGCTGTATAACGGAGTTAGCTGCCATTTTTTGTCCCAGCTTCTGCTAGCCTAGCAGTTCGAAAGCATGTAAAAATGCAAGTAGAAAAATAGGAACCACCTTTGGTGGGAAGGTAACAGTGTTCTGTGTACCTTCGGCATTTAGTCATGCCGGGCACATGACCATGAAGACATCTTCGGACAGTGCTGGCTCTTCAGCTTTAAAAAAAGATGAGCACCGCCACTTAGAGTCAGGAACGACTAGCACATGTGTGTGAGGGGAATCTTTACCTTTTATACTTAGAAACCTCTGAGGGAAATAAATTGGTTGTTGGAACACATGCTTCCTGCTTTATTTTTATTACATCAGCTGATCCACTCAATGAGCCATCCCTGCCAATGAGAAACCAAGTGATATATGCACACAACAAGGAGTCAAATAAATATTAACTCCAGGGCATTTTTCCCTGTCCACAAATTCCAAATATATCTTGATTGAATCTGGCCACTGTGACATAATGTATTTTCTCTTTCAGTTATTTTTTCTGAGCGTCAACACGTTTCATTTCAACAACTATAGCATGCTTTCTTTCTTAGAAGTTGTAATTTAAAACTCCTCCTCTCCCTTCAAAATGTAACTGTAGGAAACACCATACAAATTGAGCTCTTCTTTTCAGTGTAAAAAATTAATAAAAGTTTACTCAAACTGTACTCTAAAGAACATCTACTTACAGGATAACATTTATTTAAATGTCTATTTTTATCTCAAGGTTAATAATCCCCTTGGATTGTATCTAATGCTTTTTTTCACTCTATTTTTCTCCACAACGATAAATGTGAAACCTCTAAGTTGCCCAAATCTTAAAGTGTTTTATAGTGAACAATACAAAAGGAAAGTCTTGAAAGTTGCTCTTCAATTTCCTATTCCCTGCTCATCTGTATCTATTGCTTTGTAGGATATAGTGTGAAAGCTAAATGATGCTGTTATTTTTTTCCCCTCCAAATGTATTTTTAATGTGCACAACCCTATATTAGAAAGCACTCAACTAATAAGCATCATTTTGGTTTACACACTTAAAGTGCTCATTTTTTGACATTATTGAGAATGAAGTGCAATTTTATTGGCTTTTTGGAATCTTAAATGTATAATAAGAAGGTGAAGAAAGGGGCAGATGTAAAAGGAAACCGCTCAATATATTTCATAGAATTATGCCTTTAACCTAGATGGGTAAGTCATTAAAGTATTTTTGTCTTTGAATGTTGAATTGATTTTCATTGTACCAGAGATTAATATTGCATTATTCCCCTAGCTCCTATCTCAGGAATGATGTGTTGGCATAGACATAGTGCTCTCTAATAATCTCCCATATGTAAATTATTACCATAGTCTCAGTAGCATCAAAGTTTCTGGCCTTTTCTTTTTCTTGTTTAATACTGAGATATAGCCAGCAGGGAAATGCAAAGAGAATGGAAACAGGCAATCATCCATGTAGGCCTGAGATAAAACTCTGTGTCTTATATTTTTCTCCCAGCACTGATTTGATATCCCATTTTCTTTGTGACATTGCTATATTTCAAAAACACACTGGATTTCATTTTTTGGGAAGTTATTAGAAATCTGTGACATGGTATCCCAATTGCAAAAGTATTTTTCATGCCAAACATTGTACCATTTATAACACAGAAGACACTGTTTTACATTTCATTCAGCAGGGTTAGATCAGAATATTCATGCCAAATGTTATGAAATTTAAATGTTTGTGACAGTCTGCTGTGTAAATATATTTATTTGTCACCCTCCTACATTTTCAGAGAGTGGTCAAGACACTCATTCTAAACATAATGCTTTTTTCTTGAAAATGCTCACAGAGATATATTTCTAGTAGTTTTTGTTAGATAGGGTAATGAAGGCACAAAGGCAAGTGGTGACAACAGCTCTTTATTAGGTCAAGTTCAGGCAAGCTCTGACTAGGGTCTGGCAGCTCCCCCTTTTAAGGGGAAGCTGCCCAGCTCTCCAGCCAATCAGGATCCCCTGCTCTGCCTGAAAGGAGAGGACCTGAGTGGAGACTGTGATTGTCCTTGTCAACAACTAGATGGGGGGGGGGAGTATCTAACACCCCTCCCCCCTAGGATGGAGCATTCTAGTAAGTGACGTAGTCGCGCAGGTAGACGGGCCTCTGGGTCGACCTGCTGGACCTGCGTGGTTCCGATGGGTGTCCTCACGCTGGACGGTCAGCCCCGTTCCTTCTCTGGACTCATCGGACGGGGATTCCTGGAACCCTTCGGATGTCTTGGCTGGCATCATTGTTCGAGGCCTTGCCCGTGCCCCGTTAGAGTCTGCTAAGTCCCCAAGTCCTTCCGCTCCGGTCTGTGGGGGGTGCGGCTCGACCTGCGCTGGCGTCGGTGGCGATTGCCGGTTCTGGGAGCTTTCTACTCGTCCCCGGAGCTGGTCGATGTGCCGCCTCCAGTGACGCCCGTCCTCGAGCCTGACGGAGTATGATCTCGGCCCCGATATTCCGACGACGGTCGCGGGCATCCACAGGGTTCCCCCTGTGTAATTGTGGGCATAGACTGGGTCTCCGATAGTGAATGCCCGGATCTTTCCCGTTGAGTCAGGCGGTGTGTCGGAGGAGTAGTTGGGGTGCAGGCGGTCTAAATGGGATCTGAGTCGGCGCCCTATGAGCAGCTCCGCTGGACTCCTGCCGGTGGTGGCGCTTGGCGTGATGTGCTGGATTAGGAGGTAGTGGTCTATGCAGGTTTTCCAGTCACCCGGGCCCATTCTGCTTAGTGCCTCCTTGGTAGATCTCACCATCCGTTCTGCCTGGCCGTTGGACGCCAGGTGGAATGGGGCGACAAGGGCATGCCGGATTCCCTGTGTTGCTAAGAATTCTTCGAAAGACTTGGCCGTGAACTGTGGCCCGTTATCTGATACTAGCACATCCGGGAATCCGTGGGTCGCAAATAGTCCTCGGAGCGTCCTGATAACAGCGTCTGTGGAGGTGGATGTCATCAGGACTACCTCCAGCCACTTCGAGAATGCGTCCACTACGATGAGGAAAGTCTGCCCATGCATTGGCCCTGCGAAGTCTATGTGGATCCTGGACCATGGTGCCTGGGGTCGCTCCCATTCTTTCGGGGGTGCCTCTGGGGGAGCCGGTCTGGACTCTTGGCACGGTGTGCATGTGGCCACCCATTCTTGAATGTCCTTGTCCATGTTGGGCCACCACACATAGCTCCGGGCCAACGCCTTCATCCTCACTATCCCCGGGTGACCCATGTGGAGGGCCTCTAGCACGGCCACTCATAGCTGTTTCGGAATGACCATTTGGTCCCCCCACAACAAACAACCCCGGATAGCGGACAGTTCGTCTCGTTTTGTGGCGAATGGGTTGAGCTCTGCCCCAAACGGCCCCTTGGGCCACCCCCTCCACACCCAGTTTAAAATTTGTTTAATGGTTGGGTCTTTCTCGGAGTGGTGTGCGACGTCCCTGGAGGAGATGGGGCCCGAATCTAGACAGTCGATGAGGAGAACGATGGTCTCGGGTGTTGGATCGGCGAGCAGCTCCGGTAGGGGGCATCGGCTCAGTGCGTCTGCGTGCCCCAGTGTGACGCCCGGACGGTGGATGAGTTGGTAAGAGTACGGGGCCAGGAAAATCGACCACCGGGTCATGCGGGGTGAGAGGGACACCGGTGTTGGGCGATCTCCAGCTAGCAGTCCCAGCAGCGGCTTGTGGTCAGTCACCAAGTCGAAATCCCTGCCGTACAGATATTCGTGGAATCGCTTGACCCCTGCCACGGCAGCCAGGGCTTCCCGGTCCAGCTGGCTGTAGTTCCGTTCGGCGGTGGACAGCGTCCTTGAATAGAATGCAATTGGGGCTTCCGTGCCGTTCGGCATCCGGTGGCTCAGGACAGCGCCAACCCTGAATGGGGAGGCGTCGCAGGTCAATACCAACAGCAGGGTTTGACTGTACTGGACCAGGAAAGAGTCTGCTGATAAAAGTCCCTTCACGGCGGCGAACGCCTTAGCTTCGGCTTTCCCCCATGACCACTCCGCGTTCTTCGATAGCAGGCGGTGTAGCTGTTCAGCAACCGTCGCTTTCTGCTTAAGGAACATGCTATAAAAGTTAAGGAGTCCAAGGAACGCCTGGAGTTCAGCCTGATTCCGGGGAGTGGGGGCTTCCCTAATGGCCCTGATTTTCTGGTTTGTCGGGTGAATCCCGGAGCTGTCAATCATGTAGCCTAGAAACTCTACCCTGCGTACATTAATTTTACACTTCTCTTTCTTGAGACGGAGGCCCTTTTCCCGGATCCTGCCTAACACAGCGCGAACTCTTTCTATGAGTTGCGCTTCGTTTGCAGCGGAGACCAGGATGTCATCGAAATATGGGACGACTCCCGGTATCCCTTGCAAGAGGCGTTCCATAATGCTTTGGAATAACCCAGGGGCAATACTAACGCCGAATTTCAGGCGGTTGCACTTGAACGCCCCCCTCTGTGTTACTATAGTCTGGGCCTCTGCAGTAGCGCTATCTACTGGCAGCTGCTGGTACGCCTGCGCCAAATCCAATTTTGCGAAAACTTTCCCTGGGCCAAGCGAATGCAGTAAGTGTTGGACTACAGGTACGGGGTATGCACTCTGTTGCAACCCCTTGTTGATTGTGCATTTGTAATCGGCGCACAATCTGATTGACCCGTCAGACTTAACCGGAGTCACTATTGGTGTTTCCCACCGGGCGTGATCAACGGGTTCGAGAATCTCCTGGCTCACCAGTTTGTCTATCTCTTTATCGATTTTAGGTCAGAGCGCAAAGGGCACTCTCCTGGGTTTGAGCCGAATTGGGGCTACGTTCGGGTCTAGGCTAAATGATATGGGGGGCCCCTTGTACTCACCCAGGCCGGAAGCAAACATGTCCTGGAACTTCTTAAATATGGTTTCCGCAGCGTTCCCTGTGGCGGCAGCGGTTGCTGGGTCTGCTTCTTCTAGGGTGTTGACTTCGGCCACGACCATTCCCAAAGCTTGGAACCAGTCCAGTCCGAAGAGGCTCTGGAGGTTGTCCCGCACCACGATCGCCTGCAGTTTCTTCGTGGTCCATTTGTAGCGTACCGTGAACGAGGGGAACCAGGTTTCCTTGATAGTCGCGGAGACGGACGTCGGGGCTCCTGAGGTCCTCCTTCCGCATCGTGGGGACCGTTCGTTTTAGTACTGCCCATGAAATGATTGTGAGAGCTGACCCGGTGTCGATCTCCATCTCGCAGGGGGCGCCTTCGATGAAAACGGTGACCTTGAGCTTCCTAGGGCGGCTGATCCGCATGTGCCGAACAGGGACCGTGACGCTTGGAATCGCGTGATGCTCCTGGTGTTCCTTGTCGGATGCGGTGAGGTTGGCTACGTGGTCGTCCACCTCTGCCCTGCGGAGCTGCCTCTGGCTGGGTCGCTGCCTCCAATTCGGTCCTCTTTCTGTTATCTCGGGCCGACCGCTGGTTGCAGGGAGTTCGCTGCGGCATACCCTGGCTATGTGCCCCCTCCGTTCGCATCGCTGGCATGTCGCGTCTCGGAACCGGCAGGTTGCTCTCGCATGATCGCCGCCACAGCTGGCACAGGGCAGGCCCGGCGGTTTGAGTTTCCGCGCCGGCACTGCTCGGTTGCTGCGCATGCGGTGGCTGACCTCCTCGTCGCTCTCAGAGCTCTCTTGTTCTACAGTTTTGTGGTGGACGCGGGTGCTCCTGGGGGCCTCAGAGGGTGCGGAGAGGCGTTGGAGAGCTTCAATGGACTTCTGTGCGGACTCGGTTGCCCGTGCTTCGTCGAGGGCGATCTGGAGGGAGAGGTTGCTCCTTGCCAGCAGTCTTGCCTGCAGGCCCCGGTCTCGGACCCCCATTATGATCCGGTCCAAAAGCGCATCGTCCAGATCCTGGAATTCACAATGAGTTGCGGCTTTCCGGAGTTTGGCGATATACTCGTTTATGGGCTCGCCCTCCAACTGGTTCCTCTGGTGAAAGTGATATCGCCGTACGTACTTGGACGGTGTCGGGGCGTAGTGAGTCTTCAATGCCTGCTGTAAGGTGGACCAGGAGACGGCCGGTAGCGGCGTCGGTTCCGAGAGGTTCTTGGCGGTGTCAAGAACTGCGGGGCCGCAGTATCCCAAGAACAGATCCTTCTTCTGGAGATCCGAGGCGCCCCCGAGATCGTTCGCCCCCAAGAAAACGTCGAACCGCAGCATATAGGCGTCCCAGTCGTCTGTGGCTGGGTTGAACGGAGGTGGTTGGGCATAGGTGGCCATTCTGACTCTCTCTCTGGGTTCACAAATGGCTAGTATGCCTCCCTGTGCTCCAGGCAGAATCCCTGTCTCATGACCAAGCTCTTTGTAGTGAGTTTCGCTCAAGCTCTTTGTAGTGAGTTTCGCTCTTTTGTCAGCCTAATTGCCTTCAATCCCACCTTCGTCGCCAGTGTTAGATAGGGTAATGAAGGCACAAAGGCAAGTGGTGACAACAGCTCTTTATTAGGTCAAGTTCAGGCAAGCTCTGACTAGGGTCTGGCAGCTCCCCCTTTTAAGGGGAAGCTGCCCAGCTCTCCAGCCAATCAGGATCCCCTGCTCTGCCTGAAAGGAAAGGACCTGAGTGGAGACTGTGATTGTCCTTGTCAACAACTAGATGGGGGGAGTATCTAACAGTTTTCCATAAATGTTCCTTAATTTTATATTGCTACCGTGTGTGTGTGTGTGTGTGTGTGTGTGTGTGTGTGTGTGTTTCTTACAAATAAACCAAATGACTCCACAATACTTTATATTCTGTTATGCTCCATATTGTGTTTGGCACTTACTGTCTGCTAATCCATTAGTTAATGGTAACATTAACAAGTGTCAATGTTTACATTGGAGGCAAAGCTATAATTTACCAAAAAAAAAAAAAAAAGGAAAGAAGGAAAATGAATATTCCTAAATTTTACTAACCATTACAAGTCAGAAACTGATGACCTTATAATTGTCTACTTCACAATTATCACAAAAGAACAGAGAAACACTCAAAAAAAAATTCAAATTTCCAGCCGCTCCATATATTTATTTGCTAGCCCTTAATCTACTTTTAATCATGTTTGCCTTTGAAATTCAATATTTTTTATTTTATAAGATATACTGCCAATAATCAGGGTGTTGATTCTGTTCAAAGCTTAGCTCATAAAATGGATGATATTTTTAGGAACAGACTTTTATTTGCTCAAAGTAGAGTGAAAACATTTAAATCTCTTCTGTCCAGATGATTTGTCTTCATGAAACTCCATTTCTACAGTCCAGGCTACTATTAGTCATGAAACTGGATATAATACTAGATTTGTGTGGTTTTTTTAAAAGGTCTTTGTGACTGTATGTGTGTGTGTGTTTGTGTATATGTGCGTATGTGGTAGGTTTGAGACTTTAATTGTAACTATTATTTTTCTCAAACTTATTCAGATGCTTTTGTGATGGTCATTTCTGAAGTGAATCAGATGATTTGATTATACCAATATGTTTTTTTTTCCTATGGAAAAGATCTTCAACTTTTTCCCTCAAACTTAATCCATCAACTCTGACAACTTCACTGAATTCTATAATAACTTTGATCTCTTCTTATGGATGACATGTGACTTTTCACAAACGCTATTTCTATTTCTATGAGTGTAGTTTTTGGTGCCTCTGTGTAAAGGTTATATATTAATTTATTAAATAAATAATATTTAAAAGAAATATAATTTAAAAACTTCAAATCTATGAAATTAGAGACATTTTTAACCTTCTTAATTGTTTACATCAGGGGTGTCCAAGCTTGGGAACTTTAAGACTTGTGGACTTCAACTCCCAGAATTCCCCAGCCAGCACGGCTGGCTGGGGAATTCTGGGAGTTGAAGTCCACAAGTCTTAAAGTTCCCAAGTTTGGACACCCCTGGTTTACACTGAAAACTTCATCCCTTTTGTTTTTAAATGATGTGACAGTTACTTATGACTTTGCAATTGGAGTGATGATGTCTAGGTCAGGGTTGTCATGTTGCATTCTTGAAACGTTAACAACCCAAAAACCAATTCAGAAGTCTCCAAAAATGAAATATTCATATTTCCCCCATAACAGATTTTGTATTCTTTTTCTGAATACATTCCAAATCTGAGTAGCAAGACTACTGCTTTGGAGTTTCAGACTCTGTAGTTTCTGCACATTTTTGCTAGGAATAACATGAAAGTTTGAGTGACAACAATTCCAACAGAAACCAGCAAGCATGACCTACCTTCAATGTACAAAGACATGTTAATTTAGCTGTATCTTTTGATGATTGCTAAACAGTATTTTATAGCAACTGATAAAACAGCTTCTTTTTCTTTGAGCCCTTTTTTGGCTGCATATATTATGAAATATTGGGCATTTTTAATTTCAATAAAAGGCTACAAAGAAGCATTCAGTTTTGTCTTTTTGCTTAATGGCACAACAGGAGAAATATTTACCTAATTCCACATTGAAATAAATTCTACACTAAGCAAGGATCTGGGATGTAATTAGGTGCTTCTTATCTTCTCGGTATTTTGTACAGAAATTGATTAGCACCTTAATCCAAGAGGATTTTGTTTGGTTCTTGTTTATTTACTTTGGCTCATCGGATGCAAGACTTTAGTGCATCTGGACGCAGGCAGCTTCCTAATGTGAACCTCCCTTAGCTGATTAACGGAGGCTCATTAGTATAAATGATTGTTTCCCTATCTTTACTTGAATAAACCTAAAGCCAGAAAGATATTCTCAGTTGTACTGAGGGATAATCTCCAAATCAAATCATGAAACCCAGGCTGAAAAGTGCATTGTTTTAGTAAATTACACTTTTTCTTCAGGAAATGCACCTGCACCCAGAATCTAGTTATATTTATTTCATTATTTCGTTGTTGATTTGCCAAATGGCAGGAAGCTCCAAGTCGGAAAGCAGCAGTGGTTAATTTCTAAACAAAGTGGTTAATTTCTAAACAAAGAGAGGGGGATTTGAAAACCTCCTCTTTTGCTCTAGAGACTGCTAAATCAAATCCAACATGTTGGGACTGTTTGCAATTATTTAGTTTTGTACTGAAAGCAGTTCACAGGTTATTACAAGCCCTGATGGATGTAAGCTCATATATTAGAGAATAATCACTGTATTAATTAACAGGGTTAATAAATGGAGAGGAAATTCAGAAGATTGTTAAATTTCTCATTATTTTTTTCTTTTAAATATATAGAAAATGGGGAAAGGGTAAATTTAAATGTCACTATCAAGGTGTCCCTTCCTCCATGCTGAACAGAATTTACCCCACCTTTCATTGTGTTTCACTTTGATGTTATAAGTTAGGACAAAATTGAAACGGATCATCGTTCAGCCTAGCAACACTTTACATATCTACAGATTCCTCCTTATTCAAAGAAAAAAAACTATTCTGGAAAACGAAAGGTGGGTGGGAAATCTTTTCACACCTAGTTCCATTTGGGCAGAAACCTGAAAGCAGCTGGCTATCGAATGGATTTTTTTTTTCATTAGATTAAGGTTTAAATAATTTTGGCTTTAAGATTGAATTCTGGAATTCTATTTTATGGTAATTGGGGATCAGCAATAAGAAGATTAAAACTTTTGTAGTATAGAGTGGTCTTAAAATAACAATTTATAAGTGCATAAAAAAGATAATATTTACTTGCATAATAAAGGGATTCCAGGTTTTAGGGTGGAGTTTAGTAGGATTTCTTGCAAAAAGCTCTACCATGTCAGAACTAATATAAACATTATTGGAGTTACTTAAATTATTTAAGCATGTATTTTAAAGCAGATATCCCCCCCCCCCTTATTTCTCTAATAGTTATGTCACTTTTCATTTTCTGTAACAATATCTATCTTTATGAAAGGCATTATATTTCAAACAATTTTATTTATTTATTTAAATGTATTGGCTGTTCAACACCATTAGAGACTGGGCCACCAAAAAAAAGTAGACCCCCCTCCATAAAAACAGCTAAAGCATTAAATCAGTCAGACAAGCCAGACTAAAATGATCTATTAAACAACATAATCAACAAAACAAAACAAACGTTTCTGGTGGAATTAGTGAAACAATTTGTAGGTGGAATGCAGCAACTAAACAAACGTATAAAAGTCTTTTGTAGAAATGTAGAAAACATGTAAGAAATCAATAGATAAATATTTATTTAATATGAGGGGTGCTTGGTGCTCTCTGAGCTTGTTTATTTTCTTGCAGATGTTTCATTACTCTAACTAGGTAACATCATCAGTGCTATCGTGTTTCCCTGAAAATAACACCCGGTCTTATTTTCTGTTAGGCTCCTAAATAAGCACTAGGGCTTATTTTCAAAGGATGTCTTATTTCTTTTGAAATAAACTGTGAGGTGTATGTGTGGAACTGCCCCGAAGCACCCCACACCACATTACATCAGGACCCCTGCAGCCAGACCATCTATGCCCTGATATCTGCTTCACCTCATCCAGTGCTCCAGCACTCATCCAGCAAGACCCCACATGGTCACTGGCCTACTTCTTCCAGCATGGCACCAGAGCAGGAGGCTGAACAATGTGTTGGTGCCATGTCCACAAGGCAAGGTGGGGGATGAAGCTGCCCCATGCACTAGCCTACCTCAGCACTCCCACAGCCAGGCCATCCATGCTCCAATACCTGCCTCGCCTTGTGGCCACAGCACTGATGCATCGTTCGGCCTCTTGCTCTATTGTGTCTGTGAGCAAACAGAAAAAGTAATCTTGCTGGATAGGGTTGTTGAAGCTGCCACCATGAGGCAAGGCAATTGTCAGGGCGTGGGAGGCCGGAGGTAAACCAGTGTGCATGTGGAGCAGCTCAATCCCCTCTCGCCTTACCCTACCTCACGTTGGCATGAACAACCAGACAGAATGGGGTGGGTAGCTGCACAGGCATTAAGTAGGGCTTCTTTTGGGGGTAGGGCTTATATTGGACATATGTGCAGAAAACATGCCAAGGCTTATTTTTATGATAGGTCTTATTTTTGGGAAAACGTGGTGGTAACGAGTGCTATTTGCTGTCAGTTTAGATTCTAGTGTCTTGTCTTTCTGTGTGGGTGTGGGTGGTCTTAGAGATTCTTTGGTTGGGCTTTTTACTGGTGGCTCTTTGGCAGTTTCTTAATTGGGGTATGGCTTACTTGATTGTTGGTCTGAAGTTAACCTTGGAGTGAATCTATGCTGATCTGAGTGCTGATTACTGGTGGAAAGGTGCTGGAGTCTTTTCCTCTTTTGGGCTGCTTGATTGCCTCTTTTGCATAGTATATAGATGTTGTTAATGTCTATGTGTCTGTTGATGGCTGATTTGTCAGAATGCCAGACGTCTAAAAATTCCCTGGCATTTTTGGACTTGGCCCAGTCTAGGATTGTCACATTTTCCCAATTGAAACTATGGTTAAATCTGTCTATGTGTTGTGAAATTAAAGAATTTTGTCATGAATTCTGACTGCGGGTGGGTGTTCATGGATGGATTCTGCCAAACTTTTGCCTGTTTGTCCTACATAGTGGTGGTTGCAGTTCTCATTGTACTCCTGTTTTGTTTTTTCTTCTGGGGTTGTTAGGTCTTTTGGTTTGCTTAAGATGTTTTGAAGGGCTTTAGTTGGCTTGTCTGCTACCTGATTCCATGTGGTTGTAGTAGTCTATTTGTGGTTTCTGAGATATTCTTGATGTATGGCCATGTAATTCTTTTTAGAGTTTATGCTGATTGTGCTGTATTGGGTTGAGTGGTCAGAGACTTTTTGATGAACTTGCATGGATATCCATTTTGTTGGAATATGTTGTACAGATGCTTCATTTCCTTTTTCTGCTCTTCTGGGTTGCTGCGGTGTGTTTGGGCTCATCTACATTCATAGTTTCTCTTGTAGGATGTTGGGTTGTTGCTTTGGTAGTGGAGCACCTCGTTAGTATGGGTGGTTTTTCTGTAAACATGCATTTCTAGTTTGTATTTAATGTCAAAGTTTATTCTTCTGTGAGGTACACATACATTAGGCTTGGAGATGAAGAAAGAAAGCAACAATTAAGAAATACTAAGTAATTTGAAAATTAATTATGCATTTCAATATAAACACATTAATATGAGATGTAAATCTGTTTGTCTGTGTGTGGACATGCATACAGACACACCTTTGAGTCAGTGAGCATTGAGTGACATACAAGTTTAGTAAATTATAATTATTATATGGAACCATTCCTGTCTGTTGAAGTATAACATTAATAAGTTGATAATACTATCAGGTATATTTCTTCAAGTTGCAACTGATTTTCTCAATCTGAAATATTACTCAGATTGTGTTGAGATAGTTATGGTTAGGATTAGGTTAGAACATAACATAAAGGAATTATGTTCTGTTATAAAGTAGAAGTCTTAAATGTCCTCTCACCAAAGAAAGCTTTACTGTCCAAAGATGCTTAAGAAATCTTCATTATTATTTTTTTAAAGTATTTCTGTCATATTGTCATATATCTTGATTCAGATGCAGAAATATAACTGTTTTTAAGTGTTTTGGGTACCAGACTAGAAGCCAGGAAATTATGAGTTCTAGTCTCTCCTTTGGCATGGAAAAAAGTCACTTTCACTCAGCCCAATCTACCTCACAATATTGTTGTTGTGAGGAAAATAAGAGGAGGAAAGAATATGAAATAAGCCAATATAGAAATAATGAAGGTGGGATTTAAATAAGTCTAAAGAAAATTCATATTATTGGATTTGTTTCTCAATAGAAAGGTAAAATGTTTTTTTCCCTATTATTTGACGTGATATATTTATACTGTGGCAGATAGATGGCTAAAGTAAATCCAATTATTCTAGTAGTATATTTATTAAGCATATATAGTCAGTCATGAGATAATATTAAATGTTCTGGGTGAGTAATTTAATGCACAATGAGTTTATCAGTAGCTGTTTAGCTGGCAGACAGTTTCTTCAGATTTTTGAACTAACATGTTATTTTAGATTTTTATGGCTCAGCAACATCTCAGGAGTCAGTCTGTATGTCCCATTTGCCTTCACCATGAAATGAAACCCACAATTTTCAACAGTTTTAAAATTATTTATTTAACGAAACAAGAATAATAACATATAGAATAACACTACTGAAAATAAAGCTATACAAATCAAGTCTCAATTCATCTTCAAGCTAGTACATAGTCAAGATTTAACACAAACATCACTGTCTATAAAATGGCAAATGAGGGATCTGGAACATAAGGAGAAGGAAGGCAGGAAGGCAGGAAGGAAGGAAGGAAGCCAGGCAGGCAGGCAGGCAGGCAGGCAGGCAGGCAGGCAGGCAGGCAGGCAGGCAGGCAGGCAGGCAGGCAGGAAGGAAGGAAGGAAGGAAGGAAGGAAGGAAGGAAGGAAGGAAGGAAGGGACTGAGAAAGGCATATATTCTGTTGTAAGCGTGAGTATAATGCTCCCTTCAACATCAAAGGCCACTAGCATAATTCTTAATTACTCTGAAAATTGCCTACAAACATATGTAATTACATATAAGAGAGTTTATGATTTGGGAATGTGTTTTTAAAAAGCCATTATCAGGGAAATCTTATAAAAGAAATTAGATGCATTGTATTAAGAATGGTCCTTGTTGCAATGACAGTTAAATAAATTATGAAAAAGATGCATGGAAAAATTTTGTGTGGTACATGATGTTGCAAAAATGATTCCCAAATCTTCTCTATTATATATGAAAAAATTAAAAATATATAGAAAAGTACTTAAAAAAACACAAATGAACACTCATAGCCATAAAGAATTTGAAAGGGGATTATGATAATAGCATTTGCTATGCCTCAGCATAAAATGTTGAAGCAGTGGTTGTTCTGGACAGTAGATAAGGCAATTAGCTCTTCTCCCTGCTGCTTTCCAAATTATTATTAATAATTGTTGTGGGAATAAAGCAGAAGCAGAAGTAATATTACAAGAGCTTTTATTTTTTCTACTAACATACCTAACTTCTGTATATTTACAAGGACAGCAGGGTGGTAGTGGGAATTCTATACAATTTAGAGGCCAGAAAAGTATATATTGTGCTGTCATACACACCTGAGTACTATGTAAATCAAGCCCAGTTGGAAACCCAGTTTTCCTTGAAAATAACTAACTTGGAACAGACAGGTTTCTGGAAACTAACAGCTACTTGGTAGCAGTCATTTATTTGATCCTCACTCTTCAGATCAACAAGGCCTCTTATTTTTGATTGAAAAGAGATGAATGTAAAATGGATATTTTCTTGAGAGTTTTTTTTTCTCTGTGTGTGTATATGCAAGGTATTTTTTTTTCTTTTGAATTATACTGTGTTATTTTAAATATCATACTAAGAGCTGTTTCTTGTGGTTATTTTGTGGTCTGAGCCATATGATGTCAAATAGACCTAGCAATAGTTAATTGATTATTGTCATTTAGGGTCAGAATAATAATTTGGAGGTAGAAAACAAATTACACTACCTAGAAAGTAGGTGGAATTTGAGGCATTGTTTGGCACCTATAAAGCCTTCCATGATCTGGGACCAGGTTATTTGCAGAACTTTCCTGCTTTTTCTTCCCATCCCTCCAGGTTATGGAAGGCTTCAGGGATAAATTCTAAGTCCCTACAATTAAACAATGCCAATTTATGGATACTTGGAAGCATGAGGTTTGTGTCACAGTGTCTTTCCTCTAGAACATCATGCCTCTCCTCAGATGCATACGAAGACCAGATATCAGTTTGGCCAAAACTCTACTGCTCTTCCTTCAATACAATACAATACAATAGTAGAGTTGGATGGGACCTTGGAGGTCTTCTAGTCCAACCCTCTGCCTAGGCAGGAAACCCTATACCATTTCAGACAAATGGCTATCCAACATCTCCTTAAATACTTCCAGTGTTGGGGCATTCACAACTTCTGGACGCAAGCTGTTCCACTGATTAATTGTTCTCACTGTCAGGAAATTCCTCCTCAGTTCTAAATTGCTTCTCTCCTTGATTAGTTTCCACCCATTGCTTCTTGTTCTACCCTCAGGTGCTTTGGAGAATAGTTTCACTCCCTCTTCTTTGTGGCGACCCCTGAGATATTGGAATAATGCTATCATGTCTCCCCTAGTCCTTCTTTCTCTTAAGCTAAACATACCCAGTTCCTGCAACCGTTCTTCATATGTTTTAGTCTCCAGTCCCCTAATCATCTTTGTTGCTCTTCTCTGCACTCTTTCTAGAGTCTCCACATCTTTTTTACATCGTGGCGACCAGAACTGAATGCAGTATTCCAAGTGTGGCCGTACCAAGGCATTATAAAGTGGTATTAACACTTCACGTGATCTTGATTCTATCCCTCTGTTGATGCAGCCTAGAACTGTGTTGGCTTTTTTGGCAGCTGCTGCACACTGCTGGCTCATATTTAAATGGTTGTCCACTAGGACTCCAAGATCCCTTTCACAGTTACTACTACTGAGTATGGTATCACCTATACTGTACCTGTGCATTCCGTTTTTGTTGCCTAAATGTAGAACCTTACTCTTTTCACCATTGAATTTCATTTTATTAGATAGTGCCCAATGTTCAAGTTTGTCAAGATCCTTCTGTATCTTAAGCCTATCTTCTGGAGTGTTGGCTATTCCTGCCAGCTTGGTATCATCTGCAAATTTGATGAGTTCCCCATTTATTCCCTCATCCAAATCATTGATGAAGATGTTGAAGAGTACTGGGCCTAAAACAGAGCCTTGGGGTACTCCACTGCATACTTCCCTCCATGTAGATGCAGTTCCATTGAGAACTACACGTTGAGTGCGGTTGGTCAGCCAGTTACCAATCCATCTGGTGGTGATGCTGTCTAACCCACATTCTTCTACTTTATCTAGTAGTAGGTTATGGTCTACCTTATCAAAAGCCTTACTGAAGTCCAAGTAAACTATATCAACGGCATTCCTCTGGTCCACTAATTTTGTCACATTATCAAAGAATGCAATAAGATTAGTCTGGCATGATCTGTTTTTGACAAATCCATGTTGGCTTTTGGCTATTACTTTGTTTGCTTCTAGGTGTTCGCAAATTCGTTGCTTGATTATTTTTTCCAGAATCTTTCCTGGTATTGAGGTTAGGCTGATAGGTCTGTAGTTTCCTGGATCTAATTTTTTCCCTTTTTTGAAGATGGGAACCACATCAGCTCTTTTCCAGTCCTCTGGTAGTTCCCCGGTGTTCCAGGATCTCTGAAAGATATAATTCAGTGGTTCTGAGATCTCGTCTGCTAGTTCCTTCAGAACTCTGGGGTGTAATCCATCCGGTCCTGGTGATTTGAACTCATCTAGGGTAGACAGGTGCTCACTTACCATTTTCTTCCCTATTTCAATTTGTGTTCCTAATTTTGTGGTGCTGCTTTTGATAGGTTGGACTGTTTTATCCCTTTGTGTAAAGACAGATGCAAAACATGAGTTAAATAGTTCTGCTTTCTCCCTGTTGCTTGTCACCTTCTTGCCACTTTCTCCTAGCAATGGACCAATTGTTTCCTTAACTTTTTTCTTGTTTTTAACATGTTGGAAGAAGCTTTTTTTGTTAATTTTTACTTTTGTGGCAAGCCTTTCTTCATTGTGAGCCTTAGCTTTCCTCACTTCATCTTTACAGGCTCGGGCTATTTGCTGATATTCTGCCTTAGTTATGTCCCCCTCCTTCCACTTTTTATACTTACTTTTTTTGTCTTTCAGTTTGTCAGATAGTTGTTTATGCAGCCATGCTGGTTTCTTTTGGGAGCTGTTGTTTTTCTTCTTCATTGGTATTGTGTTAGACTGGGCTTTTCTAATCTCATTTTTCAAAATTTCCCAAGCTTCTTGAGTTGTTTTCCCCTCGAGGATTCTCATCCATGGAATTTTTCCCAAGCTCTCTCTAAGTTTATTGAAATTAGCTTTCTTAAAGTCCAAGACTCTAGTTTGACTTTGTTCTACTACTTGTGTTTGGATAATGTTGAATTCCAATATTGCATGGTCACTTGGCCCCAGGGTTCCTACGGCTTCAACACCTTCTATCATTTCCTCTCTGTTAGTGAGAATTAAGTCCAGTATGGCTGATCCCCTTGTTTCCTTCTCTACTTTTTGGAAAACAAAGTTGTCTGCTTTGTTCAGAAACATAAGGTTGTGCTCTTGGGCCTACAGTTGTGGAATTAAGTGGCCCTTTCAGTGGTCTATGCAACATATTGCATTTGGGTTTATTCTTGGCAACCATTGCTGATTTTTATTTTCTGCTAATACTAATCCTGTTTGCAAACAAACACATCATTTTGTCATTATTATTAGCCATGTATAAATATGTTCACCTCTTTCCCCCGCTCCAAAATGCATGCTTTTGGGTTGCACTTTCTATGTGTTCCATATTTTATCTTATGATCATATAAGTACCATTCCAACTGTATTCCAAAGGGAGTTTTATTCCAACGCTTCAGCTGAGGCCAGGAATTAGGCAGGTGATTGAGGCACTGGACCAGCTTGCTCCTTTGCAGTCTCTCTACGTGTGTCATTTCCATGGTGTCCTTATTTCTTCAAGGAACTTTAAGAGATGAAGTCCCAGAAATGACTTCTGAACTATTTACATTGGAGAAAGACAAAGAACAAATCCAACTAAACACAAGTGAGACCACATATTTGGGTTCATTTCATGGAGATAAGGGAAGCAAACTATTATTTCTCTATGTTCTTATTGTATCTATCTATAGACATTGAGTGACACACTATTTAGAGTGACACACTCCCCATTGAAATTGTTGGGAAGTAAATTTATTTACATGGCTATAGTGAATAATATTCTTGTTATTTGGCGGATAAAGTCACCAAGTTTCACTTGGAGTTGGATTCAGACTAGGCAGGTGCAAGAGAGTGGCACAGCCTTGTGAAATTATCTGGACTGACTGATTCTGTGATGTCCCAAGAAATGGACAAGGTCTGTCTGTCTCCTTTGATAACCAAACTAGCTTATCTCTGTCAAGAACTCTTTCCCTATTGTCTACATATATGGATCAACTCCCCCTCCTTCCATGGTCTTCTGGAAGCTTGTGAAGATTCATTTTTTCTGAATGTTTTTGGAGATTAAATTCTTGTCTTCAAAGAGATTAGGAACCATGAATTTTGTATGTTGTATTATGATACATTTATTGTTAATTGGTATATTGTAGCATTGTTTACTACATATATCACACACACACACACACACACACACATGTTCATTGTACATAGCTTACTATATACTGTTTTGAGTTGCATAAGATTGAAGCAAATATAAAATTAGTTACCCTTGTGCTGTAAATTTAAGATTTAGGGACAACATTAATACCATCTTCTGAACTGTTTCTTTCAGATATTGTGGTACACCCATTAACTTTTTATGTCTTTCACAATTTTACATGATCAAGATACTTAGAAGCAAATCTCCTTGCTTTCTCAGTTATCAATCTAATTTTGTGTTTCTGACTTTTCCAAAACCTCATTGTTCATCTTTCTCTATTTGGCTCTATTCCTTTTTGTAAGAACTTAAGTAAACATTTGCTAACATTTTGTCATCTACCCTGAGGGTAGAACAAGAAGCAATGGGTGGAAACTAATCAAGGAGAGAAGCAACTTAGAACTGAGGAGAAATTTCCTGACAGTGAGAACAATTAATCAGTGGAACAGCTTGCCTCCAGAAGTTGTGAATGCCCCAACACTGGAAGTCTTTAAGAAGATGTTGGATAGCTATTTGTCTGAAACGGTATAGGGTTTCCTGCCTAGGCAGGGGGTTGGACTAGAAGACCTCCAAGGTCCCTTCCAACTCTACTATTGTATTGTATTGTATTGTATTGTATTTGATGCCTCGTTATTTGATTATTGCTATATTGCTTGTCATATCTTACTTTCTAATGGAATCATTTTATAAATATTTTCTTTCTCTACAAATATTTCTGTCATTCTCTAATCCTATTCGTAAAGAATTTAAATATAAAGTTTGAATCTTCTTTTAATTTCATTTTGTCTTTATTAGATCTCTTCCATGATTGCTTTTGAGTTATTCTTACATTCTCTTACCATTTTAGTGTCAGGGCAGCCTCCATCAGTAACCAAGAAAGAAACCACTCAACTCCATTTTTCAGAATTAATATTACTTTCACTGGTTATGAGTAGAAAGCAGCTAGCAAAGCAAGATCTGAGACAAAAGCGTGCGTAATCATTAGATATCAATATGTAACCCAACTCCCTCCCCCTAGTAACCCTAACCCCCAGTCCAATCCGCACACCCCACAGGTTTCATGTGGGCTGCAGCTTCAAAACCCATCATCAGGTTGGTATGTCGGACAGTTGGCCTTGGCGGTAATTCCACTATCTGCAGCATGTGCAGTAGATGGTGAGAAAATCACTCCCTTCTTCATTCACTCCTGTGCTTAAGCTTCCCCTCCCACATACCATATTATCTCCCCCCCTCCCCATTTCAATGGCAGCCGAAAGCAAGCAGCAAAGCAGAGTCTGACATTTAGCAATAGCAATAGCACTTAGACTTATATACCACTTCACAGTGCTTTTACAGCCCTCTCTAAGTGGTTTACAGAGTCAGCCTATTGCCCCCAACAATCTGGGTCTTCATTTTACTCACCTCGGAAAGATGGAAGGCTGAGTCAACCTTGAGCCTGGTGAGATTTGAACTGCTGAACTGCAGCTAGCACTCAGCTGAAGTAGCCTGCAGTACTGCACTCTAACCACTGCACTATCTCGGCTCATTTTTTTCTGATCTTTTTGAAAACATCTCCCATTTACTGGTGATTTCCCCTTAGTTCCCCTTAGTTGTTCTTGACCTTTCTTGCTTAACATTGAAAGTGTTGATTAAGTCAGTTTGTGGTTGTTGTTACTCAATGTTTTTATTCTCCATTTTTCTTTGACTCTCATGATAGCTGGTTTTTAATGTCACTGGAAAATGTGTATTAAATCCCCCCTCCTCCCCGAAGTTATGTCCTAACTGGAAGAAAAAAAAACCCAAGATTTTTATGAATTTGGGATAGCAAATTTTCTTCCAATGGAGAAATTTTAGAATATATTATCTATCATCTTTTAAAAATGGCAATTATCCCTTTGAGCTTGATGTGACTATAGCGATTGTGTATTTAATTACATTTAATACTGGATTATTATCCAGCACGAAATGGTCTGATAAGAGAGCATTTAATAACTCTAAAGAAGTCAGTAACTTTGATTGATGGATTATGCATATCTGAAATGTAAAACTTTCTGATGAAACCACTCAGCTAATTTTTGGTATTATTCTTCTATCACCACAAGGAGAAAAACTTATTTTTCCATTGCTCTTAATACATGTAATATCCATTTCATTGAATGAAATATTGGCACAATCATATTTCTTCCCTTTTCACCTTTTGTAATACTGAAATTAAGATATGATATTTTTAAGGTGGTGAATGGAAAGACTTTTGCTAGGACTATGAAGCCTTGTCCTGTTTCATTGCAAGTTTCTATTGAGTTTTGTGCAATATAAAAGGCATGAGCTAAAGGACTTTTGACCTTTGACAACTTAAATCTGATGTGGTGCTATTTGTAGCTGAGGATTGTTGTAAATTTTCTATGCAGCTGAACAGAGATTATTCATTTTACATGTCCAGGCTTTCATTAGTTTCAGTTTATTAGCTAGAATATTTTTGAACAATTCAGTAATGATATCAACCTATATTTTCCTGTTAAAGTCAAATACATATTTAGTATGGTTTTAAGGTATTATAAACCAATCCAGAAAAACCCAAATTTGAAGAGCAAGATACTAATTCTAAAATATATATTTTCATTTAACTTTTACTATTCAAAACTCACTGGAGAAGAGCCTAATGCTGGGAAAGGTTGAGGGCAAAAAAGAAGGGGACGACAGAGAATGAGGTGGCTGGATGGAAACAGTAGGCATGAGCCATGGACTCAAGAAGATAGTAGAGGACAGGAAGGCCTGGAGGAACATTGTCCATGGGGTTGCAATTTGTTGGACATGACTTTGTAACTAACAACAACATTCAAAACTATGATGGCTGAGTGGTTAAGATGTTGATCTTGTCAACTGGAGAGCTAATAGCCCAGGTTCAAGATCTGAGCTCCATGCAATGGGGCAACTTCTCATTATTTGCTCCAGCTCTTGCCCACCTAGCAGTTCGAAAGCATATAAATGCAAGTATATTAATAGAAAAGCTGTGATGACACAATGGTTAGAATGCAGTACTGCAGACTAATTCACTGCTCATGCCAGGAGTTCAATTCTGACTGGCTCAAGGTTGACTTATCCTTCTGAGGTGGGTAAAATGAGGACCTAGATTGTTGGGGGGGATATGTTGACTCTGTAAACCGCTTAGAGGGAGCTCTATGAAGCAGTATATAAGTCTAAGTGCTATTGCTATTGCTACCTCTTTGATGGGAAGATGTTCCATGTGACTTTGCCATCTAGCTATGCTGGCCTCATGACCATAGAAATTGTTTTCAGACAATGCTGGCTGTCTTTGCCCCCCAAAATGGAGATGAGCACTAGAGTTGGCCACAATTGGCAGGGAAACCTTTACCTTTTTTTGTTCTAAAAATATAAGGTGACACTATGCATACACATATCCATGCTTCAATTATTTATCATTGGGTAGTTGGTGGAGATGAGCTAATCTCTTCATGTTACATTATCTTCTCTGCACTAAGGAAAGCTGTGCACTTAATTTAACTAGTTTACTGCAGCCTCCATGTTAACAGCTTCATTTAATTAGTTCATCTCTTCTCTGCCTTTGTTCTGGGGTGATAGAAAAACTATATGAAAATAGGTAGTTTGCCAATTAAGGTTAAATAATGTTAAGAACCTCTCTCTTATTCTTCTAATTACAGTACATGATATCTGTGTGAGTTTGAAAATGGATTTCCTCAATATGTTTGAATGCAATAATAACTTGCCACTAATAACCACTATCAAGTTAAGTGTGCTTAAGAGTTATCTGTTAAAGCTTTGTTTATTAAAATTGGAAATCTTTGAGATAAACTGCAGTCATGATGACTTCTTGTAGAAGCACACTCTTTCTATAATGGCACCTGCACTCTGGAATGGTATCTCGTCAGAGATCTAAATGGAACCTACCACACTGAAAAAGCTATGGAAGATCTGGCTACTCTCACATATCTTGGGTGGACATCATTTAGGATGAGTTTAGCTGTATATGTTTATCTCTTGGCTTCTTTTGAATAATGTTTACGTTATGTGATTCTTGCTTTTGTAACAATAAGATGCTTAGAGTCATCAGAGTTGGTGAGTGGCTATATAGATGTTTTTAAATTAAAAAAAATCAGGCAGCTGTCTATATCTACCTGATTTTATTTATAATGACATTAAAGTAGTTTACCATCACCTTCTTACTGTTGCCAGTATGACCATTGACTTTTAATATCCAACCTAGTCTATAAGCCTGGGATTTTATTATTATCTCCCATGCAAATACTAATCAGGTTTGACCTGCTTAGATTCAGCCATCAAGATCAGTTTAGTGTTGCCTATTGTTCTGATGAAGAGTTAACCATGTATTTAACTATCTTCTAATCTAGTCAGATATGATGTAAATTTCCTTGAATTTGGATCTGTAGTATTACATATATGATTTTGCTGAACAGAATATTGTTACTTTTCTAGCATTATGACTTATTGGTACATCAAATTTCAATTCAAAGTTTCTCAAATATGTTCCTTTTCCTTCTTCCTACTTAGTATTTTTAAAAACAAAAATAAAACAAGATAAAGTGCCGGCAAGGTGTAACCTTGATATCTTTAAGTGAAACTTTCAAATGAGCACATTTAAAGCAAAATACCAAGAGTGGATGCCAACCTGAAACTAAAATTCCCTGAGTACTTAAATTTGGAAAAGAAATCTGAAATGCACATGAGTTTTCCCACCTAGGGCTCTGGAGTGTGCTCTGAGTAGAAAAGGCTGTCAGCAAACAGTACAGCATGCTCCAAGAGAACAGTAAAAACAATTATCTTCCCTGGCACCCTTGATTTGAAAAACATCAGTGTTGTAGGGCAGGGAACTAATTGTTCCATCTGTTGCTTGTGGTGTCTTTGATGAAAAAAAGTGATGTTTTACTTCATTGTCTTATGCTTGCAATAGATGGTATGAAATTACATCTCAGACTGGAGTGATAGATGAGATAAAAGAAAATTTAAAATTATAGAAAACATATGAGCAAGCTCCTTTCTAGTTCCTTTGAAATAGTTCCATGCTGGGTCACATGATCAGGAAGAAGCAGGAGGAGATTTAGAATAAAAGAGTCACTAAAATTTCCAGGCCATTGCCAAATTGCCTTTATCATAAGGATGAATTGGAGGAAATATTCTGATTTTTTTTTTTTAGTAACCTCTGACCCAATATTGGGTCTTTTTAAAATTTTCAAATTTGCCAGCTTTTCCAATATGCTAAATTGAATCCTGTGCTTTTCAGATATTGGTAATTTCCGAACAAACACTTTTAAAAATAATGTATTGCCAGTCTTCTATTTGGAAGCATGCAGAAAATGGTGTCTGAAATTCTTTCCCTTCTGTTTGCCACCAATAGCCATATTTCCTCCTCTGTGTGTTATTTTCTATGTGCACTGGGAAGTAAGGGTAGGGTAGTGTACATGCACTCCTTTCTGGATCTTGGAGGACAAAGGCAAGGTGTGGCCTTTAAACAGAAGTGTTGGCAACACTGGTATCTGAGCTCAAATATCTTTCCCATAAAAGATACATATTTAGAATACCTTGTTTAAAATGGTGAAACGATAGTGATAATTAAACAAATGAAGTACAATAATAATGCATACAAAGATATTTGATTGACAATAAGTGATTTTTGATAAAGCTCAAGTGATGACTATGGAAAGGACGGAGAAAGATTTTATAACCAATCGACACACTGTATGTAGTTGAAGAGGTTTTTTATATTATATGTTTTGAGTGTTTATGTTTGTTTGAAAATAAAAAAAAATATTTTTTAAAAAAGATACATCTGAGGAGAAAGGGAGAGATTTTTCCAGATTCTTTTTCCTCTGCAGCATCTGAATCAGATCCAAAAACCCTTTAAAACTATTTTTTTTTGCTTTACTATCTTCTCTTCCTGTGGTCCTTTGAAGACAATTTTTTTTTAAAAAATTAAAATCGGGTAGGGAAGAAAACAGAGCTGGTATTAGGCATGGGATTCAGAATATAAGCCTCCCAAAATTATCCTGAGGTAAGATGGATGAACAATAAATTTTATAAACAAACAAGCAAACAAATAATTGGAGTACAGCATTATTGCCTACACACTGGTCTGGTGCCTGCACCTATTTGGAGTGATTGATAGTCTATATACCTGTGATTGAGACCAGAATTTCTATTATTAAGCAAGGCAGTTGCTAAACGGGTCATGCTGGATGTTATAACCTTTTTGTCACAGTTATTAAAATAAATCTCTGCAGCTCTTAAGTGAATCATGAAGTTGTTAAGTAAATCCACCTTCCTGATTTAACTTGGCTTGCCAAAAGCTGGCAGGGAAGGTTGCAAATGGAAAGCACATGACTTGAAGATGGTACAAGTGTTGTAAATGCAGGCTGGTTGCCAAGCACCCAAATTTTGATCAGGTGACTGTAGGGATGCGTCAATTTAAGTGTAGGGACTGGATGAGAACCACTTTTTACAGCCCCACTGTAACTTCAGTTGCTAAAAGTTGCTAAAAGAATGGCTTTAACTTGAGGTTAAATATATATAACTTAATTACCTTTATATATGTTGTGTATATCAATGAAATAATTCCTTCTGCCTAATTTTGCTTTGTCAGTATCAGAACTAAGTGCCTGGATGTATAATCAGTATTCTATATTCATCATCATCTGAAGTTTTGTAGTTTCAGTGAACATTTGACATTATCTGCTGGTTCATTTGCAGACGCAGCTGGAAGTTGGCATTTACTGTCTGACAAAACTTTAGAAGAATGTAATGAATCATCTTAAAAATGTATTCTTTTAAGAAAACTCAATCAAATTTTCAAGTACCGATTGGACTGGAAATTTGAATAACATCTTTTTTAAAACTAACTCTGTGAATTAAAGTGATTTTTACATTAGTTAGCTTGTTTTGAAACTTTAATTTAGATTTTTGTGTTTGTGGGGTGGAAATCTTGAAGTGGGATCTGGTGCCAAGCCAACTTCTTGTTAACATTTTGGAAGTTTTTAAAAATACAGTTTTCCCTTCTGATTATATCAAGTCATCTGTATTTTTTGTGGCTATTGTTTCCAATTTTATATTTGTGTTTTTCTATTTTATAATTCATACTGTGGATAACTCATACTGTTTAGTTACTTTATGTAAGCTATCAACAGTGCCTAGGTTGTGACAGGGTAGAAATCTAACAAAATAAAATAGAATAATAATAATAATAATAATAATAATAATAATAATAATAATAATAATAATAATAATAAGTTTGAATTTATTAGCTGCTCCCTTTCCAAGTAGGACTCGGGGCGGCGTACAATGGGGCATATAAAACACAGAAAATATATAAAACACATAGGCGTACATACAGAACATACATACAGATACACAAACACGGACTCGGAGGAGGTAAACAATTTACATCATATAGACAGTTAAAAGACCCGCATTAAAATACCCCAATTGTAAAAACCCGATATAAAATTAAGATTTAACGTTTAAAATACAATTTAAAAACAGTTAGGAGGAATAAGAATAATTACGATTGAGCCAGGCCAGATAATTGAAATATATATATGTAATAAAAAGAGAATCCCTCTTTTTATTACATATATAATCCTAAATTTGTCAATCCATAGAAACTCATCCCAAATTTCCTTGGATGTTTTATTCAAGCTGATCTAATAGAAATTCTGTAGATTCTTTGTGTGAAGAATCAACAGATTCTTATACAACAATGAACTATATGCACAGAAAATAAATATTTGAAATGTGAATTTGTCAAGTCAAATAGCAATAGAAAAATACTGAAATGTTGTTTGCCAACTGTTCTCTTGTGGTGTTATATCTATATACTGAATAAGAGACTAGCAAAATAAATATGACAACTGTCTTAATAGAGAACTTGCACCAATAATATATATCTTCTAACAATAATGCAGGCAAGCATCCAATTCATCTCATTTCCTCTAACCAATGTATATAACGAATAGCATTTTCATTAATATGCTTAAATATAAACAAGCAAAAGCTATGCTAATTAACTATATTTGATACCTTAGACTAAGAATCTGATGTTCATCAGATCTGAAACTGAAAAAGGTATTTAAGTATAAAGAAAAGCTACCTTCCTTCATTCCATCTTTTCTTGGATTTGCACCAAAGCTGTGAGATCCCAAAAAACACATATTTGTGTTACGCAGGTGACGTGTTGCAACAAGGTTCCTCCCTGTCAGTATCTCCTTAACTTATATATTTTGCTAGGATTCATTGGCTACCATGCAAGCCAAGAAAAAGACACAAATTATTTAAGAGTTGTGTGCATGTGAATATTTCCTCTAAGGTACCTTTTTGGCCCTGGATCTGAACCATAACCATCTTCCGAAGAAAAATATTTTAATCCAGTTTTCACCCAGATCATCATTTTGGAATTGTTCTGCTACAGTTCCAACCAGCGGTCCCTACCATAAAGTTTGCCTGGAAGATCGCAATTTTCTAATAACCCTGAAGGTAGAAATTGATCAATAGAGGTAAAGAGGTTTGAATATAGGTTTCTGGAGAAGAAATGAAGAGGTAATTGTTTGTTTTCTTCTCTTAACATCCTTTCTTCGCAAATAATATCTCTCATTCCTGCTGTGGAGAACAGCCTCAGATTAGGAACAGAAGGGAATTAGAATGGAAATATTTCCCTGCAGCTATACAGTTGCTTTTTTAAAAAAAAAAATCATGATGACATTCTGCTCTCCTGCCAACATTAGGAGCAAAGACAGCATGGCATTTAATATCAGTTCTCAGATATCACAGTAGGAGAAAAAATATTTTCCCAATTTTCTGCTTCTGGTCTATTAGTGCAAGGTAGTTGCTTGGCTTCTCTGAAAATAAAATATTAGTCTGGATAACTAGCCAACCTTGATTTATATTGGATAACCAGTGTCATATCTGGCTAGTTTTAGAATGGATGAAAACCAGGCTAGACTAGGAATTCCCCCCCCCCCCAAAAAAAAAATCCCAGGAAAGGTTGGGGACAAGCCACTTCACTATTCTCCCCAATGTTATGGAAATTTCTGTGAAATCAATGAAAATTGAGTTTCACTTGAAGGAGACTTTACTTTCCTCTAGATTCCTTTTTTTGCTCTTATCTGGAAAAACAAACCTTCTTACCATTACCCCTGCCGCTACCCTAACCCCTGCTGATGAGCTGGTTACAATATTCAGTAATTCATCTTCACAATTTTTGGCAAGTTTTTATATACAGGTGAAATGACAGTGATTAGTATGACACACCTAGGTGACACCATTCTTACTAAATGATCAAAAGCATATATGTAGCATATATGTAAAATTAAAATTAAAAAAATGTGAATGTGTGAGATGGAGGGGATAAACAATGTTCTACAAATTTCTTGACATTTTGCAATACAGCTCTCAATAAGACTTTAAACATGGGACTGACAATTGGACATTCCTCAAATTTGTGTGATTACAGTTGGTTGGGAAACTGTATTACATTGATAGGAGGAGGATAATAATGAAATCAGTCTCATTTGTTGTGAAATTTTTGGCAAGGGACTCTTATTTGAGCAGAAGTTGTCATAGCTCAGGGATGGAACTACATCTTATGCTGTCCTATTGGTTAGCTGGAACATAATGTTGACTGGCTACTGATCAACTGAGCATGTTGGCTATGTTTTGAGGCCAACAACAGTGAAGGTAATTGCAGTCAGGTTTCAAACTGTTTGGAGGAATTGGAGTGTGGAAATGATGTAGGAACAGTGCCATCTGGATATGTCTCAAGTGGCACAGTATAGAAGCAACCAAGATGAAGAAATAAAAGTCTCACTGGAATTGATTTACCAATAAGAAGTATATTTCAAGCTACTAAGCAGAATGGGGTTATTATTCTCACTCACTCAGTCACTTCTAGGCAAAATATTTCTAATTCTATTTTTTTTTTTTTTTTTTTTTGGTAGATCTTGCCAGAATTGTTATAGTGCGATTCCTACCATTCCAGAAGTATTCTGAGCTCCAAACAGGCTCTAAACCCTTTCTGGATGATTAGAACAGATTTTTGAAACTCAAAGGCCCATAGATTTTTTCGAGAGGATTTATTCCTACTCACCCACAGTGACTCAAGATGGGATACAGGAAATAAAACATAATTTCAAAGAAATAAAAAAAAATAAAAAATAAAAAAAATAAAATAATAACCTCCCACCCAGGTGACAACACACACTCATTCCAGCCATTTAATGGGCTCCATCCCACTCTGGGTTCCCCAGGCCTGCTGGCAGAGCCATGTCTTCAGGGCCTTCCAAAATAATGTCAGAGTGGGAGGCAGTCTAATTTCTGGAGGGATGATGGTTCCCACGGAGAAGGTCCTTATTCTGGGTTCTGGGTCATTCGGGGGCAGCAGCCACAAAATTCCTTACCTCCCTCACTCTAGTGAATCAGGTGGATGTGATCAGCAAAAGATGTCCCTCAGATAGCCATGAAGGGCTTTAAAGGTGACAACTAGCAACCAATGCATTTCCTGCAGGAGAGGTGAGAGGTCACACATACAGGTGAAACTCGAAAAATTAGAATATCGTGCAAAAGTTCATTTATTTCAGTAATGCAACTTAAAAGGTGAAACTAATATATGAGATAGACTCATTATCTGCAAAGCAAGATAATTCAAGCCGTGATTTGTCATAATTGTGATGATTATGGCTTACAGCTCATGAAAACCCCAAATCCACAATCTCAGAAAATTAGAATCTTGTGAAAAGGTGCAATATTCTAGGCTCAAAGTGTCCCACTCTAATCAGCTAATTAAGACATAACACCTTCAAAGGGTTCCTGAGCCTTTAAATGGTCTCTCGGTCTGGTTCAGTAGGAATCACAATCATGGAAAAGACTGCTGACCTGACAGGTGTGCAGAAAACCATCATTGACACCCTCCATAAGGAGAGAAAGCGTCAAAAAGCAATTGCAAAAGAAGTTGGATGTTCCCAAAGTGCTGTATCAAAGCACATTAATAGAAAGTTATGTGGAAGGGAAAAGTGTGGAAGAAAAAGGTGCACAAGCAGCAGGGATGACCGCAGCCTGGAGAGGATTGTCAGGAAAAGGCCCTTCAAAAGTGTTGGGGACGTTCACAAGGCATGGACTGAGGCTGGAGTCAATGCATCAAGAGCCACCACACACAGACAGATCCTGGACATGGGCTTCAAATGTCGTATTCCTCTTGTCAAGCTGCTCCTGAACAACAAACAATGTCAGAAGCGTCTTACCTGGGCTAAAAAAAAACAGACCTGGTCTGTTGCTCAGTGGTCCAAAGTCCTTTTTTCTGATGCGAGCAACTTTTGCATCTCACTTGGAAACCAAGGACCCATAGTAAGGCAGAAGAATGGAGAGGCACACACTGCAAGATGCTTGAAGTCCAGTGGGAAGTTTCCACAGTCTGTGTTGATTTGGGGAGCCATGTCATCTGCTGGTGTTGGTCCACTGTGCTTCATTAAGTCCAGGGTCAACAAAGCCGTCTACCAGGAGACTTTGGAGCACTTCATGCTTCCTTCCACAGACAAGCTTTATGGGGATGCTGACTTCATTTTCCAGCAGGACTTGGCACCTGCCCACACTGCCAAAAGCACCAAAACCTGGTTCAATGACTGTGGGATTACTGTGCTTGATTGGCCAGCAAACTCGCCTGACCTGAACCCCATAGAGAATCTATGGAGCATTGCCAAGAGAAAGATGAGAGACATGAGACCAAACAATGCAGAAGAGCTGAAGGCCGCTATTGAAGCATCCTGGTCTTCCATAACACTTCAGCAGTGCCACAGGCTGATAGCTTCCATGCCATGCCGCATTGAGGCAGTAATTGCTGCAAAAGGGACCCAAACCAAGTACTGAGTACATATGCGTGCTTATACTTTTCAGAGGTCCGATATTGTTCTATGTACAATCCTTGTTTTATTGATTGCATGTAATATTTGAATTTTCTGAGATTGTGGATTTGGGGTTTTAATGAGCTGTAAGCCATAATCATCACAATTATGACAAATCACTGCTTGAACTATCTTGCTTTGCATGTAATGAGTATTATGTCATATATTAGTTTCACCTTTTAAGTTGCATTACTGAAATAAATGAACTTTTGCACAATATTCTAATTTTTTGAGTTTCACCTGTATGCACACCAAAGTCTGCATAAAACCATTTTCCCAATGCTTCAAGTCATTTTATAAATTTACAATTAAAAAACCTTAAATGAATTTAATATTTGTTTTTCTTTGCAACCCTAGAAATTTAATAAAAGACAATTACTATGCCAAATAATCACTGTATATTTGTATCCTCTCTATAGGCAGAATTTCACAGAATACAAGTAGAATATAAGCTGTATAAACATTATTATATGTAACAATTGTCTAAATATATGTAAAGTGAATTACTTTAAAGTGGTCACTTGAGCCTTTATATTACTGTTGAGACAATTGCATAAGACTGGAATGGCTCATCATTAGAAAACAAATAGGTTGCAAGCATACCTTCCATTTTCTTCATTTTTTGAAGTGGAAAAAAGACAGAACTGCTGCTTCATTCCTGTTCATATTATGCACAACTCTTCAAAATATCACTGATCCCCAAAGTGTATTTATTTAATGGGTTCTTTGTGCTGGCTTTTATCTTCATTTTTTTCATGCAAAATAAAGTTGTAAATGTATATTTAATACTGGCACCCTCTGGGAAATTGTCTGCCAAACAGTTTCACTGAACATAATAACAAACAAACTTATTTTTTTCTGCTTTCTTTCCACCTGCTTTTGCAGCTGCTGGGAGCCACACATCTCATTAAATCTGCATATGTCCACATGGAGAACCACACAACCCTTATATTTGGCATCCCACATATTTTTAGCAACCAAATAACTTTTGTAAGACTAAGTGAAGTCATTTTCATCAATTCTATCTTTCCCCATGAAAAATGTATTGGTATACATTTCTTGCCCACAGGCTGAATCGAATCAGTGTTCCTCCTTTCAAATTTGCAAACTAAAGAAAATATGCTGTCCTGAACTACACTGCAATCAAGTTCCTTAAAGCTGTATTCTCTGTGCGAGTGATATTGGGAATAGGATGAAATAGCCCTCTGTCATCTTAATTCTGATGTTGTTAGGATTCTATTAATGGCAGCAGGAAGGAATTGCATGGAAAGGAAAATGGGAATACAGAATGTAAACATTCAATAATCTCCAAAGACTTAGAGTCATGATGGGAATTCTGAGTATAGGGGAAATATTGTGTGGGGATTTCAAATAGACTGAGATTATTTCAGTGGTGAGTTCCAGATCCCGGTCCAACCAGTTGGAATGGGCCCAGTGGTGTCCACATGGACGCACGCAGCGCACATGCGATTTAGCGTCTACATGAGGCTCTGCAATGCTCCAGCTGCTCAATGGAGCATCACACAGGCGCTGTACATGCCATGCACGTTTGCAGAAGCACCAAAGATTTAAAAGACCGGTAAGGTGCTCGGGCAGGTGGGTGGGCCCTCCGGAGCACCGTACTGGAACGGTATCCAGTGCTCTGGGCAGCCTCCAGTACGCCCGTACAGGGGTGTGCCACCTGCAACCCACCACTGGATTATTTACTACCTCCAGTAAACCAGGTCATTGAACCAGGTTCTGGCCCAGCCCTGCAGGGAGAGTTGGGCATGGTGAGGCAGGGATACATGCAAGATGGAGGCAGAACAAGTGTTCACGCAACCTCTCTTTCCAGCCGGGCAGAGCGCCACGTGGCTTAGCGCCTTTGGGATATTACTGGGTTGGTGAGTGGTGCTCTGCCTGGCTGGAAAGGGGCATTGCCAGGCAGCTGCAACCCCCCACTCCAGCTGGGCACAGCACCACCCACCAACCTAGCGGTATCCTAAAGGCGTCAAGTAATGTGAGTGCCTTTGCCCCCCCCTTCCCCGGCTCCTGCGGCTTTGTGCCTTCGGGATATTGCTAGGTTGGTGAGTGGCGCTCTGCCTGGCTGGAGACGGGGTTGTCCAGGGAGCTTATTATTGGGGGAGGGTGTATATTTTTGCCCACAGGAAAAATATGGGATGGTCTTATTATCAGGACATGTTGTAATTTCGGGAAAAACGGTAACATGTGAGAGAAACAGATGTCTACATCCATTTGAATAATAATATTCCAATTATGCACATTTCCTGATTTTCTTTCTTTGTTCAAGTCTCATTACCTCTGTTTGTAGTCCTTCACCACTTCTCTTCCCATTTCTCTCACACAATTAACTGTACTTCAGGAGAAATAAAATTAACACATAAATGCAAGATAACCAAAGATAATAAAGGACATTTATTCATAGTAGTCAATCAATTAGTTATAGGTGCCTTTGAGGAAGTTGCATGTGAAATGTGTAGTCCTTCTGCATATCTTTGATTCCTGGAATCTTTAGCTTAATTTATGAGCTTGCAAAGCCTACCGCTAGAAAGCCAACTGTACTGGATGCATTTGAAAATTATCTGGATATTGCTTCATCTTTTGCATTACAAACTGAGGAAAAAGGAGTTACCATAAAACACACATATGGGTACTGTAGAATCATAAATTAAAGACTGAAAAATTTAGAATATAATTCCCTTTAATGGAATAGCCAATATGGCCAATAGTCAGGGATTATGGAAGAAATATTAACCATAAATAGAAATATTGACCAAAAAAGTTAAGATGCAATTTCAGATTTCTTTGTACATAACAGATGTGAACAGAGATATAGTTGGCATCCTTGCAGCAAATAAATACTACTAGCAAGAATAATATTTCATAGTAACAGTTTTTTTTTAAAAAAAACAAGCATTATTTTGGTCCGAAAGAAAAACTAAAAGTTTTTTTTTAACTTAAAACATTGCTTATAAAAATATTTCTCTTTTTCCATTATTACATTCTTTTAAGACTCTTGACATTTCCAATTGAAATTTTCAAATTTTGAATATTGTTTTGGCAAAAAAACGTTGTGATTTATGTTACAGGTTCAACAATTTTTAGATCATATTCCATCATTACAGTGATGAAGATTCCTATTTCTTTGAAATTTAACTGAATTAACATTGAATTAATCTGCTAGTTGCAGATGGGTACTTTTGTATTTTTAAAATCATTGGGTTTTTTTAAACGACCCACCAGTGCTTAGGGCTTCATTTCATTCTTGCTCAGATGGGCTAAGATATCTTGATTTGAGATGAATTTGATCAAAGGTAAGACATTTTAGCTATGAAGATTAAATTTACAATGCAGTACAATAGCAGAGTTGGAAGGAACCTTGGAGGTCTTCTAGTCCAACCCCCTGCCTAGGCAGGAAACCCTATACTGTTGCAGACAAATGGCTATCCAACATCTTCTTAAAGACTTCCAGTGTTGGGGCATTCACAACTTCTGGAGGCAAGCTGTTCCACTGATTAATTGTTCTAACTGTCAGCAAATTTCTCCTCAGTTCTAAGTTGCTTATCTCCTTGATTAGTTTCCACTCATTGCTTCTTGTTCTACCCTCAGGTGCCTTGGAGAATAGTTTGACTCCCTCTTCTTTGTGGCAACCCCTGAGATATTGGAACACTGCTATCATGTCTTCCCTAGTCCTTCTTTTCATTAAACTAGACATACCAAGTTCCTGCAACTGTTCTTCATATGTTTTAGTCTCCAGTCCCCTAATCATCTTTGTTGCTCTTCTCTGCACTCTTTCTACAGTCTCCCCATCTTTTCTACATCGTGGTGACCATAACTGAATGCAGTATTCCAAGTGTGGCCTTACCAAAGCATTATAAAGTGGTATTAACACTTCATGTGATCTTGATTCTATCCCTCTGTTTATGTAGCCTAGAATTGTGTTGGCTTTTTTGGCAGCTGCTGCACACTGCTGGATCATATTTAAATGGTTGTCCAGTAGGATTCCAAGATCCCTTTCACAGTTACTACTATTGAGGAAGGTACCACCTATATTGTACCAGTGCATTTCATGTTTCTTGCCTAAATGTAGAACCTTACTCTTTTCACCATTGAATTTCATGTCATTAGATAGTGCCCAATGTTCAAGTTTGTCAAGATCCTTCTGTATCTTAAGCCTATGTTCTGGAGTGTTGGTTATTCCTGCCAGCTTGGTGTCATCTGCAAATTTGATGAGTTCCCCATTTATTCCCTCATCAAAATCATTGATGAAGATGTTGAAGAGTACTGGGCCTAAAACAGAGCCTTATAATAATAATAATAATAATAATAATAATATATTTATTTCTTAGCCGCACCCTCTCCCGAAGGACTCGGGGCGGCATACAATGAAACATACGAAATAAATATGTGAACAAAACAAACATATAACAAAGACATACACTGAAACATACACAAGGAGGAGGTCGGCTGATAAAAAACAATTAAAATACAATATTTAACCCCCCCTAGAAATTAAATATAATTAAAATACCCAGTTAAAAACCCGTCAGGAGCGATATGGTTAGATCAAAGTTGAGCCAGGCCAGCTGCTTGGAATAGGTGGGTCTTAAGCTTAATATGGAAGGAGCGGAGGTCAGAGGTATTCCTAATATCCGGAGGGAGATCATTCCACAGGGCTGGGCCCGCCACAGAGAAGGCTCTACTCCTAGGCGCCGCCCCACGACATTGTCTAGCGGATGGCACCTGGAGGAGCCCCTCTCTGTGCGAGCGAATTGGTTCCAAGGATGTATGGGGCAGAATACGATCCCGCAAGTAACTAGGTCCTAAGCCATGGAGCGCTTTAAAGATAGTTATCAAAACCTTGTAACGCACCCGATAGACCACAGGAAGCCAGTGCAGCTCGCGCAGGAACGGTGTCACATGGGAGTACCTAGTACTCCCCATAATTACCCGCGCGGCTGCATTCTGGACCAACTGTAGCCTCCGGGTGCATTTCAAGGGAAGCCCCATGTAGAGAGCATTACAGTAGTCCAAGCGAGACGTCACCAGCGCATGAGTGACTGTGCGCAAGGCGTCCCGGTCCAGTAGGGGGTGCAATTGGCGCACCAGGCGAACCTGGTGGAACGCCCCCCTTGCCACGGCTGTCACATGGTCATCCATGGACAGCCGGGCATCCAGGAGGACGCCCAAATTGCGCGCCCGCTCCACGGGGGCAAGATGAATGCCCCCAATGGCCAACGATGGAATTAATTGGCTGAACCGGGGAGCTGGTACCCACAGCCACTCCGTCTTGGAGGGGTTGAGCTTGAGTCGGTTGTCATCCATCCAGATCCGTATGGCTTCCACACACCGGGACATCACTTCGATGGCCTCGTTGGGGTGGTTCGGGGTGGAAAAGTACAGCTGAGTATCATCAGCGTACAGATGGTATCCCACCCCGAAACCACGGATGATCTCACCCAGCGGCTTCATATATGTGTTGAACAGGAGTGGCGAGAGGACCGACCCCTGTGGCACCCCACAAGTAAGGGGGCGTAGGGTCGACCTCTCTTCTCCTGTCAACACACGCTGTGTCCGGTCAGAAAGGTAGGAGCCGAACCACCGCAAAACGGTGCCCCGGACCCCCAACCCCTCCAGCCGGCGCAGCAGGATACCATGGTCGATGGTATCAAAAGCCGCCGAGAGGTCTAATAAGACCAGGATAGAGGAACAACCTCTATCTCTGGCCCTCCAGAGATCATCCACCAACGCGACCAAGGCCGTCTCCGTGCTGTGACCGGGGCGGAAGCCGGACTGGCGCGGGTCTAGATAATCATTTTCCTCCAGATGTCGTGGGAACTGGTGGGCCACCACACTCTCTACAACCTTCGCCAAAAAGGGAAGGTTGGAGACAGGACGATAATTGGCCAGCTCCAAAGGGTCCAGGGAAGGCTTCTTGAGCAAGGGTCTCACCACCGCCTCTTTCAAGGCGGCCGGGAGAGACCCCTCGCCCAACGAAGCATTCACTAGGCCCAGGAGCCAGTCTCGTGTAACCTCCCAGGATGCCAGTACAAGACAGGAGGGACACGGGTCCAATAAACATGTGGTGGGTCGCAGTCGTCCACGCAATCTGTCCAAATCCTCGATGGCAACCAAGTCAAACTCCTCCCAGATCGAAACCTCAAGACTCGCCATGGGCGTCTCCACTGGATCACTGACAGGAACCCAGTCTCTCCGGATTTGAGCGATTTTATCCTGCAGATATTTACCAAGTTCCTCTGCCCTGCCCTGTAGAGGGGCCTCCCGCGGCCTCTGAAACAAGAGGGAGCGGGACACCCGAAACAGGGCGGCAGGGCGGTTCTCCGCGGATGCAATGAGAGTGGCACAATATTGGCGTTTGGCCGCTCTCAATGCCACAAGGTACGTCCTTAAATGGGCTCGTACCTGTGTTCGATCAAATTCGGAGCGAGAGGATCTCCAACGACTCTCTAGACGTCTCTTGCGGCATTTCATCACCCTCAGCTCCTCGGTAAACCAAGGGGCTAGGGTGGATCGTTGCCGCCGGAGAGGCTGCAAAGGCGCCACCCGGTTCAAGGCCCCGGTAGTTGCATTATTCCACGCAACCACCAGGTCCCCTACCCGGGGGCGGGTCAAGGTTACAGGAGGTGGCCCAAGCTCCATCTGGAACCTATCAGGTTCCATCAGGCGCCTGGGGCGGAACCATCTGGCACTTTCCGGTTCCGCCTCCCCGCAGCGGGAGGTAGCACCAGGGAAGTCAAGACAAAGGAGTGAGTGATCCAACCATGACAGGGAAGTGATGGTTAGATCCCCTCCTCCCAGATCACTCAGCCACTGGCCAGAGACAAAAACAAGGTCCAGAGTGTGTCCTCCCTCGTGTGTTGGGCCCTGAATCATTTGAGTCAGGTCCATGGCTGTCATGGAAGCCATGAACTCCCGAACCCCCTCTGATGCTTCTCCCACCGACGGCAGGTTAAAATCCCCCATCACTAAAAGTTTGGGGGTCTCAACCGCCACCGATGCGATCAGCTCGAGGAGTTCAGGCAGGGCCGCTGATGTATAGCGAGGAGCCAGGTATACTATCAGCAGGCCCAACTGTCTCCCAGGCCCCATTTCACAGTACTCGACTGCATACCTCCCTCCATGTAGATGCAGTTCCATTCAGGACTACACGTTGAGTGCAGTTGTCAACCAGTTACGAATCCATCTGGTAGTGATGCTGTCTAACCCACATTCTTTTACTTTATCTAGTAGTAGGTCATGGTCTACCTTATCAAATGCCTTACTGAAATCCAAGTAAACTATATCGACGGCATTCCTCTGGTCCACTGATTTTGTCACTTTCTCAAATTATGCAATAAGATTAGTCTGGCATGATCTGTTTTTGACAAACCCATGTTGGCTTTTGGCTATTGCTTTGTTTACTTCTAGGTGTTCGCTAATTCGTTGCTTGATTATCTTTTCCAGAATCTTTCCTGGTATTGAGATCAGGCTGATAGGTCTATATTTCCTGGATGTATTTTTTTTTCCTTTTTCGAAGATAGGAACACATCAGCTCTTTTCCAGTACTCTGGCAGTTTCCTGGTGCTCCAGGATCTCTGAAAAATATAGTTCAGTGGTTCTGAGATCTCGTCTGCCAGTTCCTTCAAAACCCTGGGGTGTAATCCATCCGGTCCTGGTGATTTGAACTCATCTACGGTAGACATTTGAGTCCATTTTGATTGACCCTGTGTTTACTGTCTACATAACCTGTGTTATGTCTGACTGCCCCTATTTTCTTGCCACTTGTATGATTCATGCACATGGTATGGCACGCACTATTAAATGCTTGGTTTTGCTTGACAGTGGGAGTGATAATCTTACCCGCACAAACATCTATGTTGCATGCACTGATAACCCTAAGAATTTTAGATTGCTGGGGACAGAAATGTTCTGTATCAATTAAAACTTCACATTTTCTATTATAATTGGTCACATAGTCAGCCAGATCTTTATACTGGATTTGGTTTTTTATACACCTGTTGATGCCTTCACAAGGACCTGGGGTAGGCAGATGTTATTTCTTGGTTTTAAGAGTATAAAGGTAGGATGTAAGATGTTCCAAGTAAAGCTGCCTTTGCCATTGACTGTGATGACTTTGCGAATGCCAAAGAGGTTCAAGTGATGCTCCAGATGTTTTGGAAATGCACCAAAGGCACTTATTACTATAAATGAAGACCAACAACAACTAAAGAACTAGCAACTGTGATTTTACATTATTGTGTATATAGTGTAGTAATACTTCAGTGTAACTGTGTCCCAATCTCTAGTTCAACTATACCTCTAGGAAAATTATCTCGCACAGTATGGCATAAATACAATAATATATTTCCTTTCTTGAGCCAGTTTTTAGTAACACTTTAAGGTTCATGCTTAGTCAAGAGCAAGCTTCAGCTGAACAACATTGTCACTTTAGAAGGATTCCTGGAGAAAATGGAGAAAATCATGACAGGTAGCCCATCAGAAACACAGTTGTCATTCATGATAAGTTTGCAATGTTAAAACAACATGTAATTTCTAACATAGAACTTTATTTTAGAAATCAATCAAACAGACAAAGGGATTGCCTGTTTTCTGGAATAATCTGCATGCATAAGCACACCAGCATGCCACCGTCCCTGTCCTACTGTCCCCATTGATATGTATTCATTTAATGTGTTCATGACCATGTTATACTTATTTATATCCATTTATTTGTATGAATCTCATGCACAAATGTCCATGTCGGTACTAATGCCTGTTACCTTATACATGTTGACAAATAAATAAATAATAAATTAAGAATCATGCTTAAACATTCATACATAGCACAAGATTTACAAAAAAATACAATAATTATTTTGCAATGCCTAAAGAATTAGATATAGAACATAAAGAAAAACAATCATGGTCATAGCTTTTTTTCTTTCACTGTTATTACAATCAAACTTAATAAAGTTAATTTATCGTTTTTCCCCCTAAAATGAACATGCCAGATTTGAAGGCAAATGATAAAATTATTTTTAAGGATATTTGATCCTTGTTTAGAGAAGGAAAAAAAACCTCCAGAAACAAATTTTACTAAAATCTGTTACAGATACATTACCCAATCAAAAATATCTAAATTTATGGTAAAAATTCACACAAGTAAAACAGCAAGAGCTATGGCTAATACGATAGTACAGTGATGGCGAACAAAAGGGAGCACACACATGCATTCTTCTGGGACGCAATCCTGGAGCTGTCCAGGGGCATGCATGTACCAGAACGTAAACTTCCAGTTTTGCCACATGCATGCGCACCAGCCAGCTAGTCTTCTGGTTACTGGCATGCATACATGGTTGATGATCAGCTGGCTGGCACACATGCTCACACTGGAAAATGGAAGACCAGCTCTTCCAGTTTCCAGTACTGCTGCACATACGAAGGCCAGCTGATCGTTGCGCGCACATGCATTCCAGAAACCCAGAAGAGGAATGGGCAATGCCACGCATTCCAGGTGACATGTCTCCGCCTGCCACTTTGGCCACATGTATGATAGGCTCGCCATCACAGCTAAAGTATTTGCAATCTTTTATCAATGGAAACAATTATAATTTCCTTTCCAAATCATGTTTTAGATGTTTGTAGAATTATGGGATGGGAGAGGATATTGCCTTTGAGACTAATCAGTTTTCTGAGGAATGGCGGTGAAATAATATTTTCTTTTCTCTTTATAAAGTTTAAGAGTCTATTTTAAAACCCAAACAATGCCTCGGTTGCAAAGAACAGTTCATTAATAGCCATCTGTGAAGCTTGGATGATGAGAATCACCTATTTTGTGAAATGATAATTTTAGTGAAAACCTTCAGTAAGACTGGTACTATTTTGATGCACAGTAGTTTCAATTGAAACATATATTTACAGAACTAGGGAATGAGCCATTTAGGCTTTTGTACATTTTTTAATATACTAAACTTTTGAATACAACTTATCATGCTAAAAGACAGTTTAGAATATAAACATCATCAAGCAGGATGTAGAACTGGCAAAATAATTTCATTTATTTCATAATTTGTATTGAATTACTACTCAAGGAGTACGTTTGAAGCAAGGTTGGTCTTTGCACAGTATAATCTTGTATGCCAGTCTCTCTATCTCTCTCTCTCTCTCCCTCTCTCTCTCTCTCTCTCTCTCTCTCTCTCTCTCTCTCTCTCTCCCATCATCCATCCATCCATCCATTTATTCATCCACCTTAAACTGATCATACTTTGTGCTTGCAAATAAATTCAGAAAGCACTACAAGCATTTTTATATGATAATGTTTAACTTGATGTAGAGACCGAAATGACTTACAATGTTGACATCAGGCATAATAAAGACATTTTTCAAATTCTATTATTCATCATAAAGGAAACACAGATTTACAGTTTCAAGATCATCATTCTTAGTGCTAGCTATTCATAATTGTTTGAAATAATATCTGGTAAAGAAAATGGGGACAAATGTAAATTCATATTGAAAGCAAATATGTCTTAAATTAGACTCTAATAAGGTCAAGTTGCCACTGCCTTTTTTAAAAAATGCACATTTGCATTTTCTTTTTGGTCGTATCCTCAACACAGCATGTGGGTGAACTTTAGATGATTGCAAAATTTAGAGTTGAGAGAAAATAAATTTTAAAACATTTAGGGTATGTTTTGTGGTGGTTTTCTTCCTTACACATTAGTTCTGGCTTTTAGAAACCCTACAAAGTAGAATTTTCTTGGAATATTTTTATGGCTGCTATTTCCCTCCCTGACGTAATGCTCCAGGCAATACTGACACAGAGGTCATTGCAGAGGATGCAAAAATAGTGTCTAGATTATTAAAATAGTCACTGCCATTTTCAGCAACAGCAGCCATAAAATAAATAAAATAAATTCTGGGGGATAAAACTGCCTTATTGCCACTGCTAATAGTGAGGTCCCACTCCATGACAGAGATGAGTAGTTTATCTCTCCTTTTGGAAAATTTGGTAAAAATAATTATCTCAGTTTCTCAGCTCATTTACAGGATGGACAATTTTGAGTTGCCATTTTCAGCCCTGCAAAAAAAAAAAAAAATGTTTGTAAATATGTCAGAAACAACCAGCTTGAAAATAGCTGAATGGGCACACTCTGAGTGTTCATAGGTGCTTTCTGATAACTCAAATATCTCATTTAATTTCTCTGGTTTGGCCTAGTGATGTTTAGCCAAAATTAGGGATAGGTTCACATTATACTGAGGCAGGATGAAGTTTGATTGATTTTTTGCTTAATAGTCTGTTGTGGTTATTTTTCAAACTCCAGGTTAAAAATCATGTATTAGTTTAATGTGTAAGCTCTGCTACGTTTTTATGGTTCATTTGTTTTCATCTGCAGATGACAGATAGATTCTTTCAGATTTCAACTTGGGAACATTTTAGATTTATTTCAAATTTTTGGATAATGACCATTGAAAATTCCCGAATAATGGATTTTATTCCCACAAATGTTCAGTTTAGTAGATTGGCTGTCTTGTCTATGTTTCAGTATTGACATTGTGATTCTGTGCTCAATGGGTAAAAATCACACAGAACAATGAAAATGAAGGAACTTAAAATGCTAATGTTCTGCCATCCTAATTTTAAAAATCCTGAATATTTCAAATTTCATTATTAGCTGCAGTACATGTTATCTCAGTAACGAAATAGTTTTGTGGGACCTCACTCAATTATAATGGATAAAGAATTGAAAGATATTGTGGGTGTTTTTCATCCCCCACTTGTTTTTTTTTTTAAGCAAACAAACCATTTTGAAGGAAAATACAGTGGGGAAAAAATCTTATTTATAGCTAAGGCTCTTGGCAAGCAGAGAGTTGTCAGCTATAAATTCTCCTTGTAATTGTGGGATCTTCCATGTGGTAGCTGTGTGAAATAAGAAAGAATATATATTATGTTATAAAACCCAAGTATAAACAAAGCATAGTGGTTTTTTAAAAAAAAAACTCCTAAAGTAGTAAGGAAACATAAAAGGAAAGCAGAGATCTAGAGAACAAAATATTGTTAAGAGAAACCTGGCAAGATTAATGTTTTGCACAGTAGCACTTGGCTGTTCTAGTTCCTAAACTTAACCCCAACTTTCAGTTCCAGGAGAGTTTACATTTTTCTTTCATCTTGTTTTTTTGTTATCTAGCATTCTCAGGTATTGTGCAGGGTATTTTGAAGTGTTGCATAAAGCTGTTTAAAAAATACAATAAAGCTTCTATTTTTAAAAAAATCAGAATATATTCAAAAGAGAATGAAAACTGACGATAACACAATACAATATGCTTAAAACATACAATAAAGACTACCCTTTGTGTTAGATATTAGCATATATCGGGATAAGTCTTCCCTCAGGTCCGCTCCTACAGCGGGAAACAGGTATTCCTCTGATTGGTCAATGGGCGTGCCTCATCCCTATAAAAGGGGAACCCTCCGACCACAGAGTAAGCTGGATCACTACTATTACTAATAAAGAGCTGTTAAGTCACGTCGTGTCCGCAGTCTGTCTCTCGTTGCCCAGATCTAACATTGGCGACGAGGGTGGGATTGAGAGACAGATAGGACGAAGAACGCTACTTCAAGAATCTCCGGATTTGATCCAGCCCAGGAATTCGGCAGAAATTCCGGCAGCCATCTCAGATCACCGCAGCGCGGCAAATTCAAACTGAGAAGATGGCGATGCATGCTCTCCCCGCTCCTTTCGACCCAGCAACCGACGAATGGGAAGCCTTCATGATTCGCTTCGAGTGTTTCCTCGAAGCAAATGAGTACACGGGGATCACCGATGCAAGAAAGAAAAATATCTTCCTCGGCTACTGCGGAAAGGAAGTCTTCAATACGGCCAGAGACCTCACCGCGCCTACTCCAATACAAGCAGTACCATGGGCGACGCTGAAACAAGCCTTGGAAACACATTACGCGCCAAAACCGTCCCGCCATGTCAGCCGCAAAGAGTTCAACATGAGGACTCAAAAGGCGGGAGAATCCATTAACCAATTTGTTGCAGCTCTACGAAGAATAGCAGCCCACTGTGAATACAGGGATTTGGAAGAGCATATCTTAGAGCAATTCATCTGTGGGGTAAGAGACATTTCGTTGCAAAAGAAACTGTTAGCCAACCCGAATCTAACCCTACAGTCAGCATTGAACAAAGCAAGAGCGTCGGAATCAGCGGAGAAATCAGCAGTGACCATACAACGAAGGGTCAACGAAACCCAGCCAGCACCGAGACAAACCAGAGTCCACTACGAAGACGCAAGCCCCGACTACGTGGATCCCGAGTTCGAGGACAGTCACCTAATGCAGAGCAGTCACTGGAGGCCTGGGGGGAAACCCGGATCCCGTTTGCCGCCCTGCGCAAGCTGCGGAGGGAATCACCCCAGGTCTACTTGCAGGTTCAGGAACGTTGTTTGTTCGCACTGCAACAAACTTGGGCACATCGCACGAGTGTGCCGGAGCGGAGTCCCTGCCTCACGGCAGCCACCCATGTACCGCCAACAGAAGCCCAACCCAGGGGCTTGGCGAAATCAAAAAGGGCGCCCAGAGAAAAATCCACAAGTGTTTACCCAGAGAGAAACTCCCCAAAGAGCTGAACGAGCGTATTCCCAGAGAGATTACTCACAAGAAAGTGAGCGAGCGTATCCCCAGAGAGAATTCACACAGAGAGCCGAAAGAGCGTTCTACCAAGACGCTCAACGAGAGTATTTTCAGGATATAGACGATGAGATAGAGTTGACCCAGAGAGAGGAGTTGCGAACGTATCTCACCACGATACATCAGGTCCGCCCTAAGCGGCCCAAAAGGCTGAAAGTCACAGTCCTCTTGGAGGGCTCACCCTGCGAGCTGGAGGTTGACACAGGATCAACCCTGACGATCATTTCATGGGCATCCATGAAACAGGCCATTCCCAGCCTCAGAAAGAGCCAACTGCGCGCTCCTGACGTCCTGCTACGAGACTACCAGGGGAACCAAGTCCCCATCGTGGGCCAAGGCACATTCCACATCCAGTTTAAGGACATCGAAGCCCAGCTGCCCGTGACCATCTCCAGCGCGCCATTGCAGAACCTCCTGGGGCTTGATTGGTTTGAAGCCCTGGGATTAGAAGTCACCGGAATCAACGCCGTGAGAAACAGCAGCGCTGAAAAGATCTTTAAGGAGTTCGAGGATGTGTTCAGCTCCGGTCTTGGTAAGTATGTGGGCAAACCAATATCGTTCAATTTAGATCCAAATGTGGCGCCAATCCGGCTTAAACCGAGACGAGTGCCTTTTGCACTCCGCCCAAAAATAGATAAAGAGATAGATAAGTTAGTGGAACAAGGAATCCTGGAGCCGGTAGATCACGCGCGTTGGGAGACACCTATCGTGACCCCAGTTAAGTCAGACGGATCAGTCCGCTTGTGCGCAGACTATAAATGCACAATTAATGTCGCGCTACAACAGAGCGCATATCCGGTGCCCGTAGTACAGCACCTATTGCACTCATTGGGGCCAGGAAAAGTTTTCGCTAAATTAGATATGGCACAAGCTTACCAGCAACTGCCAGTAGATAGCGCCACAGCGGAGGCCCAGACTATAGTGACGCACAGAGGAGCGTTTAAATGCAACCGGCTACAATTCGGCGTAAGTATTGCTCCAGGATTGTTCCAGAGCGTCATGGAACGACTGTTGCAAGGGATACCGGGAGTCGTCCCATATTTTGACGATATCTTGGTGTCCGCTGCAAACGAGGAGCAACTAAACAAAAGAGTCAGATCGGTTTTGGCCAGAATCAGAGAGAAGGGTCTCCGCCTGAAAAAAGAAAAATGCCAAATTAACGTGCCTAGCGTAGAATTCCTGGGTTATAGAATTGATGGTCAGGGAATTCACCCCACTGAAAAGAAAATTAAGGCGATCCAGGACGCCCCCACACCACGAAATCAAACCGAGTTGCAGGCCTTCCTCGGACTACTTAATTTCTACAGCGTTTTTCTGAGACAGAAGGCGACCGTTGCTGAGCCACTACACCGTCTACTCCAGAGGAACGCACCATGGAGATGGGGACGAGCAGAAGCTGCAGCATTCGCCGGGGTAAAGCGCCTGCTCACCACTGACTCACTACTTGTACAATACAGTCAGACCCTCCCGCTGGTATTGACCTGCGACGCATCGCCGTTCGGGGTTGGAGCAGTCCTCAGCCACAGGATGCCCGACGGGAAAGAAGCACCCATTGCTTTCTACTCCAGAACTCTTTCATCGGCCGAAAGGAACTACAGCCAAATGGACAGAGAAGCATTGGCTGCCGTTGCAGGTGTGAAACGTTTCCATGAATACCTCTACGGCCGCGATTTTGAACTCATTACTGATCACAAACCGCTGTTAGGACTTTTGGCGGGAAATCGCCCCACTCCGGTCTCCCTTTCTCCACGTATGACCAGGTGGACTGTTTTCCTGGCTGCGTACTCTTACAAGTTAATTCATCGACCGGGCTCCACTCTAGGGCACGCAGATGCGCTCAGCCGTTGCCCATTACCAGACATTTTGCCAGACCCCACTCCAGAAGTACCGGTATTGCTCATTGACTGTTTGGATTCGGGACCGGTTTCTTCTTACGACGTTGCAAGGTTCTCCTCGAAGGACAATTTAATAAAACAAGTGCAAACTTGGGTATGGAGGGGGTGGCCAAAGGGAAATGTGGGCCCGGAATTCAAAATGTTTTGGTCTAAACGGGACGAACTCTCCGTGTTACAGGGATGTTTGTTGTGGGGGGATCGAGTTGTTATTCCTTTTGCGCTACGAAAAAAGGTATTGAATGCTTTACATATGGGGCATCCGGGGATCGTGAGAATGAAAGCGTTAGCGAGAAGTTATGTGTGGTGGCCCAATATGGACAAAGAAATAGAGGAGTGGGTGGCCACTTGCGATCCATGCCAGGAGTCGAGACCAGCACCCCCGGAAGCGCCCGCCACAGAATGGGAGAAACCCAAGGCACCCTGGTCACGCATTCATATTGATTTTGCAGGGCCATTCCAGGGTCAAACCTTCCTCATAGTTGTAGATGCTTATTCTAAATGGTTGGATGTAGTCCTAATGACATCAACCACGGCAGAGGCAGTTATAAAGGTTCTTAGGCGGCTTTTCGCCACCCATGGTCTACCAGATCTGTTAGTATCGGACAACGGGCCCCAATTCACGGCCATGCAGTTCGAAACATTTTTAGCAGGGTTGGGAATCAGACACGCCCTCATCGCGCCATTCCATCCAGCGTCCAATGGTCAGGCAGAAAGAATGGTGCGGTTCGCGAAAGAGGCCCTCGCCAGGATGGGCCCGGGGGATTGGCAAACACGCATTGACCATTACCTCCTCATTCAACACATTACCCCGAGCGCAACGACGGGTAGAAGCCCCGCTGAACTACTAATGGGTCGCCGCCTACGATCTCACCTGGACAGGCTCCACCCGAATTATTCTACCTCGGCTCCCCCAGACTCTACAAGTAAGGTCAGATCTTTTAGAGAAGGAGACACTGTTTATGCTCAAAATTACACAGGGGGGACATTGTGGATACCGGCAAGGGTCATTGGCATCATGGGCCCTCGATCGTATTTGTTAGAGCTTGAAGATGGGCGGAATTGGAGAAGGCACATCGATCAGCTTCGAGGTCGCCTAGCACACTCCAACTTAAGGGATGAGGGCGAAAGTTTCCTGTCCACAGAAAGACAACCGCAGGGAAACTTCATCCCAGGAAACGACGACACCGGCGAGCTAAGCGGGGGACAGGACATCACGCACGCAGCTGAGCAACCCCCCGTCATCACAGCCGCTGAGCAAACCCCCGTCATCGCAGCCGAACAAGATACCAGGGAAAAGAGCATCGAAAACGCAAGACCTCCAGAAACAGAAAAAGCACCCGATCCTGCAACTACTTCAACCCAACAGGAAACCAATCCTGCAAGTACTTCAACACAACCTGAACTCCGACGTTCCTCCCGAGCAAGACAAACACCCACCTACCTAAAGGACTATGTCACCTACCGCAACGTCCCATCTAGGAGGGGAGGGGTGTTAGATATTAGCATATATCGGGATAAGTCTTCCCTCAGGTCCGCTCCTACAGCGGGAAACAGGTATTCCTCTGATTGGTCAATGGGCGTGCCTCATCCCTATAAAAGGGGAACCCTCCGACCACAGAGTAAGCTGGATCACTACTATTACTAATAAAGAGCTGTTAAGTCACGTCGTGTCCGCAGTCTGTCTCTCGTTGCCCAGATCTAACACTTTGTATTCATGTTATCCTTCTGATACATAAAATGATATCAGACTATCCATTCTTTCTGCCTCCTCCCCTCAATGCCCTTCATGACATTGTTGATTCTCCCACATTACCTGGATTGTAATAAATCTCAGGTATGTCATCAGAGCCTGGACTTTGGCTCAAATTCATTTTTGTTTTCAATGCTTCCGTTTCATTTTCTTTGCCCCTTTTATATAGCACCTCTTCCTAATGTTGTTTAACTTTTACTTGAACCTCTTATATTTGCTTTCTCCATTTCACTGCAACATCTGTTACATTATCTATACAGGAATGGCTGTACTCAAACTTTCTGAGATCAGATGAGATCAGATACATTGAATAAAATTGGATAGAATATAAAACCAAAATATTATCAATCACTGTATCTTAAGGCAGCTAAAATTATTTAAAGATGCACAGGCCAGTCTTTGGATATTACTCACAGATTTTCCTTAAATGTTACCCTTACAATGTCACATTAATTAAATTATTCCTAAAGTTTGTCCGGAATATGATATATAAAAATTTCTTTTCATTCCTATCTGCTTACTAATATTTAGGAAAGAAATGACTCATTGTCAGTTGAAATGTGCCAAATATACGAACTACTTCATTATTAAGTTTCTGAGTTGTAAACTAAATTCTATTGTTTGATGCTAGCAATCTTTCTGTGCATCCCGAAAACATACTTATGATGATCTAAAAATTATACTGTGAATTTAGTAACCCTTCTGTACAATTCATCTGTAATCTCCTGCCCTTGATATTTTCATTGACATTTGTAATTGTAATTTTAGGCTTCAAGCCTACAATGAACTATTCATACACTTTTCTATTAATTTTTGCACAATTTATTTCTGTTTGGGTGATTTTTTTCCTTAAGATTTATTCAAACAACTTGTATTCCAAACTCTGTTCCTCTTCTGTTGTTTTTAAAGAACTATATCGCTATCTCTTTTTTCATCCTTTTATTAAGTAATCCACTCTTTCATTAAGCAAAATGGGATGGTTGGTTCTTTTCTTTGTGGTTTAGCCTATTCTTTTCCATTCTTCTCTTTCTTGCTGTATAATATCCCACTAATGTATCAATAATTTGCCTTTGCTATAATTATCCATTTGAGTCCAACTTTGCATGTGCTGATTTATTCCATTTAGCACCTACTATTTTTTACAATGTGTATTTTTATTCCATAAATTGTCTTTTCTGTAAAAGAACTTGTTACCAATAAATGCCCTTCTTTGCCATTTCTTTATTTTTCACTATCAGTATAATTACCCCATGTCATACATTGTTTCTCTAACTCCTTTTCTCATTGTTGTTATGTCTTAGGGCCAGTACTCTTCAATATCTTCATAAATGACTTAGATGAGGGAATAGAAGGAGAACTTACCAAATTTGCAGGTGATACTAAGCTGTCAGGAATAGCTAACATCCTAGAAGATAGGTTCAAGATCAGGATGGATAACCATCTAACAAAATGAAATTCAATGTAGAGAAAAGTAAAGTTCTACACTTAGGGAAGAAAAACCAAAAATACATATATAGACTGGGTGAAGCCAGGCTTAATAGCAATGACTGAAAGAGGCATATTGGAGTCTTAGTGGACAGCCAGCTAAATATGAGCCAGTAATGTGCAGCCGCCGCCAAAAAAGCCAATGCAATCCTAAATTGCATTAACAGAGTGATACAATCAAGATCAAGTGAGGTACTCATACCACTCTATAAAGCCGTAGTAATACCACACCTACAGTACTGCATCCAGATTTGGTCACCACACTATAAAAAAGATGTTGAAACTTAAAAAAGTGCAGAAGAAAGCAAATAGGGTGATTAGGGGGACTGAAGACTAAAACATATGAAGAACGGATACAGGAACTGGGCGTGGCTAATCTAGAGAAGAGAAGGACCAGGGGAGACATGATAGCAGTGTTCCAATATTTGAGGGGCTGTCGCAGAGAGGAGGGAGGGTCAAGCTATTTTTCAAAGCACCTGAATGCCAGACAAGGAATAATTGATGGAAACTGACCAAGGAGATATTCAATGTAGAAGTAAGGAGGAACTTTCTGACAGTGAGAACAATCAACCAATGGAACAGCTTGCCTTCAGAAGTTGTGGGGGCTTCATCACTTGAGACTTTCAAGAAGAGATTGGACTGCCATGTGTCAGAAATGGTGTAGGGTCTCCTGCTTGTGTGGGGGGTTGGACTAGATGACCTATAAGGTCCCTTCCAACTCTGTTAATCTGTTACTATATTGTCTCTATTCATAGTTGTAATTGCCATCTGTTCTCTCAAGGCTATGCTAAACAAATCTCATCCCTGCCCCAATTCTACCTGTTCCACTTTAATTTCAAGTCCCTTTAAGATAATATTGCATACATGTGACTTTTTCATTCTAGCCAATAGATATTTAAAAGGAAAAATATTAGTTTGGAAAGTATTTCCTATCCCAATATAGGTAATCCTAAATTTACAACTGATATCTAGTAACCATTTGAAGTTATGATGGACCCCTCAAAAGTACTTACAAGCAAATTCAGAAGTTACAATGGCTGCCCCTCTATGGCCATGTGACCAAATTCTGGGTGTTCAAATTCTGGGTGTTATTTACATGCCATATGTAGCATTCTGTGGTCATGTGATCATATTTATATTTTGACAAAAATATAATGTAAAAAAATGTTTACTTCTGGTTTTCAGGAAAAATGGAACAATATATCCACTTAACTACCACAGAGTCACTTAATGGCCATGATACAATACAATACAATACAATAGTAGAGTTGGAAGGGACCTTGGAGGTCTTCTAGTCCACCCCCTGCCTAGGCAGGAAACCCTATACCGTTTCAGACAAATAGCTATCCAGCATCTTCTTAAAGACTTCCAGTGTTGGGGCATTCACAACTTCTGGAGGCAAGCTGTTCCACTGATTAATTGTTCTAACTGTCAGGAAATTTCTCCTCAGTTCTAAGTTGCTTCTTTCCTTGATTAGTTTCCACCCATTGCTTCTTGTTCTACCCTCAGGTGCCTTGGAAAATAGTTTGACTCCCTCTTCTTTGTGGCAACCCCTGAGATATTGGAACACTGCTATCATGTCTCCCCTAGTCCTTCTTTCTCTTAAGCTAGACATACCCAGTTCCTGCAACCGTTCTTCATATGTTTTAGTTTCCAGTCCCCTAATCATCTTTGTTGCTCTTCTCTGCACTGTTTCTAGAGTCTCAACATATTTTTTTACATCGTGGCGACCAGAACTGAATGCAGTATTCCAAGTATGGCCTTACCAAGGTATTATAAAGTGGTATTAACACTTCACGTGATTTGATTCTATCCCTCTGTTGATGCAGCCTAGAACTGTGTTGGCTTTTTTGGCAGCTGCTGCACACTGCTGGCTCATATTTAAATGGTTGTCCACTAGGACTCCAAGATCCCTTTCACAGTTACTACTGTTGAGCAAGATACCACCTATACTGTACCTGTGTATTCCATTTTTGTTGCCTAAATGTAGAACCTTACTCTTTTCACCATTGAATTTCATTTTATTAGATAGTGCCCAATGTTCAAGTTTGTCAAGATCCTTCTGTATCTTAAGCCTATCTTCTGGAGTGTTGGCTATTCCTGCCAGCTTGGTGTCATCTGCAAATTTGATGAGTTCCCCATTTATTCCCTCATCCAAATCATTGATGAAGATGTTGAAGAGTACTGGGCCTAAAACAGAGCCTTGGGGTACTCCACTGTTCATTTAATGACTGCAACAAAAAAGGTTGTAAAATCAGGACCTGATTTAGGACCATACTGACTTACAATTGTAATGGGAATGTTAAGTCAATGACTACCCCTATAAAGTAGAAATGTTTCTAGCTCCATTATTGAAGTGTGGCACTGTACCTTTTTCAGGTTCAACGTCCTTTGACTACCATAAACTTGAGTATTAATTTTTTAATGTTATTTTTAATTTTTACTATTACAAGGAGCTGTGTTTTAGATGCATGCTCCTCCTGGCTTGTGAAAGCTTCCCAGGAGATGACAGCAAGTGGGTTCTGGCGGTGATCAATGCTTCCTGTAGAATGGGGAGGAAGCTGTGGGCCATGGCCTTCTTAAGAAACCATCGATAGGCTCTTCCCTCTCAGATAATTTTCATCCTGTCTTCCATCGTCCCTTTCTTGGGAAAGGTTGTTGAAAAGGAGATTGTATGGCAGCTCCAGAGGTACTTGGATAAAGTGTATTATTTAAACCCTTTCCAGTCAGGGTTCAAGCCTGGATATGGGATGGAAATGGCATTTGGTTGTGCTTCCCATCTGAACCATCTTTAAAATGTTTGATGTATTGTCTATAATAGGTGCCACCATTGGGTAGCCCTTTTGATTTATCAATAATTAATCTTCAACTTTTCCATTTGCTTTGACCACTGACCAAATTAGGTTATTGAAGGGGTTATTTGTCTTCCATATTACTCCCTGTTTCTCCAGATCTTTTATTATCTCAAAAATGCCTTGCTCTACAAGCTTATGCTGCTTTTAAATGGCTTCTCTCTCTCTCTCTCTCTCTCTCTCTCTCTCTCTCTCTCTCTCTCACACACACACACACACACACACACACTCTCTCTCTCTCTCTCTCTCTCACACACACACACACACAATGCCTTGCTCTACAACCTCATTCTGCTTTTAAATGGCTACTTATTCTCTCTCTCTCTCTCTCTCTCTCTCTCTCACACACACACACACACACACACACTCACTCTCTCACACACACACACACACAGACAGACAGAGACAGACAGAGACAGAGAAACAGAGACAGAGAGACAGACAGACAAACAATATTCCACTGGAGCTGTCTTACCTTTATTATATTCATCAGGGAATTGATGCTATACTTTTGGACCTTTTTATTTCCCAAATTCCTCGTTATTTTCTACTTGTTCTGATTACTATGTAGTTATGCTGTCCCTCTAAAACTTCCTGCTTTTCCTATTTTTTCTTCTAAATATTTTAAAAATAGTCCAAATGAGAGTCTGGCTAATTTATGTGATTCAATATCAGTTATAGTCTTAGCATGTCATCCCAGTCATGCATTATTTTTCTGTAAAAATATTCTCTCTGGTATATTCAACAAATCCATGATATGTTGCCACATGCAGAGGTTTTTTCAGCATTAGATATGTACTAATATTTTCTTCCCATCAATGCATCTGTTAAAGTCTTTTCAGTTTTCCCTTTGTGTATGCATGTTTCTGTTTGTATGCACACTAACTATACATTGTGCCATCCTGTGAGAGCCACTGGCCATTCCAAGGTCACACTCGGGAATTCACAACCATCCAGTCTGAGAAAGCAAGGGACTGTTACCTAAACAATTTGTTAGCAACTAATTGGACACTCATTGATAACCGGTATGAATGGGAACAAAGGAGAGTTAACATATGCTTTGGGTGTGAAAATCCCAGATCCAGCTTTGCTTCTTAGGTAAGCACTTGGCTTTAGTAAAGTGTACTTTTGGCTAACCATGGGTCCGAGAATCTTTCTTTTTTAACTGACCAAGTTGGTATGATTGACATTCACATATTTTCATATGTGTGCATGTACATGTGTTTATTCAATATTTCCATTTCCGTTACAAAGATGGATCCCTTCCAACTCTTTATTCTCTTATTCTGTTATTATTTTCCTTGGTTTCTTCTTTGAGAACTTGGGTTCAATAATGGGACTGCCTTATGAGTTCTGCCTTTTTCCCTCTGCCAGTAATTCTTGAGCTTGTACAGACTGCCTTTTCCTTATTATTCCCTGTTAGTGTAATAGTACTGATATCTACCCCAATAGTTTCAACAATTTACATAACTTACTCCTTAGTTTTCTGTTTCTTCTATATTTGTGATTCTTCAAACTCTTTTCTCTTTGGAATTTTTCCCCTTCTAAAAATCCATCTGCCATTAGTCCTTTGCACTTTCTATGAAGATATGTTCTCTTTTGATATTTCTTTTCTACCTAGCCCCAATTGAAGATTTACCAGATATATCCACTTAAAAAAAACATCCTAACCATTTATCCCAGGCCCTAATGTTTTCAATATGCTGAAGCAAATACTTTGGCCAATAGTGTCAGGGATTCCATGTCTCATCCTGGCTCTTCAATATGTGGGACTGATGAGCATAAAGGCATTCTTAAATCTGCTTATCTATCAAATTGCCATACTCTTATGAGGTTGCATGCCTACAGTCATATCAAATGCCCCCTTTTTCTTTGCTGGAACTTATTGAAAAGCAATTGTACATAACACCTCTAATACAAACTAAATGTATCAAGTTATATAAAAGCTTCTTCATCCTTGGCGTGGTATAAGGAATTGCTGTTCTTACTTCCTGAAACACCAAGATGACACTTTGGGCTATTTTTTGTACCTTTCAAATCTATTTTAGGTAATTTATCAGGTTCACTGTTTTATCAATTACCTGAAGCTCATATGAGGTACTCTTTTACAACAGCAGTTATGAATTGCTTCCAAGAATGGTCATCTGGTGTTTTCTCTATAGATAATCAAATCTTGTACAGAACTTGAAGCTGGTATTGTACTCAATTCCTTTATCAATTTTTTTTAAAGCATTTATTTCCTCCATATTTGCCTACTTTTATCAACAGCTTCTGATTTTGTCTTTACAGTTATTTAATTGCTGTTTATTTATTTTCTAAGGAATCTAATGCCCAGTGTGGTTTCCGATATAACTGTTCAGCTTTCCTACACTGGCTTCTGCAGGTCTGCTTCAGCAAATTCCTACTTGTTTTTTCTCTTGCTCATATTTCATATCTCTCCCTCCTGAGCCGCTTGCAAACAAAAAATGTAACATAACTACCTGTTTCTCCTTCAAGGCTGGTTTATGTTCTTCTCGGTATTTTGTTTCCCCAGACAATTATTCTACTTCTTTTAGATTGGCTCTCTCTGGCTCTTCAGTAGCTACATAGACCAAAAGTGATTCTTTTCTTGCTCATATTTCACAGGGCTCTCTTTAGCAAGATTTACTAAGATGGGTGGAATGGGGTTGCAAGGATTCCAGAAATTAAACTATTTTCAATTTATCCCAATTATTTAAAGTGAAGATTTTCTGATGCTTCTTCTTACTGCCTTCTGATGAAGCAGCAAGGAAGTGCTACTTCACTGTTAATAGGGAAGTTTGTAGCATAGCTTTTGGCATAATAATCTCTACCAATCTACTACACAGTGTGCACACTTAGGCTATTCATTGTAATGTCCCTAATTTTCCACATAGAAATCAGTAACATGTATATTTTCTTTGCTTACAGTAATGTTTTCATTGTTAGGTTTCCTAAAAATGCCCTAATTGATTCACGAGTATTGAGCCAAGTTTTAATACAAACTAGTCATTTATTCACAATGCCCTTTAAAATATTTCTTTGATCTTTCCCAAAATTTCTTGTTTTGCAAGGATGTTGGTTGATTATGGACCATCACATAATTTTCAACTTTTAGCAATCACAAAGTTATCATTAATTAACAATCACTTTATACAATACAATAGTAGAGTTGGAAAGGACCTTTGGAGGTCTTCAACCCTCTGCCTAGGCAGGAAGCCTTATACCGTTTCAGACAAATGGCTATCCAACATCTTCTTAAAGATTTCCAGTGTTGGGACATTCACAACTTCTGGAGGCAAGCTGTTCCACTGATTAATTGTTCTAACTGTCAGGAAATTTCTCCTTAGTTCTAGGTTGCTTCTCTCCTTGATTAGTTTCTACCCATTGCTTCTTGTTCTACCCTCAGGTGCCTTGGAGAATAGTTTGACTCCCTCTTCTTTGTGGCAACCCATGAGATATTGGAACACTCTATCATGTCTCCCCTAGTCCTTCTTTCTATTTTCCTTCCTTCCTTGTTTTTTTTTTTTTTGAAATACAGAAATGGTTTACATTGTGCCTCCCACATGGAATGAATTTATGCCTTTGCATTATCACTAAAGTGATCATCTGCCTCCAATATCTTCCTATATCTCTTCTGCAGCAGGAATGGCCTTCATGCCTTGGGTGGTGCTGGGAATACATATTCCTGGCATACACTCTTGGTGTTCTTCATGCATTCCTCCCAGAAATAAGCTCCACCATAATGAGGCAGCATAGCAGCCCTGAGGTGGGGGATGCTGCAGGGATAGGCTACGTTCCTATTATTTCTGTAACATAAACATTCTTATTTCTTCTAATAGATGCTGCCAAGTGTGCTAATTATATCTTACTGACAGCCAGGAAACATCTTTAAAATTATGTAAAACATTACATGGAAACAAATTCAGGTTCAGAACTTTTATTGTTCAGTTTCTGGACTGATAGCTTTATAAACGCACAAACACACACAAATATAAATACATGTATAAAGCTTTGGCTAGTATTATTTGGTCTAGTACTTAAGGTGCCATCCTAGAAACCAGGAGATAGTGAGTCCTAATCCCACTTTACCATGAAAGCTGCCTGGGTGACTTTGTATATATGTGTATTTGTGTGTGTGTGTTTCAGTGATGGGTTCTTACTGGTTTGGACTGGTTCGGCTGAACTGGTAGTGGTTTGGTAGCCTGGGTCATTGGAACTGGCAGCGACCCAGGCTTGCCATGCCTCTGAACCTGTTCCCTGGGTGGTGGCGCCACAATCTTGTTTTTCAGTTCTGCGCATGCACAGAACTATTTTAATTGCACTGAACATGCGCGCACAGCATGCACATGAGCGAACCAGCAGTAGTGCCTTCCGGAACCCACCCCAGTTGTGTTTCTTTCAAGTTGAACAAATTTTTGCAGTTTTATTGGCTAGATTTTCAGAAGTGGTTTGCCATTGTCTGCTTCCTAGAGCTGAGAGAAAGTGACTCCCACAATGTCACCTAGCTGGCTTTGTCCCCAAGGCAGAAGAACTCACAGTCTCCTGGTTTCTAGTTTGGTGCTTTTAGTGCTAGGCCAAACTGACTGTAATTCATTCATACATTTAAATAATCTATACATTTATCCTCATGCATACCTACCCCACTCAGTGACCAGCTGGCTAGGCTAAGATTGAGCTCCAAAATAATTGATGAGGGCTGCCCATCAGGTACGTTACCATATTATGTATGATATTTCCAGAGACAGTGATCATGGCCTCTGCTGGTATAATTAAGATTGGGATAGTCTTAAAGATTATTCTCCCCTTGGAATTATGCCTGGAAACCAAGTCAAACCTCATGCCTAATTCCCCTGCCTGATTTTGCAACATCAAGCTCATTTTACCACATGCTCTAATATTATTATATTATCTGTAATAATCTGTGGAAAAAGTCCAAGGATATAAAACTTAAATGGAAATAAGATGGAATGTTTTTTGAGGAAGTTGTATATGCAATAGTCTGCAATGGTGTAGCTGTAGAATAAACAGCTCAATTAAAAAATACAGCAGCTACCACCACTTTTTTATATAAAATAGACATTTCCATTTATTTTCCTGTCGTCTTATCCTAGAGCTGTTCTGTTCATTTAACACCTTTAATGGAATTCAAAAAAATGTGCTAAATGGAAAACAGAATTTGTTTCTTTGCTGTTCTTGAAATGTAGGAAAATAGACCTATTATTCTAATTTCTTTTTTTTTCTTTTTCACCATTTAATTTATGCATGTATATTTTGAAGAAAAGTTTCTTTGATCACCTCCACATCTCCCCTCAGACTTTTCTTTTTTATTCTTTAAAACTGACTTTATTACCCTTCTGGAATAAAAATCCTTTTGTTACAAGGGAAAATGGATGCCAGAGAATGGCTATCTAAATAATTTGAAGATATAATTGTAATTATACATAAAGATGTCTCACTGTTGGTATCCCACCATGTGGGATCTTTTTTAGTTTCGCTTCATTTCATAATACTTCCTCTTCTATGCTTATTCTTACCAGCCTTATTTGTAGGTTTTCCAGCTTGCTTCTCAAAGAGTAAGTTGATAAATTACCTGATTACCAATTGGTGACATGGCAGGTGTATCATTAAAATCTAGTGCCTTCCTCCAAGCACTGTGGTCCATTCTGTACTTAGTCTTAATTACCAGTGTTTTAATAACTCACAGAGCTGTGTGAGATTTGTTCAAAATAGACTAATTCCTAAATGGCTGTTTTGGATTTACCAATCTGCTAATGTTTTTAGTGGTTTGCAAAGATGCCATTAGTGTTATTAGTGGAACTTGTTGAGAAGATAATAGCATTCCTACTATTTATTTCTACTGGGGAACATTGACAAGCACTAACATGTTCTCACTTGACAAAGTTGTGCCTACAGATGCTAGTAGAAGTTTGTATGTTTTTGGTATATATATATTGTATAATGGTAGAAAATATGATCATTTGATATACATAGCAGAATGTGTACAAGTAGACGTAGCAGAATCTGTTCAGGTAGACATTGTAATTTAGCAGACAATTCTAGTAGAATCCAACAATGGCTCTTCTGAATACTAATGTCAGCAGTGCTGTCACATGGCAAATCAGAAATATTAGGTTTGGAATACAGATATAAAGGATTTAATTAAAGCTTTGCCACTTCCATCAACCACAGAATAAGCTTAGGGATATTCTGCTCACAGAGATAGGGAAATGATTTCTGCCAACTGTTTCTTTTCTCTAGCCCTTTATACTCTCCAAAAATCTAATCTTCAACTTTTTCAGGTAAATGTTTCAGAGTGATCAGTACATACTAACTATGTCTTCCCACCCATTTCCCACCCATTTACATTTGTGGTTATTGTGGTTATTATTTTTTCCATAATACTTAAGGTCAGAAGTATTTTTACAGAAGTATCTAGTCCAATTCTTCCTACTTCAGAAATCCATCACTAACATTTTAAGTTTCTATTCCATTCTGAATTTATTATATTAAGCTCTACACTAATAGGACAAGTCTATCATTAGTCCAGATAAATTGCTTTGAACCTCTGACATTTCATAGTATCCTGCATTTCTCTTCTTCTCATTGTCCATGTGATTTGTTGCTGCATTTTGCACTCTCATCATTGTTCAAGAATAGCCTCATACAGAATGTACTCCAGCAGTCAGAAGAGGTTGAAACCAAGGTATGGATAATAATCACCAAGTACTGCCAATTCAAAAAAAGTTCACAATTGTGCATTAGTTGTAGGTGTGCAGTCAGTAGTTGTAAATATATTGAAAACTTCTGTTGGGGATGGGGGTCAAAGAGCACTCCTAAAACCGAACTTGCTCTTTCTAGTGAAGTGCAGTCTCATCCAACTGGCTCTCCACCCTGTCTGGATTTAATTTCATATTGCTCTCCTTAACCAGCCCTTTAGTGAAATTAGGCAATGTTCAAAGGTACTGATTGCTTCTTGAGCTTGATGAATACAGAACAGCAATTCTGAGAGTCATCAGCATACTAATAGTACCTCACTGGACTGACCTCTCCCCCCCCCCCTGCTCCGCCTCTGGTAGTTTCATGTAGACATGAAGCAACGTGAAGAACAAAATATAAAACTCTGGGCTCAAGAATAGTTCTTATTGAAAGGTATGGCCTTTTAATAAGAACTATTGTAGAGAAGCACACCCAAAGTCTAAGCATATCTTGGTCATTGATATCAAAAGGCACCAGGAAGTCTATAAAAACAGATTCATAGTTCCCCTAACATGTTCCCAATATAGTTCATTCACCAAAGCAACTAAAGCAGTCAGAGTACAATATCCGAGGTACCTGAAGTAGCTACCATTCCAACTAGTGTTGCCAATCTTTTAAGATATTCAGAGAGAATTTACTTACAGTGCACTTCCCCATTTCTGAGAGGTTTGAGAGACAAAAGAAAGCAGTTGAGCTGGTATAAAAATGTATTTTCCCCATAACACTTATACCCACACTAGAGTTCCAACAACTTACTAACATCATGGGCCTGGAAGAGGAGTCAGACATGCTATATGGACAGCAATCTTCTTATTTAGTAATATAGATTGTACTGGTAGTTAGGCAGCATATTTACATAAATGTATATAAATTTATGTACACACACACATAGTGGTATGAAGGCTTTTCTGATCATAGAGCAAGATCTATCAGGCCAGGAACTTTTAGATTGTGCATCATGGAATCCAATCATCCAACTTAGAGTTAACCTCCAAAACCTTCAATGAATCAGTCTTCATTGACTTTACAAATAAGCTTTCACATCTGATTATCTGTGGAACAGTGCCTTGGTAGTTTCCTGAGTTTCCTAGATAATAAAGGTCATCCTGTTTTTTGCCTTGAAGTCTTATCTGATGCCTTACCTGAAATGCAGCTGGGCACGTTTTACTAAGGGACCACCTTTCTCATGGTGGCATGGTGACCTAGTAGAGAAGGAATTGGGCTTGTTGACCAAAAGGTTGGCAGTTTGAGACCCAAGTACCATGTGACAGGGTGAGTTTCATTTCTGCCTCCAATCTTACCAACCTAGCCATTTGAAAGCATATAAATGCAAGTAGATAAATAGGTACGACTTCAGTGGGAAGGTAACAACATTCTCTGTACCTCTACACCTGGCATATAGTCATGCCAGCTGCATTAAAAGGGTCTTCAGACAATACTCCCCCTCTTAGCTAAGAAACAGAGGGGAGTACTGTCCATTAGAATCAGACACAATTGGACAAAATTTTAACCTCTCCCAGTTACCAAGCAGGTATTGGTAATCATGCTAGGTTGTCTTTCTCATTCATTGATTATAGACCAACCTAGCACTCAGTAGCTGTATGTGAAACCCAGGGACACTGAAACCCCCAATGTCCAGGCCTTAGGACAGATCACCATTATTTCCTGACCTTTTGACTGTTTTTGATTGTATGCGTTCAGAGATTTCATGCTGTGATTCCCATGGCTTTTTAATCTCACTGGATGTTTCCATTTTTATTTTATGTAAGGTACCAAGAGTCATATGATTGAGACAGGGTCAAAGATGACAGAATTAGAATCTCAGATGGAACTGCAACTGAAGCTGCATCCATTTAAACCTCATGAAATGCACCTGGAGCTTTCTCAATTCCCTGATTTAAGAATGGAATATTGGAAACTGATCTAAAACTGTGGAGACCAAAATACATACTGCAAACAAAATGATCATCTATCCCTATTTTTGGAAAGAAGAAGACACCCACATGCTTAAATCAAGGAGTTGATATATCACATATATAGCTGACAGTGTAGATAAAATAACAGTGTTTTTCTTCTTTATACTGAATCTTCTGAGAGTCTTATGAGCAGTCCTAGAGCAATAGAGAGGTCACATCTTATCTCTTAGGGCTGGGCAGAGCTTTGAAGGAGGACTTCAGTTTGACAAGCCTTCAATCAAATCACCTGTTCAAAGTAGATTTTGCCAGTTGAAGCAGGAATCTCTTTCAAAGCTGCAAATCAGATTAGGTGATTGAAGCACTTTGTAGTCTTTCAAAGCACATTTGTGATTTGATGCCTTTTCTGTTGTTCCCGGAGTTAATAGACACAATATACTTTGTAGAAACTTCAAATAACAATATTTGTTTGGTATGTTGTAGAAAATTGCATCATGAAAGTTGGTTTCTGATTTTTTTTGTGTTGTAAAGCAAATATAGAACAAATGAAATTGTCTTTCTTGAGAAAGGAGAATATTTGTAGGTCGGGGTTGAAATATAGGGGGTCCTTGATGTTCTCTGAGCTTGGTTGTTTTATTGCTGATGTTTCATTACCCAAGTTAGGTAACATTACCAGTGCTAGTAGGAAGTGGGATTTGTTCTCAATTTATATTCTAGTGGTATGTCCTGTCATTGTGGGTGGGGTGATCTTGGTTGAGCTATTTACTGTTAGCTTGTTTGGCAGTTTCTTGATTGGGGTAATGTTTATTTCTTGATTATTGACCTGATGTTAATCATAATGTTAATCTCTACTCATCTTGGTATTAACTGCTTGTGTGGAGGTGTCATTGAAAGCATCGTAGTGCCTTTATCTGCTGATAGGATGATAGTAGCGTGGACATTGTTTAGGTTTCTGAGGCTGCTCTGTTCTCTGCTGTGAACTGATTTCATCTTTTTCCTCTTCATAATTCACTGGGACATTTTGTCTTCTGAACATATATACACTCATGTCAAACCTGTAAATACAATTCATATGACGAACATTGTGGGCAGATAGCTCTAGTTTGAATGTGTGGAAGATCATCTGAGAAATCCAAAACTATAGATGTAAAGAATAAATGTAAAAGAAGAAGCAAATGTGGAAGGACACATTAGTAAGCATATAGAGAGGTTGAGTCACCCAAAATTAAACTTGATTTGAAGGTGACTTGAATTGATCTTAGCTTGATTCATGATTAGCTGGATTAGCAGATGACCTAGAATAATGACAAGATTGATCAGCTTTATGTCTCTCCCTGAAGATACGTTTATCACAAAAAGATATTCAGCAACACATTACGTGTTCAGCTAAGTTTGATTCACTCTTTCCTTTTTCCTACATATATACATTTTTATAAATTAAGATTAGAAATTGAGGCTTTATGCAAATCACTTTATTGAGGTACTAAGATTCAGTCAGTGTGGTCTTTTCACTTTTTGACTGCTTTTTCCAGGATCAGGATGAAAATTAAATGCAAACCTAATAAGTCCATAATATAAATTTCAGAAAAGGGCATTTTGCAACAAAGCAAAGGAAGTGTAGGAGTTTTTATTACTTTCTCAACAAATATGCTATTTTAATTATTCTTGAATAAGTGTTTTAGTAAGATAAGAAAAAATAAATGTTAATGCTATGAAGCATATTTCAGTAATAGAAAACAAAATGCAATTTAGGAAACAGTATCACAAATATGGGAACACTGTAATATTGAAATATCTATGCTACTGATTAACTATGAACATTTTGATAATTAAAAAATAAAACTGATCATACAATGCTGCTACTGTAGAAGATTATAGTCTTTTTTTTTTAGTGATGCTATAATTTATAAGGTTGAAGATTAATGTGTTTTATCCAAGTGAGAAATTAGTTTCCTTGATATTTTCTCTTTGAAGTGTTTTTGTTGTTATTGCATTTGCAAAATGGGCTGTATATAAGTAGTCATCTGCCTTGCTAATGAGTATTTTCGGCAATTTGTCTAGAATACATCAAAAAGTTGCAATAGACATTTAGCACATAGATATATCTACATTCATAAACTTTTGTTCTGATACTCATTTCTCTTTACTGCATGGCCTTTTCTTCACAGATCAGTGTAAATGGATAAACCATAAATTTGTGCATGTCTTGACAACTAGTAAAACTAGGATTCAGTGCAGCTATTTTTGAAAATCCCTTCTAAATTCCATAATATTCTTTTGACACATTGCTCAATTACTCACCATTTCAGATAAAAAGACTACATGCTAGGATTCAAGCACCTAGAAAAAATTGGAAATTCAAATTATCAAGAGAAATAACTAGAGAAAATTACTTTTCCCTGCATGTCTGCAGAGCTAATGGTGCCAGAGTGCAAGACAAAAATATTTAAATTATGTGCTTAGAAAAAACAAATGCTGTTTTATTTGTAATGTACTGAAAACTTAGTTCTATCATACCACTATTTGCTCCATATCTAAATCGTCCCAAAACTAATGATATCACTTAGTCTTGCTTTGCCTTGCTGCGTCATCATTAGCATCATTGCACAGCATTACACAGTTTACTTCGACATTATTTTCCTCATTACCAGCTCTGACTTTACATCTAGCATGATGTGACTCTCACCAAGAGATCAGCTTTCCATCCAGTCCTCTGGAATGCGGACTTTGCTTCTCTACCGTATCTGAACATGCTCTTGGAAGCATCCTGAGACAAAGCTTTTGTCTAAGTCAGGCCAAAGCTCCATTTTTTTTCCTGCTTCTGGATTATAGGAAGAAGCATGAGAATACTCCTCTCTAAATGCAATGCTAGGACTCAGCATAAAACAATTAAGTTTTAAATTAAACTTTACATTACAATCTTTGGTTTTACTGTAAAACAGTTGTGACAATTTGTTGCCATTTGAATCATTTCTTTGGATGAAAAGAGATGTCTTTTTTAACATCATGGATTGGGAAGTAATTTTTTTTTTAAAAAAATCATTATTATCCACAGATCTCCCTCTAGTAAAGGACATCACTGTCTCTACTCCTGGTTAAACCTGTTTTGTGTTCAGAGAGTCTCTTGGATGTTCTGCTTGAGCACAACATTTTCTGTGAAATTTTGTCTCAAGATAAAATTGATTAATTATTTCATTTTAGGTGTGACCTTTGTCCTCATCCAAACAGAAAATTGAGTTGTCACTATCTTTACAGAGAGACCTGGAACAGTCAAGTTTTATCCAAGACTAAGTGGTTAATCTACTTTGCAGTTTAGGCTTTATCTATCTATCTATCTATTTATTTATTTAATATGATCAGTCTTTCCATAGATTTAGTCATCTCTTTAACAATTCAACACACTGTTTGGATATTCTTGCGGACAATGTTATTCACAGTTGAGGTCTCTAAGCATGTTTATTGAAATTATCTTTGTTATCTTAATATTTTCAATTAAATCAGATCTTTCACTCTCTATTTTACTTTATAATGGTTTCTTGTAGGTCCTCCTTAATTAAAGCTAGCCAAGTAGTATTCTCTGCATATGTCAAATTATTCACATTTTGATCTCTGGTTTTTATATTCAAATTTCACTTCTGAGATATTTTTCTTTCTTTCTTAGAGCAGATGAATAGTTCTATTCATTTTCCCAAGGGATGATTGGTTCCTAGAAAAATATGGCCCAACATTATTCAATAGTTCTTTTTATGTGAGCATTTTAGAGAGTTGATTTCAAGAGTGTTATTTAGATTACTTTGAGGATGTGTCATTTTATTGTTCTTGTCCACCACTCTGACTTTATTTTTTAAAATAGATTTATTACATTGAAAAGTTGACATTTGTGCTTTCACAGACAAAGAAAGATTAGAATTGTTATTACAGATAATACATTAATTTTCCACAGCTGCTCATTCACCAACTTTTGAGTTGTATATTTCATATGCTCCCCACCCTAGGTCTGAGATACTGTAATACAAAATGCTTCTTGACACATTGTGAAGTTGGTGAAGATTCATTTTTTAAAATATATTTTTATTATTTTTACATTTAAAACAATGCAATACCGCGGAGTCAAGGTGACCATACATTCACATTATATACAGCTAGTTTCAACCATTAACAATTAACCTACTTAATACATTGTCTATCCTTCTGTCCAATCACAATATATACAAAGATTCATAAGCTCCTCATTGGAACCAGAATTTGTTTGGGATGAGCAGTTCTTGCTGTAATATCTCTTCTCTGTTCAGTTGTTGCTTTCCATAAACAAACCTGCCCCAGTTACAGAAGATGGTTCAGCTTGTCATTTTAACTATGATGCCTGTCATCTGTATATTTTTGGTGGGTGAAATATAATTGCTCCTGTGGTTGACACTGATGAATGGTGTTGACTGGAATGCATTTCTCTGATTGCTTCAATGAATGATGCATGCACCATGCTGATTTCTGACTGACATTATGCACACACACATAGACAAAAACAAAGCTTGGAAAAGCACAACACTTAACCTCTAAACAATGGAGATGCTAGTGAGATACAAACACCTTAGCAAAACAACAGCTTATATTTATATCGGAACTATTGTTAACATTTGTATAAAAGTTAGACCTGCGGTTTCATATCCACATAATGGGCAGAAAATGCAAATGAATTCCAGAGTACAGTGGGTTTAAAAGGTCTACCCACCCCTATTAAAATGCCAGGTTTTTTTTTTTTGAGTGTAAAAAAATAGACCAAATAAATCATTTCAGAATTTTCTACCTTTAAAATATAACATATAAGCGGTGCAATTCAATTAAAAAACAAACTGATTTTTTTAGGGCAGGGGTGTCAAACTCACGTCATCATGGCAGCATTATGTGATGTATCAAGACTTTTTCCCCCTTCGCTAAATCTGGCATTGGCATGGCCAGTGTGTGATGTATCCGGCCTGCAGGCCGGGAATTTGACAACCCTGTTTTAGGGAGAAAAATAATTAAATGTACTTAGCGTCTGAGGTAATGAGAAGGCACAGCGTTCATGCAACAGGTTTATTTTCAACAGAACCAGAATAAGAACAACTAACTAAGGTATGTAGGAAGCATACCAAAATAGTAGTGGGGGATTTTAACTACCCTGACATCAACTGGGAAACAAACTCTGCACCAAGTGGAAGATCCAACAGGTTCCTAACAAACCTAGCAGACAACTTTGTTTCCCAAAAAGTATAGAAGGGAACAAGGGGATCAGCCATATTGGACTTAATTCTCACTAACAGAGAGGAAATAATAGAAGGTGTTGAAGCCACAGGAATCCTGGGGGCAAGTGACCATGCAATATTGGAATTCAACATTATGCAAAAACAAGTAGTAGAACAAAGTCAAACTAGAGTCTTGGACTTTAAGAGAGCTAATTTCAATAAACTTAGAGAGAGCTTGGGAAAAATTCCATGGATGAGAATCCTCAAGAGGAAAACAACTCGAGAAGCTAGGGAAATTTTGAAAAATGAGATTACAAAAGCCCAGTCTAGCACAATACCAATGAAGAAGAAAAATATCAGCTCCCAAAAGAAACCATCATGGCTGCATAAAGAACTCTCTGAAAAAATGAAAGACAAAAAAAAAATAAGTACAACAAGTAGAAAGGGGAGGACATAACTAAAGCAGAATATCAGCAAATAGCCCGAGCATATAAAGATGAAGCGAGGAAAGCTAAGGCTCACAATGAAGAAAGGCTTGCCACAAAAGTAAAAAAATAACAAAAAAAGCTTCTTCCAACATGTTAAAAACAGGAAAAGAGTTAAGGAAACCATTGGTCCATTGCTGGGAGAAAGTGGCAAGAAGGTGACAAACACGGAGAAAGCAGAACTATTTAACTCATGTTTTGCATCTGTCTTTACACAAAGGGATAAAACAGTCCAACCTATCAAAAACAGCACCACAAAAATCAGATTAGGAACACAAGTTAAAATAGGGAAGAAAATGGTAGGTGAGCACCTGTCTACCCTAGACGAATTCAAATCACCAAGACCGGATGGATTACACCCCAGGGTTCTGAAGGAACTGGCAGACGAGATCTCAGAACCACTGAACTATATCTTTCAAAGATCCTGGAGCACCGAGGAACTACCAGAGGACTGGAAAAGAGCTGATGTGGTTCCCATCTTCAAAAAAGGGAAAAAAACAGATCCAGGAAACTACAGACCTATCAGCCTGACCTCAATACCAGGAAAAGTTCCGGAAAAGATAATCAAGCAACAAATTAGCGAACACCTAGAAGCAAACAAAGTAATAGCCAAAAGCCAACATAGGTTTGTTAAAAATAGATCATGCCAGACTAATCTTATTGCATTCTTTGACAAAGTGAAAAAATTAGTGGATCAGAGGAATGCCGTCGATATAGTTTACTTGGACTTCAGTAAGGCATTTCATAAGGTAGACCATAACCTAGATAAAGTAGAAGAATGTGGGTTGGACAGCATCACCACCAGATGGATTTGTAACTGGCTGACCAACCACACTCAATGTGTAGTCCTCAATGGAACTGCATCTACATGGAGGGAGGTATGCAGTGGAGTACCCCAAGGCTCTGTTTTGGGCCCAGTACTCTTCAACATCTTCATCAATGATTTGGATGAGGGAATAAATGGGGAACTCATCAAATTTGCAGATGACACCAAGATGGCAGGAATAGCCAACACTCCAGAAGATAGGCTAAAGATACAGTAGGATCTTGACAAACTTGAACATTGGTCACTATCTAATAAAATGAAATCCAATGGTGAAAAGAGTAAGGTTCTACATTTAGGCAACAAAAACGAAATGCACAGGTACAGTATAGGTGGTACCTTGCTCAACAGTAGTAACTGTGAAAGGGATCTTGGAGTCCTAGTGGACAACCATTTAAATATGAGCCAGCAGTGTGCAGCAGCTGCCAAAAAAGCCAACACAGTTCTTGGCTGCATCAACAGAGGGATAGAATCAAGATCACGTGAAGTATTAATACCACTTTATAATGCCTTGGTAAGGCCATACTTGGAATACTGCATTCAGTTTTGGTCGCCACGATGTAGAAAAGATGTGGAGACTCTAGGAAGAGTGCAGAGAAGAGCAACAAAGATGATTAGGGGACTGGAGACTAAAACATATGAAGAACGGTTACAGGAACAGGGTATGTCTAGTTTAATAGAAAGAAGGACTAGGGGAGACATGATAGCAGTATTCTAATATCTCAGGGGTTGCCACAAAGAAGAGGGAGTCAAACTATTCTCCAAGGCACCTGAGGGTAGAACAAGAAGCAATGGGTGGAAACTAATCAAGGAGAGAAGCAACTTAGAACTGAGGAGAAACTTCCTGACAGTTAGAACAATTAATCTGTGGAACAGCTTGCCTCCAGAAGTTGTGAATGCCCCAACACTGGAAGTATTTAAGGAGATGTTGGATAGCCATTTGTCTGAAATGGTATAGGGTTTCCTGCCTAGACAGGTGGTTGGACTAGAAGACCTCCAAGGTCCCTTCCAACTCTGCTATTGTATTATTGTATTGTATTGTTACTTGCGCTCTGACAGCTCTTTTATGCTCCCAGCTGTCAGAGCATTAACCAATAGCAACGCTCCAAATCTCCTGCCTGAACACCAAAGTAAACAGTCCAGTCAGCTAACGGCTGTCTGATTGACAGGAGGGGCGGGACGTGTAGGGACGTAATGAATAACAATAGAAAACTAGAATAATGTGGATGTATAAATGTTCACACCCTCTTAGGGATTTGCCTAGGTTCAGAATTAACCAACCACATTCAAACTAATGTCAAATAGTGATCAGTAAACATCTGCTATTAAAGTGAGTATAATCAAGCTCATCTAAAGTTCAGTTGTTATAATAGAATTTTTCTGACATCTATACAGTTGTCTCTTAAAGCAAAAGCCATGGTCTGCAAAGAGCTTGCAAAACATCAAAGGTGTCTCATTGTTGGAATAGACAACAATGTCAGTCAGGAGAGGGTACCAAAAAAAAAAAATCCAAGGCATTGGATGTACCATGAAATACAATGAAGACAGTCATCAACAACTGGAGAAAATACGGTATAACAGTGACATTACGAAGAACTGTATGTCCCTCCAATATTGACAAAAAAGAGAGGAAGAAACTGGTCCAACATGCTGCCAAGAGACCTACAACAGCATATAGGACCTGCAAAAATTTCTGACAAGTACTGGCTGTGTACTACATGTGACAAATAATCAACACAAGATTAAGTCACCTCACCCAAACACAATTTGCCGGTGATACCACCATCTAGACAATCATATCAAGTCCTGGCTTCTTTCAGCTTCAACACGTGGTTTGGGAAAAACTTCTTGAAACTAAGCAACAGAAACAAGAGGAATTTCTTTACATCCACAAAGTCATGGTATTGTGGTAAGAAGGCCTTTATCTAAGACCATATCCTGAGGCTGAGGAAGAACTATATCAGAAATACAATCAATCAACTGAAGGGAGATCCTGTTATAGTCTTATCAAATATATTTAGTCCAATATGAAAACATTTAAAAAGTTAAAATTAAGATGTCAAGGTGTCACCTTATTAAACTTATAGGATAGGTGGAATCTTCCTCTATCAGTTCTCAAGATTTTGTACTCCAGTCCCTTAAATTTTGGTTTTAAAGGTTATTAAAAAGCCTGTGTGGTTATTGTTCCTTGGCTATGCTCTATAATTAAGGAGTTTGCTACTGGTTAAAGCCATAAATGAATTCTATATAAACATATCTCTAAGAAAATGGCATACTACAAAAGTTCAGAGAATTTTTTAAAAGTTGAATATAAAGTTCACAATTAATTCTAGTCTCAAACTACAAAATTACAAAGATCTTCATTACTTTGGCCTGTGTCCAAATCATTGGCTTGCAAGGTGGCAACCAAGATGCAACTAGGAATAATAAAGAGATATAGATTTGTTGTCAAGAAACTATTTGAAAGTGAATCTGCTGCAGCATAAATGGGCAAATAATTCACTTAGTCAATGAGTTGCCGTCTCAAAATCTTTTTGGCTCAAAAACTGCATAATGAAAATGCTATGTAACACAGAGCATGAGACAAATGTGTAGGACACACATGCACACACACCCAGAGAAAGAGCATTTTGAGAAAAATGCTTGCAAATGCATGTTGAGATTACTTAGATGCCAACATAACAAATGTTTATTTCTTTTATGTACAGGTAGTCCTTGACTTACAAGAGTTCATTTCATGACCATTGCAAGCTACAGTAGCACTGACAAAAGTGACATGAACATTTTTCACAGTTACGACCTTTCCAGCATCTCCATGATCATGTGATCAAATTTCAGATTTTTGGCAACTAGTTCATATTTATGACCATTGCTGTGTCATGTAATCTCACTTTCTGCAATCTTTTGACAAGCAAAGTCAATGGGGAAGCCAGATTTATTTAACAACCAGATTACTAATTTATCAATTGCAGTGATTCACTTAACAATGGTGACAAGAAAGATTATAAAATGGGGCAAAACTCACTTAACAAGTATCTCACTTAACAATAGAAATCTTGGGCTCAACTGCAGTTGTAAATTGTGGACTACCTGTATTGTCTTTTGATCATCAAATACATTAAAAATCAATGATTATTTGAGTATGATGCCTTTCAGCTTTGCATGCATTGGCTTTTTGAGTCTATAAAACACTAAGGGCACAGTTAATGGAAATAGCAGAACATGTCTTCTTGTTTATCTCTTTTCCTGACCTACATGCCTCTTATTAGACTGATATTCTCAGGGTTTTCAACACTATTGCATTTGTTTATTTGCCATTGCTAAATAATAAGCTACAAAATTGTTTTTGCTACCTTCAACTCATTTTTTTTTTAAATTCCTGGTGATTGCCTAGATTAATCCTTGCAGTTTTCTTGGTAAAATTGTTCAGAAGTGGTTTGCAATTTCCTTCATCCTAAGGCTGAGAGTGATTGGTCAGAAGTCAGCCAGCCAGCTTTGTGCCCAATTGTGGGATTTGGGATGTTCTATGAACTTGGTTTTTTTTTTTCTTGCAGATATTTCATTACTTAAGCAAAGCAACATCATCAGTGCATGAGTGAATAAAGTTGCCATCAAACCTCAATCTCTGATGTAATGAAGATGTCACCTAGTCTAGTAATGAAACATTTGCTAGAAGAAAAGCAAGCTCAGAGAAAACTTAGATTTATCCACAGCTAAAACCATATAATATGCTTTCCTCCATTATGGAAAATCAAGAAAGTAACTGCATTGCAAAGGTCAGAAGAAATAACTGAAGTAAAGAAAGAAGGGTATTGTCTTTTGATCATCAAATACATTAAAAATCAATGATTATTTGAGTATGATGCAATTCAGCTTTGCATGCATTGGCTTTTTGAGTCTATAAACCATTAAGGGCACAGTTAATGGAAATAGCAGAACATGTCTTCTTGTTTATCTCTTTTCCTGACCTACATGCCTCTTATTAGACTGATATTCTCAGGGTTTTCAACACTTCTTTCTTTACTTCAGTTATTTCTTCTGACCTTTGCAATGCAGTTACTTTCTTGATTTTCCATAACGGAGGAAAGCATATTATAGGTGTTTAGCTGTGGATAAATCTAAGTTTTCTCTGAGCTTGCTTTTCTTCTAGCAAATGTTTCATTACTAGGCTAGGTGACATCTTCATTGCATCAGAGATTGAGGTTTGATGGCAACTTTATTCACTCATGCACTGATGATGTTGCTTTGCTTAAGTAATGAAATATCTGCAAGGAAAAAAAAAACAAGTTCATAGAACATCCCAAATCCCACAATTGGGCACAAAGCTAGCTGGCTGACTTCTGACCAATCACTCTCAGCCTTAGGATGAAGGAAATTGCAAACCAATTCTGAACAACCTTACTAAGGAAACTGCAAGGATTAATCTAGGCAATCACCAGGTATTAAAAAAAATGAGTTGAAGGTAGCAAAAACAATTTTGTAGCTTATTATTTAGCAATGGCAAATAAATAAATGCAATACGTTCTTTAACTGAGCATCTTTATAACTTGTCTTAGAAGGCAAGACTGGTGTTTCCTTCTTTTACTTAGCTTCAGCCTCAATCTTTTTATTTTATGTATTCTGCAATACTATGTTAAACATTTTAGAGTCATACATTAATAATGTTAGTAAGCTTGTAAATTATATTTATTTCCACATTAAATTTATTCTTTCCCTATGTATACTTCTTTGTAATATACCACATATACAGGATTATATTATTTGAAAGCAATAATAATAAGGAAACCTCTGAGAAATGCATGTGAATTGTTTCCAATTTGCTTTCACATACAAAAGGAAGGTTATTGAAATACAAAATAATAACTATATATACCAATATGTATGCAAACAAGCTTAATTGTATCCATGCTTAGCAAGGGAAATTTCATGGATTGCTTTGTGATATCTACCAGCCAGGACAATTACATAGTAGCTAATAGCTCACCAACGCATATTCATTCAGTGATCTTATGCATATAATTGAAAAGCTAGCTAGTTTTTCTTCAGTTATACAAAGATGTATTTTAACCACTACTACAGATAATAATAGCGCCTATTGTGAAGTTTGTAAATTCAAATGAACAGATTATATCCAAAATCACCTCCTGAAAAAAAAGAAATTAATTAAAATAGGGTATGTATTTCAGCATCTTGTAGTAAATCACCCCATAGTGATAAAAATATTTCCTACCATTTTGTACCTGTTCTAATTTCCTTTCCCATATCCAGCTAACTTAAATCAGCTATTATTGTTGTTAATGGTTATTTTAGATTATGCTAATTATGATATTTTCAATCATATTTTATGTTATTTCAATATAAAGAAATCACAGATCTACTTAAGTGTACCCTATATTTATTTTTATTTTATAGAGCCAGAACTTATTAAAACTAGATGAAGGAGAAAATGTTAGACCAAAGCATATAGCAATGTATTCATTTCATATCATCTGATATCAGAATACTCTTTTACACTGAAACATGCTTTTTGAAATGTTATGATGTTATAGTCATTTTAGAATCACAGAAGTGGAAGTGCATATTTAGGTCATGAAGTCCAACACCCTGTTAGTGCAGAGATCACATGAAAGCTTTGTAGGCAAATGGTTGTCTAGGTTCTTGAACATACACATGATTCCTCTGGATAATTTATTCCTCTGTAGAATGACTCTCAAATGATCCAGAACTATCTGATCCATGACTACAGTGTCACGCCTGAAAAGGAAAGCTATATAGAACTCTGCATTATTTTGAGTAAATAGATACTTGGATTATGAAGAAAGACATATCCTTTAGTTATCGTGTAAATTTCAGAAATGATTTTTTAAAAAATTCTCCCCCCTTATCCACATTCCACTGAAGCATCAACACTAAACCAGAATTGTTAATTCCAAATTTTATTCCTAGATCCTCTCCAAGGACCTAGGATTAAAAAAATAAAAATTTCAGATGTGTTCCCAGCTGAACCCAGGGCAGAATTATTTATTTTCTCTGCTTCAAACTTTCTTCTTCCCCTTACATTCATTTATACCCTTTTATTAATGGTATAGTAGCTCACTGTGGACACAACCATATTTCTGTGTTCAAATTCTAAGTTAACATTATTTTGGCAATAGGTTTTCTGGATAAAGTTAAGAAAGGGGTTTTTATTGTTGTTGAGGTGTCAGGAATAGCATCACCTGGTTTATTTGTCTGAATGAATGGAAATGCTTGTCAGTTTATGTTGTAGATTCCAAGTATTTAATTGTTCACCCTATTTTACCTTCTGTCAAGTTTTTCTGACAGCCGTGAAGATGTGAAGTAACAAAAAATGCTTCCTTATGCTTAATATCTTCACGGTATAATGTGTCAAGAGTAATGCTGTCATACATATTCCTATCAGACTGAGTTTAAGAATAGTTGTGCTGCCATTTTCTACTTACTTTCTCTCCTCTCTTTTTCTATCTTTATAAAGATCATAAAAAGTTGACTATATAAAAATGAGAATATAGCTAATGCAGAAACCCTTCACAGAAGCTAATACATGCAGCCCTGTTTCAAATTGTATCTCGCTATGCTCATATTTAAAAGTCTTGTAATTTAAAGCCCAGAATTCAAAGTTTCTTAGCCCCCTTTTCATTGGATCAAGTCTGACTACCTTCCTAGCAAGCATCCATGAATGACATGCTTACAAATCATGTTCCTTGCCCTCCCACTAGGTTGGTTATGGGGACAAATGCAGAACAGCGTTTTAAACAGAATACTGCTCCATGGTGTCATTATTTTTTTAACACACATTCAGGATAAACCAGTTTGGCTCTTTCATAAGTAATTTGCAGATTTGGATTCACCGACTAAATAGCCTTCACTCCCTCACTGCCTTCGAAATATCACTTTGAAAATGCCAAAATGGATTCTCCTCAGCTGGTATTTCAGCTGATGGGCTCAGTAAAGTTGATTTATAGTTAATGCAATGTAATATTTAACATAAAGTTTCAAATCTCAACCAACAAATGCTCTGTTTTACACATTGGCAAAACAAATCAGAACACAAAATACAAGCTTGTAGACATGACCTTGTAGGTGACCCTCACTTTATCAAGGACCTTGGAGCATTCATATCTAATTATCCAAGTGCCAGAGCCCACTGTAACAACATTGCCAAAAAGGCATTAAGAGTTGTTAACCTAATCTCGTGTAGCTGCTTCTCTAGTAAAATTGCACTGCTAACCAGAGCGTACATTTGCTAGACCAATTCTCGAATAAAGCTCATCTCTCTGGAACCCACACTGCATATCCGACATTAATACAATTGAGTGAGTCCAGAGATACTTCAGGAGAAGAGTCTTCTCTCTTCTCTGCTCGCAACAGAATATCTTATGCCACCAGACTTGAAATTTTGGGCTTAGACAATTTAGAACTACACCGCCTTCAGTCTGACCTAAGTGTGGTACATAAAATTATATGCTATGATGTCCTACCTGTCAATGACTACCTCAGCTTCAACCACAAACTTAAAGTAAACTGGTCCAAACTCGATTGCAGAAAATATGACTTCAGCAACAGAGTGGTCAACGCCTGGAGTGCACTACCTGACACTGTGGTTTCTTCCCCAACCCCCCCCAAACTTTAACTTTAGACTGTCTACTGTCGACCTCACCCCATACCCAAGAGGTCTGTAAGGGGATGCATAAGTGCACCAAAGTGCCTACTGTCCCTGTCCTAATGTTCCCTTTTATTCATATCCGTTTCACGTATTCAAAATCATGTTTATACTTATATATGTTATCTAATGCATGTTTGATGAAATAAATAAATAAATAAATAAATAAATAAATAAATAAATAAATAAAATAAATAAATATGAATTTTCTTTAGAAAGAAGGCAGATACATACATTTGTTGACGTTTGCTGCCATGTGCAGCATTCACTGTCTTCAAAGGCATAGTTTGTCACATCTCTGTTAGGGGAATTGCCTTCAGCAATATATCTGCCCTGTATTAATGATGTAATGAATTCTATTAGCTCTTCTCCCATTTTTTTCCAACCCTCAGTCTGCAGGCAATATAAAACATTCATTGTCTGATTTCTACACATCACACCTATGTCCCTTTAGAAGCAAGAGGAAAAGCTCACTTATCTTTATTATTAAGTTGGCAGATTTACATGTTTTGTTACCATTGTCAATATTGACAACATAACCAATATTCTTGCAGGAAGCCTCTCCTATTTTGTAGGCTGTGCACAGGTTCTGACAGCAAATTGTTGCTCTGAGTCAATATCTGTCTTTCTTAACACATGTAGTTGGGTATGCATTGATTAATCTATAACTACAATTGAAATGTTTAATGCAAACCTCAGCAGGGTTTTCTTCTCTATTTTGGCAATAAGAGCATTTAACATCATCATTCCTCATTCAATCAAAGGCAGAAACTTCTAGATGCCTATCACTGGCTGCTTGGGTATCAATATTTATTTGTTCCAAGAAACATACATAATTCGTTTAAGAGTATATTATCTGCATTGAGATAGGTGAACTTTAAAGATAAATGCTTTGCCAAGGGCAAAGTCAGCTTTCTGGGTAAGTAGGCATTTTAATGTTGGTCACTCCATCTAATAACTTTATTACCTACAGTATGCCTTAGTATTATTTTATTATTGGATTTATGCAGCACTTGGCCAAACTTGACTGATCTTGAAAAGGCTAAGCAGGGACAGATCAAGTTAATACTTTGAGAGAATATGAACAGGAAGTTGGTCTGGATCAGGTGCCATTGCAATTGAATCAATTATTTAATCAATCAATCAAGAAATCCTAGTGTTATAGGCAAGATTGAGAATGAAAACATCATTTCTGAATGTCAAAATGCTTCCATATTGTTAGCAGGAAAACTAAATGAACATGTCCATAGGTCACATATATAATGTGAACCCACATTGATAAAAGACTTGGAGCAATTTACAGTCTATGCCTAATTTATTAATACAAGTGGCTAACCTTTGTTAGATGAGCACTTCAAAGAAATGGATCTCAGAATTCTTTTGTGCCTAAAAATCATATTAAGGGATATAAGAGTTATGCTGATGATATGGTGAGGTCACAAAATTAAGGTAAATTAGAATTTGTTTTCAGTATGTTGCAGTTTTAAAGAAATTGATGATGTAAGCATATTGGAAGAAAAGAATATTTATTTTGCCTTAAAAATAATAAGGCAAAACATGAACCACAAACTGGTGCCTCCAAATTTAAAATGTGGTTCTGAAAATCTTCCCAGGTTGCAGAAAGGGAGTGTAGATCACATGGATAAAAGGGAGCATAGGCATCACATATGATATGAATTGTCTGACTCTAATCATGTGATTTAATTATATGAAGATAGAGCAGCAATATTCAAACACACACACACACACACATGAAGTACCATAATACTTACATTTTCAAGAATACTTTATCTTGCAGTTTTTTTAAAAAACTGTATCTGCTATGGTAAATGTGGGACAATTTTTTACATTAGTCTAAAATGTGAAAGTACAAGCAACTTATTTTATCGCAACACCTAATGGACTTCACTGCATTATCTTTCCAACACATTAGCTTCTATCCTCAGTGGCATAAGACTGCTTAAAAAGCTGTCAGTAGTTGCCTCTGGCTCTGAACACTGATAGTATCAAATTAGACTTCTTTCACAGTAGAAGTTCCAGAGGGAAGCATTGTGAAATATTGATGGGGCTAGAGATGGAGGTGTAGTTGTGGGATTGGTACAATAAGAAAGCTCTTCTTTAAAGTTGGAGTTTATATGAACCCAGTCCTATCAACAGTTTAATCTGATGGCTGAGTGAGAATTCCGACTGGCTGGTCTGGCATAATTTATAACGTCTACCTCCTGGCATACACATTTTTTACTGGTTTTTAGAGGGATTGTTTCTTTTAAATTTAATCTTACATGATATTGGGATTTTAAATTTTGTATATTCTGATTTATTTACTTAGCTGTACAGTTTTGCATATTTTTTATCCTCCTCTCATACACGTATTTATGTATCTATTTATTATGTTTTAATTTGTTGTATTTTGATACGGACTGTACACCGCCCCGAGTCCCTTTCGGGAGAGAGGGCGGTCTATAAGCGCTAAGAAATAAATAAATAATAAATAAATAAATAAATTGAGTAGCACTCTATTATGTTTCTATTACCATTCAGTGAGGGTGTGCAAATCTTTCAAACATGTTGCCTGAGCAGTTGAACAAGCTTGGAGAAAATTGTGACAATACTTAAAACAAAGGTCTTGTATGCTGAAGCACACTATTTAACAATTTGCACAACCATTTTGTTCAGACTTCAACCAGCATTGTTGTCACTGTATTTAAAGTTTTTTTCTCAACAACCTATTTGAATTCTCTTGCATTTGGAAACTACAATTTAATTGACTGCTATTTATCAACTGGGTTGAAGGAAAGAGAAGATGACCAACAGCAAGATGAATAGACTCAGTTACATGGGTGATGAAAGACCCGAAAAACCAAGTTAGGGATAGTTCATCATGGGAAAAAATCTATATATGTGGTCACCAAGAGTCATCAACAATTTGATGGCACTTAACCAATCAATTGGTTTAGCAATGGACAACATTTCTAGCCAGAGTTCTCCCTCTAAAATGTCCATAGCATCTAAAGAAAATACTAAATATTTATGATACTTTATTTGCAGAAATGTTTATATAATAGAATGACAGAGTTGGAAGGGAGGTCTTCTAGTCCAACCTCAGATAGGCAACTCTATACTATTTCAGACAAATTGTCAATTCGCTTCTTAAAAACTTCCAGCAAGTTGGGGCATTTACAACTTCTAAAGGTAGGTTGTTCTACTGATTAATTGTTCTTCAGGAAATTTCTCCTTAGTTCTAAGTTGGTTCTCCCCTTAATTAGATTCCATCCATTTTTATCCTGCTTTCAGGTGCTTTGGAGAATAGCTTGATTCCCTCTTCTTTGTGGCAACCCCTGAGATATTGGAACACTGCTATCATGTCACCCCAGTTCTTCTTTTCATTAAACTATATCCAATTCCAGCACCCATTCTTTAGATGTTTTAGTCTCTAGTCCCCTGATCACCTTTTTGCTCTTCTCTGCACTCTTTCTAGAGTCTCAACATCTTTTTTACATCTTAGTGACCAAAATTATATCATTCATTTTCATTTATGTATACATTTATTTATATAATTTTGCATAATGATATTATTACACAAATGCAGTGGTGGGTTTTGGATCCCATTGCAACTGGTACCCTGCAAGGGGCCCCGACATCCACCACGTGCAAATGTGCAGCGCCAGCATGCATACTTACTGCCCGCGATGCTCCAGCGGCAGAGCATCACACAGATGCCATACATTCAGATCGGCTCAAATACAGGTAAGGAGGGCAGGCAGGTGGGCCCTCTGAAACACTCTACCGGAACAGTACCTGGTGCTCCCAGCAGGCACCAATAGCCTGTACGGGGGCATACCTGTCATATCCCACCACTGCACAAATGAAGTAAATTAAAGTCAATTAAATTTTATTTTCCTTCCTTTCTGGTTAAATAAATATAGTGTATAATCTGGAGTTTCTATCCTCTTTTAGTAGAAAGAAATACGAGTTGGTTGGAAGTATCTAAACTCACACACACATAAATACACACATACGCACACAAAGGCATAGCATATGGCCTGAGTTGAAAGGCCAAGAAGCCTAATGTAACCTTCACTAAAGACATATCATTTTCATTGAGAATAACATTGGAATTCAATCATATACCAAATAAAATTTCATTATTACACTATATAAAAGCTATATTGATTCCTAAAGGAGAATTTCCTTGAAAACCCATGGGACTTATTTTTCCCCCAAATTCAATGTACCCCGAGTGCATATTGGTAGATTGTACCTCCAAGTTGGCAAAGAGTGGGCAACAGTAAAATGGTTTGCAAAATAGTATCTATGTCAGAAAATTTAACTTGCATAGAATTGTGTGTCCATGCCCCGGGCTATAATTGCACTTATGGCTTGTGCCGAATCTCATTGCTATTCATCTTATGATTACTAGAAAAGGCAGAATATAGAATAGATATGACTAAGACTTGTAACTTAGTCTACAGGTTTTTTCTCATGCTGCAAAGCAATATCTGAAAAGCTGATCAAAGCCATGATGGGTAACCAAAGTCAATATTTCTCTGGTAAAGATCATGAAACAGAAAAGATTGGAACAAATAGTAAGGGGAGTAAATCAAGACACTATTTTTAAAAAGGGACAAAGAATTATAAGTGTGTTTGTGCCTGTGGAATCTATTTTTCCTCTTCTGCAAATGACTTAGAAATATAAATATGCAAAGTTTGTTATATGTATCTGTTGGTGTAAAGAAAGGGGATGATGAATTAAACAGTCTTAAATTATGGATTATTTTTCAAGAATATGGAGTTGAAAATTGATTACTGAATATATATTCAGTATATATATGTTGTATTTGTGCTGATAAATTTGTGCGGATTGCCACAAAGAAGATTTGGGCATACCAGGGGTTGTAACACAAACACAAACACACACACACACACACACACACACACACACACACACACACACATATATATATATATATATATATATATATATATATACTGGTGCTTATTGGTTCTGGCTGTGTGTGCATTGTTGTTTTGTATTGTAACGGCCTGAGTGATGGGTGGGGTTTGTTTGTTGACTAGGGCTGGTTTCCAGATGTTTGGTAGGCGGGAGGTATCATCACTTTTATTCATATTGTGGGGGTGTTTCTCTATTTCGATGGCTTCCATGATTATTCTCTTGTGGAAGTGTTCTGTTTTGGAGATTAACCTAGTTCCTTCAAAATTGATTTCATGTCCTGTAGCTTTAAGGTGCTGGAAAAGGGAGGAAGTTTTTTCTTTCTTTTTTCCTTACTGCGTTCTTGTGTTCTGTGATGCATGCATTTATTCTCCTGTTTGTTTGTCCTATATATGTTGCCGGGAAGATTTTGCATGGTATTTCGTAGACTCCTTTGTTTTCTAGCTGGATTTTGTCTTTGGGGTTTCTTAAGATGTTGGCTATTTTTTGGTCAGTGGTAAAGACTGTCTTGATATTGTGCGTGTGGATAATTTTGCTGATTTTATCTGTGGTGCCTTTGATTCCCTCCTCCCTTACATCAAAGGCACCACAGATAAAATCAGCAATATTGTTCTTTGCAGGGGATGTGCTGTTGAATGAAAACCTGTAAATTGTAACAGATGTCAATTAAATAGTATGCATCTGCAAGTTAATGTATTAAAGATGACAAAAAATATGATTGCAAATGATTGCAAACTATACATAAATGGCAACAAAATCATGGAGTAAATTTGCTCATCTTAGTACAATGCTAACTAAAGAAGGTGAAATGGATAGAGAAAATGTTAAGAAATGGAAATGCTAATGGAAAGATAGTGGTTATTATGTCTTCTGGAGTGAATGTTTTTCAAAAGCAGCAAAAATTGCTGTGTATAATTGAATATTTCTGCATATTTAGTAATAGAGAAGTTAAAGATGTCTATATCAGGACGTAACTTAAAGTTAAGTTGAATGCATTGGGAATTGGGTAAAACTGTTAATAAATATGTGTACTAAATAAGAAAGCAGTTACTATGGGTGGCCCCTGAATAAATATGGATTGTATTTTAAAGTGAGTAACCAGTATTGAGGTGGCTTGGACACGTAGAGAGAATAAATGAGGATCAAATCAAATGCAAGTACATGAAGAAAAAGTAATGATATCAAGAAGAAGAGGAAGAATAACAAAGTTGGTTATTGGAAGGGTATCTGAAGAAAGAATGGGAAGTTTAAATAACAAAATTTATACAACAAAATTCATTATATGAATTGGTGGAAGAACCAAAAATGGTTTGCAAGGATAGAAATATATGGTGAAGTATATTGGTTGATGTTGATAGAAATTATTTTAGGTACATTTTCTTTTCTTATCTCATGTCTTTACTTTACATGTCTTTGACAAACTCCCATATTTCTCATTTCTTTTGTTTTCATAATGTTTTTGTTTCCTTACACCAGGAATTTGATGTTTCCTATATAGACAGAGCATCCAAATAACTTCAAGCAAAGCAAATATAATTTTTAACAATGTTAATGACATTTTAAATGATTCATGTGGCCACATATCTTGAGGGTGACCCTTAAGGGAAACAAAAAGGAAACCAACAATTTCCCTACATTTCATCCCAATGATAAGCAACCAACCCAGAATTATATGTCTCTGTATAAAATATGCAGCTGCTTTACAATTTTTGAAAATATTAAATGAAGACATGTTTTGTTCACTTCACTATCGTCCTACATTCAATAGCATCTAATACATGCAATACTATGTATTTTAAAAAAAGAAAATAGTTTTGAAGCACTAATCATCCAAAGCAAAATAGTACATGATGCAACAGATGCTGTACTTTACATTAGTTACTGCTCACATTAGAAAAATGATTTATCATAATAGTAAATGTCAGTAGGCACTTAAATCATCATATGTGCCATGTAAACTTTTTGGCAACTGTCAATGTTGGAATGTAAACAATCTGAAATATTAGACTAGTCCATCATATTAGAGTTTGTGCAGCTTTTCCTAACCTTATTCTTTGCTTTTCAGGAAAAAAAAATCCCACAGCATTTATATTGTGGCTTTGTGAAAAATAAGAAGTATGGGTTTGATCTCTGCCCATTTTACAGTTTAGTTCACAGACTCAATTTCATTCCTTGGGCAAAGGCTTTTGTGCTTCTTTTTATATTAACACTTCTGAGATCTGTTCAGCTAAGCATAGCATGAAAAGCAGTCAGCATGAAGTGTGTGCTTATATCCAAATGCAGCTTCTTCAAAAGGTGTTGGAAATGAAGGGGATGTGAGATGTGAGCTTTGCAAGGCATGGCATTTTAAATTTGCTTTATGAACCCAAGACAATAAAAACATACTTCATCTCTAAGGAAAGCAGTAGGTTTGGATAATGGACCATTCAAATAACAACATACTGCATATTTCCACATCTGCATTCATGATCAACACAGTATTGTGACACGGCTTAGAAACAATTTATGCGATATTGTCTTGGCAGAACTGAAAGTTTATTTATACTTTTATATTTCCACCATGATAACTTTTTTTAACAAAAATTCTCATGTTCAATATTGCTTAGATTTGGACCTTGTTAAGAATATTTATATGTTCCTAGCTTTCTGCTGTCTTCTGAGACTGATGACATACACTATCAAAGAAAAGTATTGTATCTCCTATTCATATTTAGGATGTGCAGAGATCTCTTGTCCTAATGCTGGACAGTCTCTGAGTAATTCAATCCAATTTGGTGCCCAGTTCAAAAGGGTTGAGCCCACCCCAAGCACTGTGAATGTGTGAGGGCAGGATTCTGAAAGAACTATCAATCATGATCCCACAGAGTTTTTGGAATCCAAAATTTCATTCAAGTTCTCGCATTCTAATGTGCCTCCATAATCTATTGTATCTCAGATTGATTCCTTTCTATAAAATATGCTTGTTTTCCACATACTATCTCTTGATGTGGTTGGTGGCTGTGCTTCAGATATTGAATCACATACCAGTGTTTTCTCTAACACAGTATTACATACTACATAAAATTGAGCAGATGCTGTCTTATCCCCCATTTTTCATTTGTGTTTTCTTCTCCCATTTATGTCAAATAAAACATTTTAGTTAATTTATTACAGAAATGTGGCTGACAGTTATAAACACAGCATTTATGAATGGATTGTTAATAGTCTTTAAATGGGCCATTTTTCTTGTATAGAGATTCCCCCCCCCTTCTTTTTAAACTAAGAGGAAGCATTGTTATGTGAAAAAGAGAACTCTTTGTCTCTATATTGGTTGTTATTTTCATACGGGATTCTTCTTTAGATTGTTTTTAATCTTTTTCAAATGTTTAAAATGATAAACATATGATCATAGCACGTAAGGATTGAAAGAGGTCTTGGAAACCACATAGTTAAATTTCCTGCCTGATGCAGGAATGTCTATGGAGATTCTCAATCATCCAGGTCATGATGGTCCCAAAAGTATTTTTTTTCAAAAGGCAACTGGACTTTCTGGTATTTTGCAATGTTGTAGGTGACAGAATTGCTGCTGCTGGCAGTTGGACTCAGTGGAGTTTCCTCTCTCTGGATTTTGGGGAGTCTATATATCATGGGGTAGCTTCCCCAGGGTAAAGACTGTAATATTGTGGATTGTCGATGGCATTGTCCTTCAGTAGGTGTTGCAAGAAATCAATGACCTTTTTCTTGTAACTCCTGATGGGGGCCTCTTGTTGCTGGTGGGAAAGTCAATTTGCCTCTTGAAAAAGCACCTTTGGGACTGATGTAGGAATGTACTATTACAGCCTTTCTAACAGAAGGCCATGCACCTACTGCTTAAATACCTCAAACAAATCAGAATCAAAAGAAGGTTTGTTCCATTGCGTAACAGGCCTTTTTTTAAAAAAAAAAAAGTTCAATCAAAATTGCATCCTCATAACTTAAGGTCATTGTCCATGTTCCACATAATATCCCTTCAGGTACTTGAAGATAAGTATTATATCTCCACACTGACTTTTTTTCTGCACACTAAACAAATCAATATCTCTAACCCTTTTTCATGTGTTTTTCCAAGTTCTTTATCAGCTTTATCGCCTTCTTCTAGATATGCTCCAATTTGTCAATGATTTTCCTAAACTCTGGGATTCAGAACAGGATGTAATATTCCAAGTCTGTCCTGGTTAATACAGAATACAGACAAATAGTGACTTGTCTTCATCTTGAAGCTACACTTTTGTTCATGTAGTCCACTATAGCATTTTTAAATTTACTTATTTCTTGTTCTTGTTGTTTTTCAGCTATATTACACTGTGGCTTCATTTTCCTTTTGTGGTATAACATGACTTCCAGATCTTTTTCATATATACTAATGCACAGAATGGCCCTTCCATTGAAACCATGCCTTTGATTTTTTTCAAATCCAAATATATCTTTTTTAATTTCACTATGTTGAAATTCATCTTTCTGTTGTCTGTCCACTTTTTAACTTGGCAAAATTTCCCTGAATTATAAACATGTTTGCTACCTTTATCTGTATGCTAGCCAAAAAAATGACAATTATATTTTAGAATATTTCATACAAGCCATTTAAGAATATATTAATCCATTCAGGAGCTAGAACAGAAGTTTAGAGTACATTATTTTCTTTTAAAATAAGTAAAACTTTGGCATTATAAATTTGGTTGCTAACATAATAAATTCTAATGAAATGAAATCATAAACAGGATGGGACTACCAAGTTTGATGATGATACCAAGTTGCAGATCATTATCTCCTAGAACAATCTACAACAATGGCCTATGATAATTGATAATAAGTAATCCTCTAAACATAGTATTTTTACAAGGGTTTTTTTAATCTTTCATTTCTCAAATTTGTCTATTATTATTATTATTATTATTATTATTATTATTATTATTATTATTATTATTATTATTATTATTATTATTATTATTATTATTGCATCAACAGAAGTGTATCACAGCGGCCAGTTGTTTCGCCGGATTTGGCATTAATTACTAGTCGGGCCCCACCCAGGGGCCTAGGACGTTGTAACGTATATTCATAATATGTGTGCAGATCCAAGCAGTGCGGCCTTTTGCATTTGACTAATGGTGATTTTGTCAATTTTTAACTGTTTTAAATGTAATTCCAGTGCTTTTGGAATAGCACCCAGTGTGCCGATTACCACTGGAATTACCACTGCTGGTTTGTGCCATAATCGTTGGATTTCGATTTTTAAGTCCTGGTATTTCGCGATTTTTTCATATTCCTTCTCTGCGGCCCTGCTATCACCTGGTTTTGCGATGTCTATGATTGTAACCTTATTTTTCTCAACTAGTGTGATGTCTGGTGTATTATGCGCCAGTATTTTATCCGTTTGTATGCGAAAATCCCACAAGATCTTGATCATCTGACTCTCGATGACTTTTTCAGGCTTATGTTCCCACCAGTTTGTTGCTGTTTTAATATTATAATTTTTGCACAAATTCCAGTGGATCATTTGTGCCACTGAATTGTGCCGCATTTTATAGTCAGTCTGCGCGATTTTTTTACAGCAGCTGAGTATGTGGTCAACAGTTTCATCAACTTCTTTGCAGAGTCTGCATTTGGCATCATCAGAGGATTTTTCGATTTTGGCCTTAATGGCATTTGTTCGGATAGCTTGTTCTTCCGCAGCCAGGATTAGTGACTCTGTTTCTTTCTTTAATGTACCTGTTGTTAACCATAACCAAGTTTTTTTACTGTCCACTTTATCTTTTATTTTTTCCAGAAATTGACCATGTAATGCTTTGTTCTGCCAACTCTCCATTCTTGATTTTATCACATCTTTTCTGTATTCTTGTTTCGTCTGTTGGGCCTTCAATAGATTTTTGTTCTTTACTTCGATTAATAGATGTTCTTGACTTTCTTTTAAAAAATCAGCCAGTGCATGTTTTTCTTCTTCAACTATTTGCTTCACTTGTAATAATCCTCTGCCACCTGATTTTCGGGGCAGGTATAATCTATCAGTGTCAACTGTAGTGCATTGTCATTAGTTTTCTGGTTTTTCGGTCCAAAATGTCCAAATCAGTTTGTGTCCAGTTAACTATACCAGCTGTGTATCTTATAACTGGTATTGCCCAGGTATTTATGGCCTTGATTGTATTTCCACCATTTAATTTTGATTTCAAAATTTTCCTAACTCTGTTGATGTACTCTCTCCTGACAATAGTTTTTACTTCTCCATGTTTGATGTTATCCAACTGCAAAATGCCTAAGTATTTGTAGGCTTCATTTTCATTGCATTTAATTAGTTGGCCATTGGGCATTTCAATTCCCTCACATGTAGTGATTTTGCCCCTTTTTATGGATACAGTGGCGCATTTTTCCATGCCAAACTGCATTGAAATATTGGTGCTGAATACTCGGACTGTGTTTGTCAGTGATTGGATTTCTATTTCTGACTTTCCATAGAGTTTCAAATCATCCATATATAATAAATGTGAATTTTTTTCAGCTTCTTTGGCTGTTTGGTAGCCTAATTTCATTTTTTTTAAGATTACTGATAGTGGGATCATTGCGATGATGAAGAGAAGAGGTGAAAGTGAATCACCCTGGAAAATTCCTCGCTTGATATTGACCATTCCATAGTTCTCATTCCCTACTGCCAACTCAGTTCTCCATTGTTTCATCGCCTTTTCAGTGAAGGATGTAATATTTTTACTAATGCCAGTTGTTTCTAAGCATTTTATGATCCAACTATGTGGCAATGAGTCGAATGCTTTTTTATAATCAATCCAGACCATATTCAAGTTTGTTTTTCTTTTCTTACAATTTTCTAATATCATTTTATCAATTAGGAGCTGATCTTTTGTGCCCCTACTCCTTCTTTTGTTGCCTTTTTGCTCTACTGGCAAGATGTTGTTTGTTTCCAAATAATCCATAATGTTATCTGCAATAATGCCTGTGAGTAATTTAAAGGTTGTTGGCAAGCATGTTATTGGTCTGTAGTTTTCAGGTATTGTTCCTTTAGTTGCATCTTTCTGAATCAAGTATGTTTTTCCAGTTGTCAACCATTCATCAATTTGACCATTTTGTAAAATTTCATTCAGTTGCCTGGCCAACATTGCATGTAAACTGGTCAGATATTTGAGCCAGAAACCATGTAATTGGTCCTTTCCAGGTGATGTCCAATTCTTTACTTTTTTTACTCGATTTTTGACCATCTCAGTTGTTATTTCTAATACTTGCATTTGTTTATTACTAATGCTTTCCTCAAAGTCATGTATCCACTTTGCTTCCTTATTGTAGTCCTTTGCATTTTCCCACAATTCTTTCCAGAATTCAACTGTGGCCTGCTTTTCTGGTTTTTGACTTTTGGTGCCACCATTCACATTAAGACTTTGATAAAAACGCTGTTGGTCTGATCGAAATTGCTGATTTTGTTTATACTGGATGATTCGTGCCTCATATCTTTCAATTTTCCTAGCTGTTGCTGTTATCTGCTGTTTTACAATCTCTACAGCTTCATTGATGTTTCTTGTATCCAATCTATACCTTCTGATTAGCTGATCTATAATTTTGTTGTTTTTTAAGCCATTGCTCACGCATGTTCTTCAAGTTGCTAGCATCTGCCCTTAATTTTTTGACTTTTTGTTCTAATCGAATTTTCCACTTTGGCTTTGATGCTTTTTCCATTGTGTGATTAGGTGCTTTGATTTTAATGCCTAGTTCATTAGTGACTATTACAGCTGCACTGTACATTAACTGATTCGTTTCCAAGATGGATCCCAATTCTATTGTTGAAAGCACTGCATTAACCATTTTCATGATAGGACCCAAAATTTTCTTAGGGACAGTTTTTAATGATGGTAAACGTTGCCTTTCCTCCCTAGCCAGAAAATGCTCCATGATCTTGTCCTTCAGTTCATTTTGTTTTTGAGTTGGTTCATCAGTTGGTTCAATGGTAACTAGTTCTGGTGGTAGTGTTGTTATTTCCTCTCCGGCAGCTTCCTCTGGGAGTTCTCCTATGATTTCTTTAGTTGTGTCATGAGTATCAGTTATTTCCTCTTGTGATGTTGTTGTTTTGCAATTTGCCTGAATTTCCTCAAGTTCAACTTCGCTAAACACTTTATTCCGTATAATAAATCGCTTTTGATCTGCTAGTCGTTGTTCACTAACATTTGAATCTGGACATTGTTGTTTCCATAAATCATACATTCACTTTAAATATCCTCTTTTTTTTGGCTCTGAGTTGTAGTAACAGGCCATTATGGCACGATTTTCATCTGCACTATATTTCTGTCGTTTTGTTGGTTGGTCCACTTGTAGCCCACTTGTCGACGGATGCCCAGGGACCTCAACATCCACCGCGGCCCTTGTTAACCCGCGCGACGACCGATGCGGTATAGAATTTTTATTCGTTTCTTTCACCATGTTGTATGGGTTGGCGAGTTTTTTTTATGGGGCCAGGTTGCCAACCTGACCCCAACCCTCCTCCTTTCTCATCCGGGCTTGGGACCGGCATCGGCGGAGTTGTTGTTGTTGTTGTTGTTATTATTATTATTATTATTATTATTATTATTATTATTATTATTATTATTATTATTATTATTATTATTTTGTTTTTATTTTTATTTTTATTTTTATTTTTATTTTTATTTTTATTTTTATTTTTATTATACAATTGTATCACAGCGGCCAGTGGTTTCGCCGGTTTTGGCATTGATTACTAGTCGGGCCCCACCCAGGGGCCTAGGACATCAAAACGTGTTTTCGTAATATACGTGCAGATCCAAGCAGTGCAGCTTTTTGCATTTGACTGATTTTGTCAAGTTTTAACTGTTTTAAATGTAATTCCAGTGCTTTTGGAATAGCTCCCAGTGTGCCAATTACCACTGGAATTACCACTGCTGGTTTGTGCCATAATTGTTGAATTTCAATTTTTAGGTCCTGGTATTTCTCGATTTTTTCATGTTCCTTCTCGTCGACCCTGCTATCACCTGGCATTGCGATGTCTATGATTGTAACCTTATTTTTCTCAACCAGTGTGATGTCTGGTGTGTTATGCGCCAGTATTTTGTCCGTTTGTATACGAAAATCCCACAGGATCTTGACCATCTGATTTTCGATGACTTTTTCAGGCTTATGTTCCCACCAGTTTGTTGTTGTTTTAATATTATAATTTTTGCACAAATTCCAGTGGATCATTTGTGATTATTATTATTATTATTATTATTATTATTATTATTATTATTATTATTATTATTATTATTATTATTATTATTATTATTATTATTATTATTGCATCAACAGAAGTGTATCACAGCGGTCAGTTGTTTCGCCGGATTTGGCATTAATTACTAGTCGGGCCCCACCCAGGGGCCTAGGATGTCGTAATGTATTTTCGTAATATGTGTGCAGATCCAAGCAGTGCAGCCTTTTGCATTTGACTGATGGTGATTTTGTCAATTTTTAACTGTTTTAAATGTAATTCCAGTGCTTTTGGAATAGCACCCAATGTGCCGATTACCACTGGAATTACCACTGCTGGTTTGTGCCATAATCGTTGGATTTCGATTTTTAAGTCCTGGTATTTCGTGATTTTTTCATATTCCTTCTCGGCGACCCTTCTATCACCTGGTATTGCGATGTCTATGATTGTAACCTTATTTTTCTCAACCAGTGTGATGTCTGGTGTATTATGCGCCAGTATTTTATCCGTTTGTATGCAAAAATCACACAAGATCTTGACCATCTGACTCTCGACGACTTTTTCAGGCTTATGTTCCCACCAATTTCTCTGCTGTTTTAATATTATAATTTTTGCACAAATTCCAGTGGATCATTTGTGCCACTGAATTGTGCCGCATTTTATAGTCAGTCTGCACGATTTTTTTACAGCAGCTGAGTATGTGGTCAACAGTTTCATCAACTTCTTTGCAGAGTCTGCATTTGGCATCATCAGAGAATTTTTCGATTTTGGCCTTAATGGCATTTGTTCGGATAGCTTGTTCTTGCGCAGCCAGGATTAGTGACTCTGTTTCTTTCTTTAATGTACCTGCTGTTAACCATAACCAAGTTTTTTCACTGTCCACTTTATCTTTTATTTTTTCCAGAAATTGGCCATGCAATGCTTTGTTCTGCCAACTCTCCATTCTTAATTTTATTACATCTTTTTTGTATTCTTGTTTTGTCTGTTGGGCCAAAACAAAATAGATTTTTGTTCTTTACTTCGATTAATAATAATAATAATAATAATAATAATAATAATAATAATAATAATAATAATAATAATAATAATAATAATAGAGTCTTGGTAATTATATATTTATTTAATATATAATTAAGTAAATTATATATTTACTTAAAATTGCCTAATTAAATGACTCTTGGCAGTTAATGATAAAACATCAACTAATAAGCCACTATCAGACCAAAACTATATAGCTTAAAACACCACACCTCAGATTAAATACCCAACTGAAATAAGTGAATCTTCGGAACTTTCTGGAATACCAAGATTAAGAAGCCAGCATTATTTTTGGGAGTAGTAACAAGTTTTATAGTGTTTGAATAATGATCAAGATCCAACGCATGTCACTTTCACCCTTTTCAGTGGTCAGACCTACAGGGCAGACAAAATCCTTATGTCTAAGACTGTCCCGAATAATGTAAAAGGCTTTACTTTCTTAAATTATAGCTGAAAGAAAGTCCCTTATCGTGAAACTAGCAAATAAAAGAGCACACTATCAAACAGGGCAAAACCTTTAAATATTTAGGAGTGGTTTCCAAATTTCTGGAGCTTGAAATACTGTACCTATGCATTCCAAAAAGTACAGATATCAACCTGAGCCATACAAGCCTTTTATTTGAATAGAGACACACGGTTCATTCCAGCTTCTGTTAAATTATCTACAGTTAAGGTTCATGGCCAGTTATTCCATGGGACTTGTTTAGGGCCCTATAGCAAGATAGCAAATTAGAGAAAGTCCAATCTATAGTGTTGATAAATATTTTCCAAGTTCCTCTCTATGTCCCATATAGAATATACTTTGGTAAGAAGAAGGAATCTCTAGAGTTGAATCTGGACTTTATATTTTTAACTTTAGACTGGATTGTCTTTCACTAAAGTAGAAGATATTAACTCCACTTGAAAAAAATTCCACTTTCTTGACATGGTATTTCTGTGCCTTTTCCTGGCATGCTCGTTTGCAACTGGAACTCAGTTTTGAACCAAAGAACATTAGGTGGAGAAAGCCAATAGGATTAGGCCACTTGTCCCATGATGTATTCATTAACAACCAGTTTACAATAAACAAATCAAAACAATTTGGCCGGTTATCTGAAGACAATCACTGCTTTGAAACCCAGAAATGTTTTATTCTTGGTTTATTCTGACATTTTTCCCACAGCACTGTTGCTAAACAATGGTGCCCCTGTGATACAGGTGCAATACAAATTGCAGCCCATGTTTTGTTATACCGCCAGTTCTTCAAGGACAATTGTTTGCACCTGAGCTCTCTTTTCTTCTCTAGGATACTCTCATATATTCCACTTACATTTCATATTATGTAACAAATACAATTTTGTATCCTTAAACAATGAAAAATGTTAATGCTGTGTGTAAACCTTGGCCTCCTATGAACTGTAACTCATAATGGTTACACAATGTTTTATAGTGGTAATCGTTTCTTTTTTTTCTTTTACTCTATGGCCATAAGATAGTAAATCAAAGTATAATATGATGTCTCCCTGCCTTTTCAGGTTGCCCGCTGATATTTCTGGGGCAAAACTAAATGTTCTTCTAATATTTAAGGAAGTGTGTATATTTAATGCTTTTTTAAAAAAAAAACACAGCTACAATGTTGTTTAAAGTAACAGAGAGATAGACAAATGGACAGATGGACAGATAGAGATAGAGATGGATGGAGAAGTAGAAAAATGGAGTGATTTGTACGGCCTAAAGTCTGCTCTGATGGTCTTACAAATCAGTGTCTATGGGTTTACTGTTTATTTATGGTCAGTGTTGGCCTTTCTTCATGGGTGAAAAGGGCAAATGTAGCAGAATGTCTGAGCTTGTATTCACTTACCTTCCCTACCGGTTTGCAAATGTGAGTGTGTGTGTGCGCACCCTGTCCGCACATGTGCTCAGCATGTGCTTTGCCTTGAAAACATGCCTAAATGGGAGGTTGTAGAACTGGGGTAGGTGGGCAGGCCCGCCTGTGATTTCCACTACAGATTTAAGCAAACCATTGCAAACTGGCACGATACCACCTCTGCTGAGCACCAATCCAGCCCTACTGGGAATATTATTTTTAAGGCCCATTTCAGGAATAGCCAACAGCAGTGCAGAAGACAAGTATCTTAGACTGCCATGAAGGAAGGCTTTGTGGTCCAGATCCTAAGACAGGGGTGTCAAATTCACATAGCCATGGTGGCATCATGTGATGTATCGGGACTTTTTTCCCCTTCGCTAAACTGGGCATGGGCGTCGCCAACACATGATGCATCCACCCCACCCCCCAGGCCAGAAGTTTGACAGCCCTGGCCTAAGAGGAAAATCATTAATTGAATGCAGAAATAAAACTATCCCTAGTTCCTCCTAGGATCAGTGGTGGGATTCATTTTTTTTTTGCTACCTGTTCCATGGGCATGGTTTGGTGGGTGTGGCATGACTTGATGGGTATGGCAGGGGAAGGATACTATAAAAATCTCCATTACCTCTCCACTCCAGGGGAAAGATACTGCAAATTTCCCATTTCCTCCTGATCAGCTGGGACTCGAGATGCAGACAATAGATGGGGGTGGGGCCAGTCAGAGGTGGTATTTACTATTCAAAATTTCTGCTACCAGTTCTCCAGAATTGGTCAGAACCTGCTGAATACCACCTCTGACTAGGAGTATCTCTAGTCCTTCCAATCAATTATCTGCTTTTCTTAATTTCTTAAATTGTCAGCTGGACAGTATCCGAAAAGCCAAGGGGAAGTGACTGAAACTTTGTAAGCCAAACCTGTGTAATTTCTCTTTTAAAAAGAGTTTCAAATAAATGCTGTTTTTTCTTATCCTTTCCTTCTGCACGGTGAGACATCAGAATTAAATTGCTGGGTAACAGCAGATTACCCTGGAAGTGTTTCTGCAATAGGGAATTTACAGGCAATAGCTGTTTCCACTCTCTCACCGGGCTTTGCAGTTTCCCCTGGACAGCTTTAGTTTTTGTATCTGGGGCTCAGAGCTTCACTTAAAGCAGTGAGGAGGAAAACTAATCTTTTCTGCTTGCTTTTCTTTAGTAGCCCTGCTTATAGAACTGATCCTAATGGTGTGGAAATTGGCTCAGGTGCCTAATTCCATTGGAAATTCAGACTGTTATGTGCAGTGGATGGTCCTGTGCTTGCCTGCAGTCTTGTTGCTATAATGCCACAGCAAAACCTAAGGCTGTCCTTCAACATCTTTTGAAGCAATCAGTGACAGAAATGGTTTAAAAACTGCCTTAAAGGCCCAGTGTTCAATTTCTTTTTTGGCAAATGGAAATGATGGAGGTCATTTTTGGTTCTTGTCTCCTCTCTCCCCCCCCCCCAATTTTTCATTTTATTTTCCATGTTTCTTTTAGTTTATTTTCCCATCAGTTTTCAGTTGTGACGATAAGGCGTGCAGTTTTTTTTTTAATAGAATCCAACTCTTTGCAGGTGACTTTTCTTAATGTAAGTTTTTTTGAGCATATTTTCTTTTGAACATAATATACCACCCTCATAAACAACTTCCCTTAAATATATACCATTTCCCCCTGAAAATAAGACATGATCTTATTTTCTTTTGACCCCTGAAATAACGCTTGGCCTTATTTTCAGGGAGGTCTTATTATTTTTGCAGTGCAGGAGGCGGCAAGCGTGGTCACGTCATGGCTGCTGCTGTGTTGCAATATTTTCAGGGAGGTCTTATTTTCAGGGAAGGGTTTATTTTAGCACATGAGCTCAAAAGCCCATGTGCTATCTGGAGAGGTCTTATTTTCAAGGAAACAGGGTACATTTTATATATTGAATACAAAGATGTGTGAATTTCTATGCATCAGGTTCTTGATATTACTGTTTTCTAGTTTTCATTAGTGTTCTAAACCTATTAAAGTTGAGTTTCATACATGGGCAGTTGTGTAAGTCTTTTGAATAGGCTAGTTTGCTGTTACTTTTTACTCTTGTAGGAAGCTCAATAATTCTTTTCCTTTTCCAAGATGTATAAGGCTTGCAATTCTTTGTACAGACAGGACACAAATCTGTACTTCCTGCAAGATGACTGTTATACTGTCAATTATGCCAGAACACATAATGTTCCAAGAGAAGTACATATTAAATTTCTTAGGAAGACCACGAGGGATCAGATTCTAGGGGCTCAGAGGGGGGGACCACTAAAATATAAAGATAAAGAAATTGCCATTCTTAAGCAAATTCCAAAAAAGATAAGAGATAAGAGGAGGAAGTATTCCTCCTTTTCAAAGAAATTATATAATAAGGGAATTTGGTTTAGACGGTTATTGCCAGAAGGAATGCTTATCTTCTGGGAGGGAAACAGAATTAGAATTAGCACAGTTGTGGAGGACAGGGGGGAGGGAACAATAATGGAAAGAATCAGGTCACAAAAATAAATATATTTGGAATATCATTCTAATTGTTGTTATATTAGAAAGTGGGAAAAGAGATGATTGAACACATGGTTGATACAATGTATAATAAGATCCTGTTTCTGCTTAAGTTTTATCTTTTGTTTTGCTTTTTCTGTAAAAAGTTGTGAGAATTGGAGAGATTCCTACCTCTAGCATGATGGAGCTGCCCAAAAAAATTTTTTTTATATCCACCTACCCTTTCCCCCCAAAATTTTAAAAAACCAATAAAATTCTTTTAAAATAAAAAATAATGCATTTCTTGTCATAAGACTATTGAAAGATTTACAGGCATTAAAGGCATTTAGAATCAAATACAGTGATGTTCTGGGGAGGCTTAAAAGTTGTTATCTTAAAAAGGCCATTTTTGTTTGTTTGCTATATTTGTTTTAAAATATAGTATGTTTTAAGAATGAGGACAAATTGATTTTGCCAGGATGATAATAATCTTTACACGGCAATCATCACAGTGCTTTTGTAAGATCATGATAGGGATATAGACTGGAAATTAATTCTTTAAATGATAATTTGTTAAAAAGAAGGTGGAAACCCTTTGGTTTACAACTGTCCTTTTTATTGGATTAAAGGAAGCAAGCTCTCTATGTATATTGTGTATAAGTATCTTGCCTTATAACAATTAGCTGGTTTTGAAAGTTAATTCTGGAACAATACAAGTAAATGAATTAACTCTGAATCATATCACAATATAGTTGGTTGGTTGGTTGGTTGACTCATTCATTCATTATGTGCAATGAAATAATTGTTGACTTTTAGCAACAATTGCTACTATAACTGAACTATAACCTTCATGAGAATTCTGCTTGTTCTTTTATTTCATTTCCTTCCATATTTCCCAGAATATATTTTCCAAGGCCTTCAGTGCTAGTCTATCAAGGGTTAATTTACAACACATTTCTTAATTGCTGCTTCCTTATTGTTGTTAGTTGATGCTAAAAGGTAGAAACTAACCACAATTTATTTTGGGGATAAAAGACAATCATTATGGGGATCCTCTTGGGCTTAGGCTACAAGTTCCAGCTAGTGCAAAATGCTGTAGGAACACTATCCTATTGAATATTTAATCTCTTTCATATAATGATATGGCTGAAAGAACTGCATTGTTTAGTTACCTTATACCAGGTCAGTTTGAAGATACTGGCATTAAGTCTGAAATAATTGGGTCAAAGTATAGATGTATCCTGCAACTGCAATCATAATTGAAAGACCATTTAATATCACACTAAAAAAAGATCATTTCCTTCTCGGGCAATCAATTTCTGGAATATCTGGAATTAAAGGTTTTTTTCCCCTTGAAGATGTTTCACTTATCATCCAAGAAGCTTCTTCAGTTCATTTTCAAGGAAAAAATGAAGAAAGCCCAGTTGCCATTGAAAAAACATATTTGGGACAACCATGACCTGGTTGATTGAGAATCTCCATAGACTCTTAAGAATACTTTGGTCAGCTAAGAAAACAAACAAATGGATAATCAAACAAATCAATCCAGAGGTTTTTATTTAAGGCATTCAGGCTGGGAAGGTTCTAATGTTATGAAAAGTGGAAAGAAAAAAAGAGAGGATGACCAAAAGCAAGAAAGAGAAGAAAATAATGAATTACAATGGCAATGAATGGCACATAATCAGTCAATCAGGTTGAAGTCCCTTAAAGTAGATGATTGCCCTCTGAACATATGAAAGTACAATCCTTCTTATACCCATTATGATTTAAATTCAACACTTTCTGCCTTTTCCACAGTTTAGCAAACAGCTTACCCTTGCTTTTCTCAGGCTAGATGTCAGTTGGATGTTGGCTACAATTGGCATTCCTAATTTTAAAAATTCTGGCTTCCAATGTGTCTTCTACTTCACTTATGATGTTCAGGTTCATGAAAGAGAGTGTGTGCATTTTTTTTTCTGTGTCCCAATTGGAATTATATTAAACAATGTGTATCCAGGTCAGAGACAAAAAAAATGAAAGAGTAAATCAATACAATAAAATTATGAGGCAGAACTCAAAGGAAGGAAGGAAGGAAGGAAGGAAGGAAGGAAGGAAGGAAGGAAGGAAGGAAGGAAGGAAGGAAGGAAGGAAGGAAGGATGGATGATGGATGGATGGATGGACCGATACACCAATAGAAAGAAAGAAAGAAAGAAAGAAAGAAAGAAAGAAAGAAAGAAAGAAAGAAAGAAAGACAGACAGACAGACAGACAGACAGACAGACAGACAGACAGACAGACAAAAGAAATACTCCTCAATGATTCTGGAAAGCTTCTTTCCAACTTAATTTTTTTGGGGGGAAATGAGGCATGGAGTACTAAACTTGATATGTTTATTCATTTTCATTAGCCTCACTACTTCTTTCATATTTTTGTGCAATATTGGGATAATAAAATAATTGACTATAAAGCAGTTTTCCTTTGTCCAGTGCCCTCTAGATATGTTTACTCCAATAATTCCCAACCATCATGATCACCAGTCAAACTGGCTAAATTATGAGACTTAGTTATGCACATCTGGAAGTAACTAGTTTTGAAAAAAGTTTTTTTAATAAATTATTACAGTGATAAAGCTTGTGAATACTTTGAAGAATCAAGAAAAAATGCTATAAAAACACAAAATGGAAAAAGCAATGTAGAAAAGCATTAGCACAAATGTTTCAGTATAAAGTATAAGTTATTGTGGAACATATACTCCACAGAGGAATAATCTGTTTTAGTAAGTAGTTCAATAAAATCATGCCCTATTTGTTAATTAAGTAACAGTATAATAATTGACTTTGTTCTTTCAATGCAACTGTTTATATTTCTGATTACAGGCTCCCATAAGTAACGTATATAAGCAGGTTTTATTTTATTAATATTAACTATTTTACATAAGCAAAACATTTTCTACAGGACTGTGATATTTTTGGTCCTTGCAAGCTATTGCTGTGCCAGTATTCATCTGTGCAAAACCACTGATGTAATAATTACCAACAGACTGTTGTCTTCCGCTTCCGTAATTGGAAATTAAAAATAATATGCACACACACTCCTTGCTTAATTGTTGCTAGTCATGACATATTATTCTTTTTAATCCGTTGATAAGCATTAAAGTTTAGAATGCATAATTGTGTTTTGGATCACTGCATTGTTGTAAGTATAGACTCTTAAACACACTATTTGTACAAATTTGTTTTAAATGAATAGTAATATGTTTTATGAAAATTAAGAAAACAATCTGCTCTACTTAAATCATATTTAATAGAATGAAAGATGACCAAAAAATGAGGACATAATAAATGTAAATTTTCTCTTTCTGATCTTGAGTGTAGATACTAGCTTGTACACTCTTGGTAACCCTAAGGTACATATTTTTATGCCTCCATTTTGTTTTTGCTAGGGCCAATTCATTGCTACTTTACTCATACATTTTAAATATACATTATAAATAGAAATCTGGGGATGCAATCGGTGCCAGATCCCAAAGCCATGGATATGCATATTTTAGGCACCTAGTGTTGTAGCCCAACAGGAGCCGTTGGAGCTGCCACCAGACTCCGAGAGTGAGGGTCCCTATGAGTCGGCTCTGGAGAATGAGGAGGACCTTGGGCAGGGTTCTGACTCTGAGCAGGGATCGGAGAGTCTGGTCGGCCACTAGGAGGCGCCTGAGGCATGGGGCAGCGGTGAGAGCCAAAGGAGGGGGGCTCCTGATGCCATGCCTTGGAGCAGTGGGGAGGAGTCATGGGACAGTGAATCAGAGATCAGCAGGGAGTTCTTGGATGCTCGTTACCACCACGCCCACAGGCGCAGGGAGCAAGGGCGCAGTTATCGGTGGTAAGGGCTCTCAGCTGCTGATAAGTAGATTCCCCTTCAGGCTATAAAAGGGTTGACTGAGCATACGCCCTTTGCAGAAGTCAACAAAGGAATTCTTCAAGAAGTTTGGTCTGGAAACGTAGCAGGCTGGATGGCTGCTTTCGTGTCTCGTGTCTGTGAGCTTTGTCGTGGTGGTTTACTGCCAAGGATCTGTCTGTCTGTCTGTGCAATAAACCCTGTTAAAGTAGTATTGTTCCGGAGCGTGTTCTGTGTGGGTGAGGGAAGAAGGGGGGTCAGAACACCTAGAATAGACAGTTCCTGGTGTTGCTGTTATTGTTGAATATACATTTCTTAGCTAAGCCAGATTCCTATGATATCACATGTGAAAAATGCAAATAAAATATTTCAGGGATGAACAAAGGGCCCATTCCCTAAAATTATTCTAGCTGGTGCTCCTTTGATCATTGATTCATTGTGGGTTGAATTTGGGAATAAAGCAGAAACTGTCTTTTCAGCCTTGACAAGACTGATCAAGCTACATCTGCAGCACTATCCTGGCAGGAACTGGAGGGGAAAGTACTTTATTTTAATTTGTGTTTACTGACAGAAAAGCCAGTATTTTGTCCATGCAGACTGCACAACAGAGAACAAAAAAAAAGTAACTGTGAAAGAGAAATGCTTATCAACTGAAGCAATCCTTTGCTTTTTTGTTGTTTTCCCCCCCTGTATAATTCAAGACAATAGCAATTATGAAAAAGCGTCTCTACTTAAGCAAATGTTTCCACAGCATTCGTTCCAAGGCCTAATTGCATACTCTCATGGCAGAGGGAGGGATTTCATTTTTTTTTCACAGCTTAGAGGTTAGATTTGGATCATATCAGACCTACTGACTGCACCCATCTGAATTTTGAAAAGGATGTTTTAAAAATGCAACAGTTCTTTTTTTTTTCTTTTGTAAATATTGAGCCTTGTCGTAGCTCCACTTCCCCTAACTTATTTTTCACTCCTTTATAATTAATTCTTACAATAATTAATAATGCATTCTCCATGCTCAGTGTTGACATAATTTTGCAAATGCATGATGAATACTTTTAATAATTGTCTTTTATCATTGCTGCTTTATTTTTAATGATGCTTTTCATTTAGTGTTGCATATCATAAAGATGGACTATTGACTATTTTTAAACTTTTACACAGTAAGATAATAGCTTGTCAAAACATATTTACAGAGATTGCATCCATAAAATATGTGTGGGTTTGTTTTTGTGTGTACATGTGTGTATGTGTGTGTCCTATGTAGAGAAAATACAACAAATACAGAATCAGAATTGCTAAAAGCAGATTTGGCATTATTTGACAGCATCATTAGTGTTGAATTCCAGACTTTTATTGGGCATCAGAAAAGCAGTTGGATAGGATAGAGGAGCTATACTTTGTCAAACTAAGACATGGAAAATTCTCGATAGAATCAGATGATGAAAGAGAAGAAATGTCCTGCATAAATTTCTAGTTCTGGTTTATGAAGAAACACTAGGTAGAGAGAGGGCTGCGTTTCTACATTTTATGCAAAAGGACAGATAACCCCTAAAATAGGCATTTTGTAGAGCTATTCATTCATCCAAGATATCAGAAAGGAGCCCTTTATAGGTAGTCCTCGGCTTACAACAGTTCATTTAGTGACTGCTCAAAATTACAATGGCACTGGAAAAAGTGACTTATTTCACATTTACAACCTTTGCAGCTTCCCCATGATCACGTGATCAAAATTCAGATGCTTGGTAACTGGTTCATACTTATGTCCATTGCAGCATCCTGGGGTCATGTGATCACCTTTTGCAAATCAAAGTCAATGGGGAAGCCAGATTCACTTACCAACCAGGTTACTTATTTATCAACTGCAGTGATTCGCTTAAGCAACTATAACAAGAAATGTCATAAAATGGGACAAAACTCACTTAACAAATTCTAACTTTTTGCCTCAATTGTGGTCATAAGTTGAGGACTATCTGTACAATTGTCACAAGACTACAATTATCCTGTGACAATTGCAACGTATGCTTCAGCTTTAAACTAGCATGCAATAAACAGAGGACAGAAAGATCAAAGAAACATTAAAGGTGAAGGTTCCCCTCGCACATATATGCTAGTCGTTCCTGACTCTAGGGGGCAATGCTCATCTCCGTTTCAAAGCTGTAGAGCCAGCGCTGTCCAAAGATGTCTCCATGTTCATGTGGCCAGCATGGCTAAATGCCGAAGATGCACAGAATGCTATTACCTTCCCACCAAAGGTGGTCCCTATTTTTCTACTTGCATTTTTACGTGCTTTTGAACTGCTAGGCTGGCAGAAGCTGAGACAAGTAACAGGAGCTCACTTCGTCACGTAGCACTAGGAATTCGAACTGCCGACCTTTCTGATCGACAAGCTCAGTGTCCTAACCACTGACCCACCACGTCCACTTAAAAGAAACACTGTGAGAGGCCATTTAGGCTACAAAGTCTAATCACCTGATCAGTGCAGGAATCTGAATGAAAACATTACCAAGATTATGGCAAGAAGAGTGTTCTGTTTGAATATTGACTAAAGATAAGCCCACAATTATCGTTATTAATTATATCAGCATTACCCAACCCATCAGTTGTGTTGTAATATAATACCCAGAATTCATAGGTAATTCCAATTCTGTGCTGGACAAAAATTCTAGAATTTATCAAAATGGGGAAAACAGGTTTAAATAAAGCTTCAAAAATGACTTCATCACAAATAATATAGTCATCTCTAAGTGAGATAGGTGGCATATACATTTTATAATAATATAATTAATATAATATAGCACAACATGATACAACACAACACAACACAACACAACAATAAAAAGAAATTGTCAACATTTCTAGTCAAGTTGGACTGCTGAGGAAAATAGGTTTCTCATCTCAAATGTAGCAACTATATACAGTATTATAGGGAAGGTATCATTCCAGAAATTGGCTATGTGAAATCCTTTCAGGTGAATAGAAAAAAAATATTAGAACTGTAAAGTTTATGAGAAGGGGTCTGAATAAATATAAGTTTTGAGTTGTTATAGTTCACACTGGAAAAGTTTCCTGCCTGCCTGAATTATGTGTTAATTCAAAATCCACATAAATGCAGTAGTAAAAGGTATTTCTGTATGCATTTTGTATTATTATATTGCTACATGGAAGCAAATGTCTTATGAAAAAAAAATCCAAATTACACTGTATTCAAAAAGAATTTCAGGTCAATTTTGGTCCACTCATTAAATTCAAAAAAGGACTGAAAAGCATGTAATAAACTCTTATGAATAGCGAAAGTGTTAAAATGTCTGTCTTTCACTGGGATATTTTTCTGTTCAAAAGTTCTAAATGACCACTTTTCTAGATATTTTATGTTCCTTTTAGCCTCATATTGATTCCTTTTAATCATAAACCATTCAAATATGTTTATACTGTTACTTTGAAATAATAGAGCTGTGATCTTAATCTCTTTTCTGTTCATTTCTTTCACCAATTTTTGAGAACCTTTAAAATCAGTTCTGTTCTGCTTTATATAATTTCCCTTTTGTTACAAATTTTGGAAGGGTTTCAGGCCAAGAGTTTGAGAGCTGCATGAGGCCCTGGAGTATGCTGTTCAGCTCTAAAACTGTGGAAAGGATTGATCAGCATGGGGAGATGTTAGAAAAATAAATCTCAAGTGTCATCCCTCTTTTTCCTTGGATTTTTCAGTTAGCTTCAAAAATGTGATAGATTATAATCACCATCATTTTGCTGAAAAAATATAGGAAGCTGTCATACCAAGGGATTATATACCTAAATAATGTTATCATTAAGTAAATGGTTGTCAAACATTCAAAGTTATTGTTCAAAAATCAAAATGTCAGATATCTGCAAAGAATGGCATTGTAGCCACAAGTGAGAAAACCAGCATTTTTTAATTTAAAATTGTCTTCATTTATTTAAAGATTAATTATAAGGCAGTTAGGAGGCACAATTAGAAACTACATTATGGAAGAAAAGTCTGTTAATCCTACAGATAATGTGCTGCTACAAAACCGTGCTGAGTGTTAGCATACAAATTAGCGCAGTATTATTTTATGCAGTGTGATACCACCACTGTGATATTTAAATTTCATGGTCTTTGTTTATTTCAGCTGTCATTTGAGCATTTGACATCATGTATAAATAATTCATTGACATCCAAAATGTTTATCCTGTCTATGATGCAAAATAACCCTGACCTACTTGAGCATTTTATATGGAAACAATGATGCAATTGATTGCATTAACAATCTTACTATTTGCCCTGAATTATAAAAAGGGTGATAAGAGGTTAATTTGTCTAGTCCAGATAGAGTGGCCTTCAGTCTTCACCTCTCTTCCTTAGCTAATCATAGTGATAATATTCCATAACTGCTTGAGTTCCAAAGCATTGTGAGTACAAAATCCTTACCTACAATTATATATTCTCATCCCAAAAGTGAGATTTATTTAAGTGATCAATATTTCATTCTTCTGGCAGGAACATAACATGCAATCATTTCTAATTGGTTTAGTTTTCATCTATGAGTCTGGGAGATCAGCATTATTTGGTTTGAGAGTTAGAAATTTTATTCCTTAGTTTAGGCTGGCTAGATCTAACTTTGTGTTATTTTTCTTCTACTTTTCAAACCATTTCTTCAAAACTTAAAAATTGTGTTAGAAGGATGCTACTTATTTTGAAATAACCTAAGGTAATTCTCCCATTTGACTCTACATTTTAGTTATGCTATACCTTATCAACCATGTATATTGCTTTGAGGAGAAAAGTATGTAAAGGAGTTGATTTTCTCATCAATACCTGGAAGCATAGGCTAGCTTTTTACCTTCCCCAATTAAAATTTCCAGAGACTTTAAGCATAGGAAAGAATCACATAACGGAGACAGAGTCATTTAAAGAAGACTCTGATAGAGTGAAAGCAGCTCTTTTAGCCCCATGTGTAGGAAATGTTTACCAGAAACTATGGGTCCAATAAAGAGTAGCAAAAAGAGCAAAAATGAGATGGCAAATACACTCAGCTGTTGAGCAGTAAGGTCAGGAGTGAGTGGTGCCTCAGGGTGAGTGGGGACACCCGGCTCTGGCTAGAAGCTGTAGTCCAATTACATTTGAGAGTCAAATACTTTCTGCCATAAAGATAATGTCAGGGTTCCACATAATAGACCCATAACAAGCAAAACTCTGAGGCAAGTAGATTCCTCAAAGAATAGCTTTATTGGATATATCATATTGACACAGATCTGGTGAAAACCGACTCTGAAACTTCCTATGGTTTTCACCTAATTAAAAGTAAAAGTTTTCCCTCAACCCCAAACAATCAGTAACATTGTCCAATCAATGTGCTATCTGGTTGCCCAGTGACATCACTACTCCTTCATTGGGCCAAGTGTGAGAATGTCCTTGATTCCCAAGAGAAAACATTTTATTTTGACTACAAAACCCCAGCAATCTCTTATCCCCCATCCCTATCCCTCAGCTCCAAGATGTATTCAGTCAAGTCAGCTTCAGGGCTGATTTATAAAGCCTAGAAACTGATTCTTAAGAGAAATAATGGAAGCAACAGTGTTAAATTCCTTAGATTTATAATCCTTGGATATTTCTTCATATACATACATAGAGTTGCATTAGAAGGCCACAAATTTTTTTTTTGTATCCAGAACTTTACTTTCTCCCAGAAGCATGCTGTGTCAGTCTCCTACAGTGATAGTATCTCTTTTTGTATTATTCTGTTTTTTTCCTTTTTTTGAATGGTGATTTTCTTTATACTTCTGTGATTGCTGGCTTATAGGAAACTATGTGACTGAGAATTCTGATTTAGATTCTTCTTAGTAAAAGTTATCTGCCTCCCACTGTCAGGAAAGCAGATAGGGAGAGAAGAGACAACTTCTGTCAAACTGTTGAATTTGAAATGGAAGGCTTCAGCTGAGCATGAAAGCTAAATAGAAACAATCAGGTATGACCCTTTAGGTTACTTGTTGCAGAGGCCTAATTGCAGGAAACTGTTCCTGTCACTAATGAAATATCACTGACTAAAGAGAAGGACAGATTGGTTTGAATCCCCCAAAGCCCTGGTCTTGTATTCGGGTCTTTTCCCGTGTAAGATTGACATTGCCTTGGCAACATTCTCAATCTTACATGGGAAAAGACCCGAATACAACAAGACCAGCATACCTACACCCGTGAAAATCTATGTATGTATGTATGTATGTATGTATGTATGTATGTATGTATGTATGTATGTATATATGACCTTCCCCCCGACATTAGAGTGACTACGGATCTCCGCTCCTTCCGTCAGAAACTTAAAACCCACCTATTCCAGCTAGCCGGCTTGGCCTAATTTCACCTATCCCACCTCAGTTCTATTTTTAAATTTTTAAGATTGGTTTTAAGGTCTCTTTTTTAATTTTTATAAATTGTACAGGGGTTGTTTAATGTGATTTTTACTTATATGTATGTTTGTTTGTATGTTTTAAATTTATTCCTGTACACTGCCCCGAGTCCCTCCGGGGAGAGGGGCGGTCTAGAAATTTAATAAATTATTAATTATCATTATATATATATATATATATATATATATATATATATATATATATATATATATATATATATATGTGTGTGTGTGTGTGTGTGTGTGTGTGTGTGTGTGTGTGTGTGTGTGTGTGTGTGTGTGTATACATATACATACATACATATATATACATACATACATACATACATACATACATACCCACATACACCCACACATACACACACTGTCTCACCAAGAGTTAAGTGTGAGCTGAGGGAATTGGGACTTTTTTTTTACCTTTATCCCAAAGATGTTTTTCAAGAGGCAACTGGACTTTCTGGTTTTTCTTTGAAGACATTTCACTTCTCATCCAAGGAGCTTCTTCTGCTATTGTGTTTTACCTTTATGATATAACTTAGATTTGTACAATAAATATATTATTGTATCTGCAATAAAGGGAAAACATGAGCTTCCTTGTGAAAAAACCTTGGCTCTCTAAGGACACAACACAGCATAGCAAATATTGTACCACACTCCTTCTCCAACAATAGGCTATTACGCTGGGTTAATTCTGCCCTTCTAGGACTTTGCAAGATGACATTGTTCTATTAATATATCTAATACTCAATCCTTTATACTGTGTCTCAATGCTCAGTTTAAATAAAAGTCTCAAAGATAATAAAATAGTACACATTGCCTTTTCCCAAAGTTCTTACACTATTTGGAAAGAAGTGCTGTTTCAGTGTGGTTTCTTCCTCTTCTGGTTGATGCCGAGCTACAGGCAAAGCTCCAAGCTCTAGGCAGGATTCCCACCAGAATATGCTGCTCATTGTAGCTTGTGATCCTGCCAATCTTCAAATGTCGCCTCTGCTTCCCCATCTGTGTGCTGTTTGCTTATCACCTTTGCTGCTAAACTTTCCCCTTCCTGGGGAAACTCTTAGTGTTGGTTTTTGTAAGCTCAGAAGAAAGGATGGGATAAGGCTGCCTCTGGACCAGCACATCCTGGGAAACATGTGGATGTGGCTCAATTATTACTGGCAGCTGCAGCAGCCAACTTAGATACCTATTAGTATAATTCTGAGGGAATGGGTGAATGCTTGAGGGAGGTAGGGGGCAGCTTGTCTACATAACTGCAGCTACTTTTGAAAAGAGCAGCGAGCAACCCCAACTTCACTCCCTCACACACAGCAACAGAATAAGTATGTTTACTGACTTTCTGCCTGCTGTGCATAAAGGCTGCTCTGATGAAGGAGCAGTATGAGGTTGGAGAAGATGGTTGAGGAAGACGGCAAATGCAAAGGACAACAAAAAGAATCCTGCAGAGAAAGCACCTGCTGGATTATACTTATCAGGCCTGTATAAAAAGACCCCCGACCTTTCTACACTGCCTGGCCTTGGTATAACTCATTGTCCAAGCAGAGAAAGGAGATGGGTTCCTCAGATTGGAAGCCCTTTTTACTCAGTGGGAAAGAACAGAAACAGAGACTCCATCAATAAGGAATTGCTTGTATGCTCGCAGCTGAGATTGGAAGGCTTATTGGGACTGATGATGCAAGAGCAGGAGAACAATGCTCAAACTGCCACTTCCAGAAGAGTTCCTTGGCGAGACATTTTATTTGGAATGTTACTTTGAATTCTTGACTGCTGAGGCTCTAAAGAGTTTCCTCTTGTTTTCAGTCTCTGCCCCTCGAAGCTCAAGGGACTATGAAGAAGAAATCTCACTAGGTTCTCTACAGTTTTAAAGAGTCCAGGTTTGCTTTCATTAGTCAGCTCCCCATCTACAAGGATCTGGAAGAAAAAGATCATTAGCACAAATTGATTGACTTCCTAGTGGGACTACTCACATAGACAACATTGGCTTTATCCAAATAGTCTGGTTTGAATCTTGTTCTGCAACTGAATGGCATAGACCAGTGATTCCCAAAGTGTGCGCCGCGGCTCCCTGGGGAGCCGCGCTATTGTCATAAGGGCGCCGCGAAGCCGGGCGCCTGCTTCCCTCCCTCCTCTCGGGCTTTGGAGGGAAGCTTCTGCAAAAGCCCGGGCATGACAAGTCTCCCAGGCTGAAATTTGCCGAGCTGTACGCGCGCGCCTGTTTTCCACGGTGTGGAGCAGCGGCGAGATTCTGGGCGGCGAGCGATGATTCCGGGGGGCATCAGTGGGGGGGGCAGGGTCCCCCTCGCGTTCCTCATCTTCCCGGATGGCCCCTGGAATCATCGCTCGCCGCGCAGAATCTCGCCGCTGCTCCACGCTGTGGAAAACAGGCGCGTGCGCACAGCTCGGCAAATTAAAGCCTGGGAGACTTGTTGCCACTCGCCTTTGCAGAAGCTTCCCTCCGAAGCGTTCCGAGGGAGGGCTGTAAACTTCCCTCCGAAATCTTGGGAAGTTCTGAGGAGCCCCCCAAGGCAAAATGCCGCTGCCAGGTAGCTAAAAGTACGTCTCTGATTCGTCTCTGTCAGTCTCTCTCTGAGTCCCTCTCTCACTCCCTCTCTCTGTTCCTCTCTCTGTCTGTCTGTCTCACTCACACACACACACACACACTGTGGTGACCACAGTGTGTGTGTGTGAGAGAGTGAGACAGACAGACAGAGAGAGGAACAGAGAGAGGGAGTGAGGGAGGGAATCAGAGAGAGACTGACAGACAGACAGACACACACACACACACACACAGAGGGGGAGGGAGGGAGACAAAGATAGACAGACACACACAGAGTGAGTGATTAAGTGAATGAGTGAGAGACAGACACACCCACACACACAGAGTGACAGAGATGGGGGAAGGAGGAGAGAGAGAGACAGAGATACAGAGAGAGAGAGAGACAGATAGACACCCAGAGAAAATGACAGAGGGAGACAGAGAGGGAGGGAGGGAGAGAGAGACAAAGAGCCAGAGAGAGAGAGAGAAAGAAAAAGAAAAAAAGAAAGAAAGTGGGAGAGAGAGATGAAAGAAAGAAAGAAAAACAACATATGACCACAATTGAGCCCAAAATTTTGGTTGCTAAGCAAGAGCGGCTCTCCAAATAAATTTCAATCGTGGTTTTGGCGAGATTTGGCTCAGTTGAAAAAAAAGGTTGCCCACCACTGGGCTAGTGTGGTGGTTAAGTTACTTTTCAAAAGCTATTTTTCTGATCCAAGATTTGAGAAGTTGTGCAGCGAACAACAAGCCCATCCATCCCATTAATAATTTTAAATCATTAAACGATGTTCAATAAATTGTGAATTTAAAGCTCGTGTTTAATTTATTTTTCAATTAACCTAACCTTAACGAACTAAAAAGTAGATTTCCAAATCCTTAAAAAGTCAAAAATTGAAAAAAATCGGATGTACCTATTAAGGGAGCCGCGGAAAAAATCCGAAGTGTTATGGGAGCCGCAAACCGAAAAAGATTGGGAACCTCTGGCATAGACTATTTAAAGTGTCCCCTGGGCTCCCACATTGAGGAGTGACAGGTTTTCTGTACATGTTTTTTTAAAGATGTTATTCCTATATAGAAAAATATACTTTTTATTGCCTTTTGCAGTTATCATTTTTTATTTGTAAAAGCTTCATGATAAGAATTTCTCTTTGATTGTTTTTTATACCAGAGGTGGTATTCTACCGTTCGGACCAGTTCACACGAACTGGTAGTTTTGACTTCAAGCTGAAAGCAACTGATTCTCTGTTTCTGTGGATCCACCCACCCACTTCTGCCTTATAAAAACCTTTATTTCTGTCTTTGAAGTCCAGCTGATCAGGGGCCGCAGATTGAATTTCCACTCCTCAGCTGTTTTCCTTGCTCCTTTCCTTGTTTTCAATATGGAGGTTCAATTTTCTCATAAGTGCGCACACGCGAGCAGCAAACTGGTAGTAAAGCCAGTAGGATCTCACCCCTGTTTTATACATATGTATTTGTGCTTTCTTCAGTATTATGGGAATTATGGGGTTGGAAAAGCTATCCATCTCTGCATGAGAAAACTCTATTAGTTTAACTGAAGCATATGGATTTAATATTACTTAGTTACATTTGAACAGATACTCAGAATGAAACTGAAAATCTTCAACCTTATTTCAAACAAATCAGGATTTGAATTCCTAAAGCTTGGGTGCATGAATAAAGCAGTTTTATTGATTAAAGGATGATTTACTGCAGGTGACAGATTTTAACATATATTACACTGGTTGAAGGCCATCTAACAATTGGATAATAAACTTTAAAAAGATGTTAAACAACTCAGTTAATACACTGCTATTTTCTCTTCTGTCTGATGTGACTCTAAAGTTTAAGGTTATCTATAGTACATATGGCAAGCAAATCTGAAATAGTCACCATTTCTGGTTAGCACAGAATACAAAACAATTATTAATCCAATTTTACATTCTGATTGCTAACTCATATCTGGTAATTTGTTACTACAGTAGTATTGCACTTTATTTAATTTAGGCATAATGCATTTTGCAAAACTAGTGTTACAGAATATAAAGTAGTGTTTTTTGACATGCTCTCTGTAATAAAACAATTGTGGTTTATTCATCAAAGCATGGTATAACAAACCACAGATTAATGCAAGTCCAAAACTAATTAGAATGAAACTTTATGGTCCTTGATGTATATCTTAAAATAAAGAATAACCTCCATATTTCTTAAAATGGTCTTACCAGTACAAACTGATTTCCCTCCACTTGAGAAATAATTTTAAATGTTTCGGCTGTTGAATCATTTTTGTTAAAAAAAATAACACATTTAAAATAAATGTGACAATATAGGTTTTATTTAAAGAGAAGGCATCAATAGATAGAAACAGTGCAGCAATTGTTCAAAGGATCTATTCCTTATTTATGAACAAATTAGCAGAATAGTTTTTGTTTTGTTTCCTGAAGGTAGGTCAGTATGCTACAATCTACCTACTACTTGGTTAGATGCCAACATTATGTTGGCTTTTATAATGGTTGCTGAATTTGAAATGCTTGGGGTAAAAGTTGGGTTATGTTTTCATTTCTGAAACACCAAACAAGCTGTACCAAAACTGACTTGAACTTCCTTTATTATATGGGTGGAACTGAGGTTACAACCTAAGCCATTTTTTCTGTCTTGCTAAATAGTTTATGAATACTTTGATTGACTAGTGTCATGATATCTATGGTTTTAGCAGTTTACTGTACACTTTGCAGCAGTGATATATGGAATGCAAATGCAAATGGTAAAGACATGAATTAAGGGATGAAATGAAGGATATGAAAGTAGGTTATGTAAAATGAGGACAAAGGGAAGGATACAATAGATTAAAATGAAGGCGATCTAATCTTGTGGAATGGATTGTAGTTGAATATTTCAATGGAAATAAAAGTGTTGGTTTAATTATAAATGAAAAAGAAAAAAATGCATGTCAGAAAATATGAACTGGTAGCATTATAGGTTGTTGCAGATGGACATTAATCTATAGGTTAGTGATAGTGCCGATTTTCAATTATTAATATGATCTGGGGAAACAATCTGGTAATTGGCATGTAGGGATCACTGAAAAAGAGACCCATTTTAAAAAAAGCATTATTAGATCATTTGAAGCTCTAGGCATTAATGGGAATAATAAATACTGAGCATTTGAATAGAATGTTTATTTATTTTGAATATCTGGTTTAAGAAAACTTGTATTCCTTTTTTAAAAAGAAGTGGGGTGAATGAAGAAGCATGATGCTTCTTTAGTGAAGGATGCAAAGATAGCAATAGATTATGAGAGTAGGACAGGCTGCTTTTTGGTAATGTTAAGGGATCGGCGGGGGAGGGGGGAGAAACAGCAACAAACAACATAAAATCGATGTCCACCAATTAATGATTTTTTTTCCTAATGCAGAAGTTTATTCCATAAATAGCTTTGTATATAGGAAGATCTGTAGATGTTGGTTTTGTTTTCACATGTGAGATGTAGCTCAATATTTTTTAGGTTACTCTTAGTGTGTTGTAGTGATACCTTTCTCTTAGTTCCTTCAGGGAAGGGACATGTAGATCAAAACATGAAATTATTGGGTTGAATTTTGCACAACAGTTGCATGTAACCAATTCAATCAGTTTTTATTTTTTAAAAAAGCTGTTATATTCAAGACACAACCACTAATACTTTACGTATAAGAAATGTATTGTTTTAACCTTGTAAGCCTCACAGTATCTATTATGTGGGATGAGTGGTTATATCAATCGTATAAATAAATGTATGAATTTGTAAACCAAAGTAGCTAATTTATAAAACAATCACAAATATAAATACTACATTTAGTAATTTCCACTGACACCCAATCTAATGGGAACAAATTAAATATCAAATACAGCACAATATCTTTTTCATGGTCTTGCAAAAACTCATCAAAATGAGTACCAGCCAAAATCTGGGGGTTGGGGAGGCTATTCATAAGAACAGGAACTATAGGGAAGAAAATTTCCTTTGTCCTCCTGAGCTTCTAAGATGGAGGTACCTTAATTATCCTTTTGCACAATGAAAACATAATAAAGTTTTGTTTGAAGTAGAAGTTACTTAAGATCCAAAGCATAAAAATCTGTAAAACCAACATTTTGAATTGTTCTCAGAAATCTATCAGCAACCAATGCAATGCTTGCTAATGTGTTTTATAAGGCCACATTAGCTCTTAAATATCAGCAAATGGACTTTAACATTCTATATCAAATGCAGTTTCTTGGCAATCTTCAAAGCAGCCCTGTGCAAAGTACTTTGCAATGTTACAGCTTTGAAATGTTAAGGGTATCAGTTGCTATTATCAAAGACACTTATTCCAGATAAGATATATGATGCTGGACAGTTTCTCTGTCTAGTGTTCACATCCAAATCCACCAGATGCTTTCATTTTTCATCAGCTGAAGCATTACATATTTTTCCTCCACAGATCCAGTCCATGGTCCTCAGAATGTAGAGGTTGTAGACATCCGATCACGTCAGTTGACTTTGCAGTGGGAACCTTTTGGTTATGTTGTGACTCGCTGCCACAGCTATAACTTGACAGTTCATTACCAGTATATATTCAACCAGCAGAAATATGAAGCAGAGGAATTAATTCAAACATCATCACATTACACGTTGCGAGGATTACGACCCTTCATGACCATCCGATTGAGGTTGGCGCTTTCGAATCCAGAGGGCAAGATGGAGAGTGAGGAATTGGTGGTGCAAACAGAAGAGGATGGTAAGAAATAAAGTTCTTACTATTTAAATTGTTTGGGGGAGGAAAGGAAATTTTAAAAACCGCTTAAAGTAAGATTTTACCGATAGATAAAAAATTCAACCAATATGTTTCACAGCTCATTCCAACAGTAGATTATAATTTAATATTGGGAAAATAAACCTCTGAAAATTGTTGCAGGCTAAAATTGTAGCTAATACTAAACATAATGAAGCTTCCCATTTTGCTTTTGGGAGGATTTGTTCTGATTACATCTTAACAAAATCAATAACTATATGCGTTGAGAGATTCTGGTTGTCTTCTCTAAATATGTGTCAAATGTTTCAGGTGAGTTTGCTTAAAGGGTGTTTAAGAATTAATTTATGTTCAAGGACCTGTCAAAGTTGATGATTACTGGATTTTTAAAAAAGAGATTTCAGATTAATAGAAAATGTGCTAAACAGGCATCTGAAGGGCAGTAGTTAATCCTTACTGCTATTTACTGGTTATTTATTTAATAAGGTCATTCTTCCAGGAGGGTAAGGTTTCAAGAGAAGGAAAGGAATTAAAAATCTATATGTTGATTAAATATATTTATTTATATTTCATATTTCTAAACTGACTGCCTCCCTCAGAGAGGAGCTATCTCTTTATTGAAGTGAGTAACCCAGTTCAGGGAACCCCGACCCTGGGCTGTGTAGCGGGTGCACATGTGCAAAATTCCATTTGTGCAAGTGGCAGACAAGCATGCCTGCTGCATCAGAGGTGGATTCCTATCAATTCAGACCAGTTCGGCCAAGTAGGTAGTAACTCAGTTTGCCACACCCCTGAACCAGTGATATCTTGTTTTTTTTTCTTCTGCACAAGGGCAGAAGCATTTTTTTACCATTGCACATGTACACATAGCACATATCAAGTGTGTGCGCATCCCTGAGTGAACCGGCAGTAGCAGAAGCCAGAACCCACCCCTGTGCATATGCAAATGGAGCTGTGCATGCGAGTGCGTTTGTCCATTGCTTCTGCAAAACCATCCCCTCTCTGCCCTGCTACCACCGCCACCAACGAGCCACAAAACTGTAAAGGTTAGGAATCACTGACCTAGTTAATAGAATGCAAACAAAATCAAGTACTTCAGTTTTATTTTAACATGACATTATTGAACATCCTTGCTTAATGACCACTCATTCAGTAACCATTCACACTTGCAATGGTGCTGAATGAATAGTAGTTACAAGCAATCCTCACATTTATTTCAATTTCAGTGTCCCTGTGGTTATATGATTGCCATTTGCAATCTTCTTTTCTAATTGTCTACAAGGAGTCAATGGACAAACTGGCAGAAGGTTACAAATGAATGGTCATGTGATGCAGTCGCATGGTATTGTACTTTATGATTGTGTCACTTAGCATTGGAAATTTGGGTCTTAATTACTATTATTAAGGGAGGACAATTCACTTGTATTATTGTGGCAGAGAAATTCGTACTTGGTTTGGGGAAAAATGCAGAATATTTTGACAGAAATTGGAGTGAACATTGATTATGATGTCAGCTTAGAGAGAAAGAAAAAATAATAATAATATGATTTACAAAGTTTTCATTTTATTTTTAGTTCCTGGAACTGTTTCCCTTGAATCTATTCAGGGAGGACCCTTTGAGGAGAAGATCTATGTTCAGTGGAAGCCACCAAATGAAACCAATGGAATAATTACCCTCTATGAGGTAAGATAGGATGGATGCCTCAAGCTGTACTTCTTCTATTCCTTCTATCCAGTGGTGGGATTCAATTTTTTTTACTACCAGTTCTGTGGGTGTGTCTTGGTGATCTGGTGTGGCTTGATGGGCATGGCTTGGTGGGCGTGGCAGGGGAAGGATACTGTAAAATCTCCATTCCCACTCCACTCCAGGGGAAGGTTACTGCAAAATCCCCATTTCCTCCTGATCAACTAGGACTCGAGAGGCAGAGAATAGATGGGGCTACGCCAGTCAGAGGTGGTATTTATTAGTTTCCGAACTACTAAAAATTTCCACTACCGGTTCTCCAGAACTGGTCAGAACCTGCTGAATACCACCTCTGCTTCTATCCCTATGATCAATTTTATAGTTACTTTTTGAGTGTTAATTATTATGGCATGTTGTCACTGGGCTAAAAGGATTGGAGTGTTTGAGTGAACAGTTCTGCATTGGTTTCACCTGTGAGGAATATTGTAATGTAGGGATTTGAAATACTGGTGTCTTACAACTCCTTAACTCAAATACACTGATGCTTGTACCAAATAAAATGCTCTTTACCTTTGCTTGTAATTGATGGCGTAGTAGTAGATATATAAATAAATCCTAGTTATGAAATGAGAATGATTTATAGTGATATGTCAATGCAATCATACCTACAGAAGAGCTGAGGTAAAATTAATGTCACAAATCTTAAGAGCAAATATTGTCTCAACCTGGTATGTCTTCACAAATTTGAGATTGAAGTGCAATTACTGCATACATGATGAAGTCCACTGCAAATCTGGACTGCGCTGGATATAGTCTTCCCTTTGCCTGAATTCAGATGTGATTCAGTTCCATTGATCAGATATAGCAGGTTTTTTTTCCCATTGTAGTAGGAATTCTGGCAAATAGAGGATAGACATTAGATATCCTGTGTATGTTGGGGTGCATTATTTCAGGAAATCTAGAATCCCAAATTCTTAAAATGCTATGATTTAGCATTATGAGAATAAAATAGTATTTATCTGGATTTATGTCATCTCCCTTTGTCTTTCTCTGTAGAATGTAGCCATGTGGAAATCAAAAATTTCCATATTAGTTTTATTGCTACAATTAATTGCAATTATTGATTTTAATCAAGAAGCCAAAATGAAGACTAGAATCTCTTGCTTGTTACTTCTGGTTTAATTCCTATATTCTGGCAAGAGGAGATGAAATGTGAATAGTAAAATTCCACCTTGTTTCCTACCTGCAGTTTTTTTTAAAGGTTCAGTTGATACATTAAGTGAAAGATGTTTGAAAATATGATCTTGTATATTGTGTTGAATTTTAGTCTCTCATATGGCTACAGTAGTTCTATTGAAATGCATCTGCTATAAAAGCAGATGGCAGAAGGTTGGGGGTTTGCAGCAAGGTTAATGTGCTGAGTCTTTCACATCTGGAAACATGATTTTCCAAAGTGGTTTGGGTCAAAGGAAGAAACTGAGTTGAATGCTTTCAGCTGAATCTCGGTGGATCTTTGTGCATGTCACTGAAAAGCTTTCACTGTTTGCTGCAACTAGCAATCTGTGCAGGAGACATTCTCCATTGTGTTTTTTATACTGTAGAACAGAGTATTTTAGGTTACAAGATGAGAAATGCAACATATCTATCTTAAAGTTAAATTCAGACAGCATAATTGCCACTAGGATAACAGTTCTTAAATAGCAAGTTACATCTCTACAAAATATGTTCAAATAAAAGCAAACAAAAAACAAAAAAAAACCTCTATGAAGTAAGTACTTTAATGTAATTAACATATTTACAATGTGAATTTGGATAATCTGGTGTTATAAAAATTACCAGGAGAAATTATAATATAGGTAGTCCTTGATTTATGAACACAATTTCACCCAACAGTTCTGTTGTTAAATGAGACATTTGTTAAGTAAAATTTGCCCTACTTAACAACCTTTCCTGCCACAGTTGTTAAATCACTGCAGTTGTTAAGTTAGTGACACAGTTTTTAGGTGAATCTGGCTTCTCCATTAACTTAGCTTGTCAGAAGGTCACAAAAAGGTGGTAACATGACCCCAAGATACTGCAACTGTCATAAATATGGGTCAGTTACCAAGAGTCTGAATTTTGATCACGTGACAATGGGGATGTTGCAACGGTCACAAATGTGAAAAATGGTGGTCAGTTTTTTCAGTGCCGTTATAACTTTGAACAGACACTAAATAAGTTGAAGTTTATGTATACAGGCTTTTCTACTTTTTGAAAAAAAAAATGTCTGTATTCTTGCCAAGAAAACTAATCATCATGTTTATAAAGTTGAGCTAGGGCAGGGGTGTCCAAACTTGGGAACTTTAAGACTTGTGGACTTCAACTCTCAGAATTCCCCAGCCAGCATGCTAGGGAATTCTGGGAATTGAAGTCCACAAGTCTTAAAGTTCCCAAGTTTGGACACCCCTGAGCTAGGGGAAAAAAAACGAGATTTGACTTTTTTCTTTATATATTTATGTATGGCAGCAAAATAAACTTGGCTGTCTATAACAGCATTTACAAAATGGATGAGAACCCCATGGGGAATGCCAAGGAGCACTTCTAGAGCTTGCAGTACTGCTGGAGGTTTTAGGTAGTGATGAAAGAGATATTTTTTGTCAGCAAAAGAATTTATGTTGGATGTAATCTATGGGGTGGCAAGCAGGGAAGGCTTAGACACAGTGCTATGTTTTGCAGGGAATTCTGGGAGTCAAACTGACAGAGAAATATTTCTAAAAAGATACTAGCTCTTGTCTACTTAGGGGAGACCTGATAGCAGTTTTCCAATACTGTCACAGGGAAGTGAGGAACAATTTATTCTCCATAGCACTTGAGGGCAGGATAAGAAGCAATGGGTAGAAGCGTGTCAGAGAAGATCCAACTTAGAAATAAGGAGGAATTGCTTGATGCTGAGAATGATTAATCAGTGAAACAGCTTCCTCTCAGAGTTGTACGTGCTCAATTGCTGGGAGTTTTCAAGAAAAGATTGGGCAACCATTTGTCTGGGATGATATAAGGACTCCTGGCTTGGGCAGGAGATTGGACAAGACCTCTAGGGTCCTTCCAGCCCTATGATTCTAAGTGGAAACACTTCTGATGAAATATTGATCGCCATTGCACAGCTCCTTTGTAATAGGAGATACTGCAAAATCCAAAAAGAATCTACAACTGTACACTTTAATTGTTTCTTGTGCATTAGACTTTAAAAAAGCAAGATTCCCAGCATATGAAGGAAGCCCTGCAATACATTTATAAATGTTCTTTTCCTGGTAAACTAGATTGAACTCACAATCCCAACTTCATTTCTTTGTACTGTATGTTCTATGAGAAAGACTATGGAGAATTTAGGTTATTCACATAAGCATTTTAATATATGCAAAAATGCTAAATCCTTATCAGAGTTAGTTGTGGATGCATTGTATACAGTATATGGAAACTGAAAGGAATCACCTTGGGGTGTAAAAAAAAGTCATGATGACAGTTATAATAATGCAATAGATACCCTTCCTATTTTGTAGAACAAAAGCACACACAGAAAAAAAATCTTCATGTTTTAGCTTCCACTAACTTGTTTTGATTAATTTTGCAAACATCCCTGATCCAAGTTATCCATCTCAGAATTGCAAGTAATAGGATCTGTATTTGGTCTTTCCATAATGGAAGCATCTTGGCTTCTCCACCTGTGAAATGCCAGATTCCCCATGTTGTTCCCTTTTAATGAAGATAACACATCCTAGAAAAATGCAACATAGAAACCTCAGTAGAAGCTAAGACAGAAAGCATACTGAGTGAAAATTAATGTTTGACTCTTTTAGACCGGTGTGTATAATTGTTTGTTTCCTATCTTAACATAATTTATTGGTATTAGTTTTTAATTCTCTACATGGCTGAGCATTCCAATATCTGTTGAAACTCCTCTTCTCATAAGTTCCTAGCCACATACTCAAACCAATATTGAAAGTGTCTCCATGCTGAGGTGTGGCTCTCTCACTGGTTTTCTCCCCAGTGACCTGTGCCTTTTCCTACTGCTCTTCAGGAGCCAAGCAAACATGTTGTTATTCTCTGAGGTTGTTTAATGAATGATTTCTTTGCAATGGATTTTCAAAATCTAATATATTTCTGTTATCTTTGTTTGTACTGTTTGCTTTGCTTGAGAGATCTTTAAACTGAAATTTGAGAATGGTATATGGCAGCCTATGAAAGCCTGTTTTGAAGGGCAGCATATACATTTTTAAAAATTAAAAATAAATAATTCACATCCTCTCAAGGTTATATTCAGTCCCAGATAGAGTTTAATTATAATGTCCATTCTTACAGTCACTAGTAAATTGAACTTTCATGACCAGCAAATCCAATTTACAAAAATTGAAGTACAAGTGTTTGTCTAGCCAGCTGACCCCTCAGGGAATTATACAGCTGAATATAGTGTTTTTTATACCTCTGAGGCAGAATAAAATGGATGAATTGTTCACATAATTTAATATATATAACATAATTCATGTACTGTATCACATAATTTTTAGAAGGGACATTGGAATATCTAAAATTATATTGACTACATGAGTGTTAAAATATTTTTCAAAATGATGTGGATGGCCTTAATATTTTTCTATGTGCTTCATGCTTGAAATTTATCTTATAGAGCAGATGTGGGTTCCAAGTAATAGACAAAAACCCCTCAGCATTCCCAGCCCCACTTTTAGAGTGTGGACTGGACATCAATATTTATTTATGTTTCTGAAGGTCCTCCCCCCTTCAATTCCAAACAATCAGTCAATGGGTAGGTGTTTTCCATACAGACTGCATTAATACTTCTAAAATCAATGCATAATCTCATCAACCCATCTTTCTTCTCTTTCGCATTTTGCTTTGACTACAACCCCAACTTTCTCTACCCCCCCCCCCCACATCTTCTTATCCCTCAGCTCCTGTGTGGCCTCACTGAAGCTCCACAATGGCATCAGCCAGGCCAGCTTCAGGGTTGACAGTCATTTTACGGCCTATAGGCCACATCTACCCCTTTGACTGCTCCTGTCCGACTGTGATGGTGGTAGGGGGGGGGTGTCAGCAGTGCCAGTTTCTAATGTGTCCCTTTAGAAAATTAATTTCTCATTAATTGGCCATAATTAATTCATTTTAAATGTTTGCATCCCCTTCCCCCCTTTCTTTCTCGCAATTCATTCAATTCATAAAGAAGGGGATGACAAAATCATGTTCATGAAGGCATTAAGACACACAGGTTGCTCTGTGTGTGTGTGTGTGTGTGCGCGCGTGCGTACGTACGTACGTACGTACGTATGTATGTATGTATGTATGTAGATGGATAAGTATTAGTCAAGTAATACTTAAAATACCCAACTGGTATTTTAAGGGTATTGTTTTAAATCTAATTGATTTTAGGGCTTTTAGAGCCATATTCATATTCTTCTGTACAGTTCTTTTAATTTTTTAACCTCCTCCATATGTATGTATATTTATATCTATATTTATATTTGTACTTATTATCTGTTATTTGCTGTGTGGACTGTACACCGCCCCGAGTCCTTTTTGGGAGAGGGGGCGGTCTAGAAGTGCGAAGAATAAATAAATAAATAAATAAAGTGGTAGATGATGTGACAGAAAGGGATGTTGATAAGAGAAAGACATAGGTTACTAGTAACAAAAGAAACCAACATAAAACATTTTAAAAGTAATTAGAGAAACAAGCTGACAAGTGACAGATATAAAATAAAGATACTCAATTTAATTATATAGTTTTATCATGGAGAGTGTAAGATTTAAAGTGAAATAACTGAACAGCTGAGATAGGAATGGATCATCAGTCTGATCTTTAAATTATTTCCAATATTAAACACCGGATGGATTTGGATTAGTTTGTTTTGAACCATGCCAACATTACACAACAAACACAAGAACTAATTAGTAGTATATTTGAGTGGATATTTATATGTTTATACTGAGGCTGCTTTTATTGCCCAAGGCAGGATAAATTTCGCACTCATGCCTGTTCTGCATTTTGCAAACACAATCCATTTGTGTGTGAATCCTTGGCAGAAGGAAGGAGAATCTTTTTCTCTTAAACAGAGAAAGTCTGAAGATGCAGAGTCTCACAGCCTTTATTTAAATCTAGGGAAGATGAGAAGCAGACAGGACAGCTGTGAGGATCTCTCATCATTTATCCCTGTGATAAAAACAGCTCATATGATAAAGAGATGATGCAGCCTCCAACTCGCAAGTTGTGGGCTTTTTTATTATTTTCATCAAAGTTAAAAACCTCTTTATTTGTCGTAATTCCACAGATCAAGTACAGTGAAATATCCCAGGAACTAAGACAGCCAGTTTGTTATGGTGGTTAAAATATTATCCTGGAAATGAATACATTGTTAGTTCTAGTCCTGTTAGGGCAGAAATCCAGCTGGGTGACATTGGACCAGGGCCTCTGTCAACTTTAGTTAATAGACAATGGGAAACCACTTCCAAATCTCACTTCAGGAACTGGTCAACATTGGAGATAACACTGATTTAAAGGGATCCAAAAAAAAAAAGTTCTAATGATATTTGTAATTTAGCATGTAAATACCTCATGTGGAACTCTTGGGGTAATATCTGATCCATATACGCTAGAAAGAATCTCCATTTTCTAGGTGCTGAATTGTTCTTTGGGCTAGATGGTTTGTGTTTAATTTCTTTTTCATATGCATTAGTGACTTTTCTTCTTTATGCAGAAGAATGGATTCTTGAGGGTTTATAATCTTCCTATTTTCAACACAAATGTTGGAGAGTCTAAACCCGTGATGGCGAAACTATGTCACGCGTGTCACAGGTGGCACACGGAACCATATTTTCTGACATGCCAGCCATCAGCAGAGGCAGCAGCCAGCTGATTTTTGGCCTTCTGGAGGGCCGGGGGAGACCATTTTCGCCCTCCCCAGGCTTTAGGAAAGCCTCCAGAGGCTGGGACGGCAAAAAGCAGGCACAACAGGCCACCAGAAGTTCATTCCTGATTGACATCCCCAATGGGCTAACCGGAAATTCAGAAAGGATTCATTTCCGGCTTCTGGAGGGCCGGGGGAGGCCATTTTCACCCTCCCCAGGCTTTAAGAAAGCCTCTGAAGCAGTGGTTGATTTCAACATTTTTTAGAACCTCTTCTGTAGGTGTGGCCTGCTTTGTGGGAGTGGCTTGCTGGCCATGTGACTGGGTGGCAGTGGCTTGCCAGCCATGTGACTGAGTGGGAGTGGATTGCCAGTCATGTGACTGGGTGGGCGTGGCCAACTTGTGAAATGTGGTGAAACTCACTTAACAACCCTCTTGCTTAGCAACCAAAATGTTGGCTCAGAAACTCTAGCATTTGAAGCACACAAGTCTTAAAGCTGTCAAGTTACAAGACCCTTGCACCCTTAACCCTTTAGAAAAAAAACCCCAGGGGTGTTCAAACTTGACAGCTTTAAGACTTGTGGACTTCAACTCCCAGAATTCCTTCTCTCGCTCTTCATCTTGATGATGTGCGGATGGGGGGTGGGGAGGGAGCTGGAACTGGTTCTAAATGGCAATGTAGATTTGTGGTATCTCTTCTATAGAAGAGGTTAGAACTGGCAGGAACCCACCCCTGCTCTGAAGCCTGAGGAGGGGTCGTACACACATGTGTGGTGGGTGGGTTGTGCGCAGATGGGGAGCATTGAATTGGTGTGTGCACATGTGCGCACATGATACTGTGTGAGCACACAATTGTGGCATGACATAAGAAAAAGTTTCACCATCACTGGTCTAAACAATACTATTCTAAAATGTGAATGAAATAATTTTGTTTTAAAACAAGACATTCATAACCATGATACTGTTTCCTCACTTCTTTCCTCATTTTTCCTCTAGATTTGAATGAAGCATTGCATTTAAAAGAAAATGACAATTCACTTCAGGCATTCAGCAATTAATGTAATCAATTGTGCTTGAGAAAAAAAAATGACAGTAATATTAAGATTATATTTTTAATAGCTATTTGAAATAATGTATTTTTATAATGAAAATTGAAGAGTTCACTATGTCAGGAACACATTCCCTTCGAATGGGATTACACGCCATAGGAGGTTTATTGTAGAAAGTGAAAACATAGCAAAGCAATAACCAAATTATTTCTTTCTTTTGCTAAGATGGTTGGTCAGGATGCAATGGGGCTTGGAATTGGAAGGCAGTGCTGTAATTTGTTACTACCTTGACAGTATTTTGGCAGTTTTGCAAGGCATAAAGTTTCAATAGTCACTATATCTATGTTTATATGGAAAATGCAGACTGGTTAGAGAGTGAGATGTGTAACGTTGAAAGGGATAATTAAGGCCACTGAGTCCAGCCAGCTGTTCTGTGCAGAAATCCAAGTTCAAGAATCCATGTCAGATAACTCTCTGGCCACTACTTAAATAAAAACAGTGAAGGGAAGTACACAGCCTTTTCAGGTAGAGTGTAGTTTATCACATCAATATTATTTGTGAGAACAAGGCTTCAGCATCTATAAGCAGACTCATCACTAATACTACTTCTGATTACTTAGAACAACAGAAATCCGGACTGACATATGTAGCAGCAAAATTAACATAATCCCTAAACCACCATAACAAATGAATGTGCTCAACTTTCATGGTCCAGATCTGATGTTATTGCATGCAGAATGTTTACCAGAGCATGCAGAATACAAATGTACATCAAGTCAATGAAATGAATATATTATTTTAGGGTGTGGGAAGCTCAATTTTCACAATGACTATAACTTAATGAAACTGAATTCCACTTCAGTTGCTTCAAACTGAATTTTTGTTTGATAGCAATACAGTGTTTTTAGGATATATTATGGAATGCCATAAGATAACTAAAGGCTTTGTTATGTAGCTGGTAAACACTGGAAATGATAGTAATACTAACTCAAACATTCTTTCTTTCCCCTTTCTGCTTTTCTGGCAATGATCCTAAGAAGATTTGAACGCTGCAATGTTATTCTTTAAACCATGAAATTAGATATACCATGCTGTGGTATCTCCTCAGCAGCTTTCCATTATCCTTAGCTTTTATTTAGGAGACTGATCCAGGTTGAGAAAAGGTTTAGAGATAGGCACAGTGGTGGGTTTCAAAGTTTTTTAGAACCTCTTCTATAGGTATGGCCTGTTTTGTGGGAGTGGCTTGGCAGTCATGTGACTGGGTGGGAGTGGCCAAGACAATGTCACTGAATTCTTTGCCCCAATGAATGATCTACAAAAGAAGATATAAAAAAGGAAATTTATTATTTTGTGCACTTACTAATTAAATAACATTAAAATAACTACAAAAAACAATAAAAGAGCTACTTACAGAAGGAAGATGACTGTCCTTGTCAGTCTTCTACATCACTGACCATACTTGCTCCAGTGAATGGCCTGCACAAAGAAGAAATGAACTCTTCAATTTGCATGCACTACATTAGGATGAAACCAGCACACAAAACAATAAAAGAACTACTTACAGAAGGAAGATGACTGTCCTTGCCTGTCTTCAATATCACTGACTACCTTGCTCCAATGAATGGCCTGCACAAAGAAGAGACACACAAATGAACTATTCAATTGCATGCACTACATTAGCATGAAACAAGCACACAAAATAATAGAAAAGGAAGATGACTATCCTTTTGTGTGTCTTCAACATCACCGACTGATCACCTTGCTCCAATGAATGACCTGCACAAAGAGACACAGAAAAGAAAACTTTAACTGCATGCACTGCCATACTAAGGATGAAACCAGCACACAAAGCAATAAAACTGCCCATAGAAAAGCAGCCACTTTGAGGCACATAAACCATGCACCAACCTGCACACTTAAAAGCAACATATTGCGTCACAAATAAAACATTTATAAAAGCAATAGCATTTCTTGTAATAAATATATTCTATAAACAATAAATAAATAAAAATTCCCTAAAATATTTTTTTAAAAAAGATATTCTATAAATAATTTTAAAAATCCCTAAAAACCATTAAAAAACATACTCTACAGGTGAAACTCAAAAAATTAGAATATCGTGCAAAAGTTCATCTATTTCAGTAATGCAACTTAAAAGATGAAAATAATATATGAGATAAGACTCATTACATACAAAGCAAGATAGTTCAAGCAGTGATTTGTCATAATTGTGATGATTATGGCGTACAGCTCATGAAAACCCCAAATCCACCATCTCAGAAAATTAGAATATTACATGCAATCAATAAAACAAGGATTGTACATAGAACAATATCAGACCTCTGAAAAGTATAAGCATGCATATGTACTCAGTACTTGGTTTGGGCCTCTTTTGCAGCAATTACTGCCTCAATGTGGCATGGCATAGAAGCTATCAGACTGTGGCACTGCTGAGGTGTTATGGAAGACCAAGATCTTTCAACAGCGGCCTTCAGCTCTTTTGCATTGTTCGGTCTCATGTCTCTCATCTTTCTCTTGGCAATGCCCCATAGATTCTCTATGGGATTCAGGTCAGGCGAGTTTGCTTGCCAATCAAGCACAGTAATCCCACGGTCATTGAACCAGGTTTTGGTGCTTTTGGCAGTGTAGGCAGCTGAGCAATGAAATCAGCTTAATGAAGCACAGTGGTCCAAAGTCCTGTTGCTCAATGGTCCAAAGTCCTCTTTTCTGATGACAAAAACTTTTGCATCTCATTTGGAAACCAAGGACCCAGAGTATAGAGGAAGAATGGAGAGGCCAATCAAGCACAGTAATCCCACAGTCATTGAACCAGGTTTTAGTGCTTTTGGCAAATGTTGCAGGGGCCGTGGCAGACTGCTCCAGCTGGCTTGCCCCCACCCCCCCTCATGCTTAGTGGCAGCCATAAGTCCCTTCACTATAAGTGAGCCCAGGATCCTTGAAAATTAGATAAATAATTAAATAATTGAATAAATACTTCAGCCTGGAAATTTCAGTTCTTTCAAAACTAGTCCCTGACTATGTTCCCTCACTCACAATCTTCAATTCTGCCCTTCCATCTTACTCTTCATAATTTGTGTGTGTGTATGTTTGTGAATGTATATACCATATGTATGTATGAGTTTTTTTACTAGAGAAGCGTAATCCAAAATAATCGTTCTTAAAGTTACACATTCAACTATCATTAGTTTTCCTTTTTGTTGTTGTAAGTTGTGAGGGTGTGTCTGACCCATTGCAACTCCATGGACAATGTTCCTCCAGGCCTTCCTCTCCTCTACCATACTCTGGAGTCCATTGAAGCTCACACCTACTGCTTCAGTGACTCCATCCAGCCCCCTCATTCTCTGACATCCCCTTCTTCTTACTTCTTCTAAATTTTCCTTAAAATAATTATTTCCAGCATTACACAATAAGTTTCTTTCAAAATTCCTTTCTACTTCCACTTCCTTAACTAAGGCCATTTCTCCTCTAGTGACACCTTAATGCTTTCAAGTGTTGTCCAGCCATAGCTGAAGCAATGAGCTATCTGTCCTCATTAATGTTATTTCAGCACAGAATTTGTTATATGGTGTAAAAGACTATCAATCACTAGTGAGAAATGGTCTAAGTCTTCCATTCTCTTATTCAAATTGTCAATGCTCTCTTGGTATCAGCTTTAAAAAGTATTTTCTACAAAATTCTACCAAATGGAAGAACTGCTTCAATAAAGGAGAATATTTGTAGCTCAGGGTTGAAGAGTCCTTGGTTCTCTCTGAACTTGTTGTTTTCTTGCAGACAAACTAGGTACCATCAGTAAATAATTGAAAACAAACCCCATGCCTTTCTAGCACTGATGATGTTATCTAGTTTGAGTAATGAAACATCTGCAAGAAAACAACCAAGCTCGAAAGAAGCTGTTTTTCATACAGGAATGAACTTAGCATTAGAAATAGCAATACATAGCTTCAATAGTTGACTCCAATCAGGGGTGGTATTCACTTACTTTCCCTACTAGTTCGCAAATGTGAGCAGTGACAAAAGAGAACGATATGTCAAGAAAGGGTTACATTTTCCTCTTACATTTATTGTAACCTTATTTAAATTTCCTTCAAATACCCTCAGTCTTAAGTAAAACTAAACAGAAAAATTCATTGAATTGCATATTGCACATTTAATGTAATAAGTAGTTTGACCCTGCAGTTAAATTAAATATTAATTATATTAAGTTGTTTATGTCCTGGTGTAGATAGCAGAGGCTGATCCCTAAAATATGAAAATCTGATTAAGTTTGCATGTCCTATTCTATATGTATCGATACACTATTACAAAACAATTCCCAATATGAGTTATTTGCTGTGCTATTATAAGGAAGCTTTGAAAAAATTAATACATCTTGAACAGATCCTATGAAGAGCTGGCACAGCAAATTACATGTACAGCAAATATTCAAGCCTGAAGCACTGAGAAAAGTACAGCACAGAAGACTGAATGACTCCTCAATGTTTAATCTTACCAAAGCAATTTCTATATGTTTCATTTTATGTGCTATTAAACTGAACAATACTGTTCACCAATAAAGTCATTTAAAAAACCCAGCTCATTAAAACTGTTCCTGTAATATATAGCTTTCTAATTAATGTCAGTGGGTTGCAGAGCTTGGAAAATAGAATAACAGAATTGCCTACAATGTTGAAGAAATATTGTCTGTGTATGTATGTGTTGTCTGTGTTTTTGTAATGACATTTTAATGAAATCCCTAATGTTCTGTATTCATCACAATGAGGCTAACAGTTACTTTGTTATTTATTTTTTTCCATTTTCCCATTTCTATGCCACTTCATTTAATTTTACTTATTGCCAATGAAAATCACATTATTTTAGGAAAGTGTGTATAAGATAGTAATAATAGCACAGAAAATTCAGTGGCTTATATGTAACAGAGTATTTTATAGATCTAGTTTTGGAAGCAAGCAAATATTAACTATTGTTGAGAAGTAAACATCAGTTTACTTCTTCATTAGCACTTGTCCACATTATTTTCAATAAGAAACCAATGATATGATTGTGATTCCATCAATTTCTTTTTCAGCAGATATTGATTGCCTACTCAGGATGACATATTACTGATATGCAAGAAATAAATTCATATTAATCACAGTTGAAAGTAGGTGAAAGTAGTTTAAAGCAACTCTTCTCATTGTCCATTTTGTTTTGTTTGCAAGATGACTCACCCAAGATTTGATTATTTGTCATTTGATTGTTTCAGGTTGTAATACATCTCAGCCCTTTGCTCTTTGGTAGGATAGCCCTCCAAGTTTGCTAAAAGGGCTTTGCAGCCTGGGGAATTTGCATGAAAAACCATCAGTAAAACAATGGTTGATGAACATCAAATATTAAATTTTAAACACACGTGCCATGTTATTACATTATGGATGGTGCATGAACTTGAGTTTTGATAAAGCAAAAATATGAAAATCATAAACATAAGAAAGGTATGCTTAATGTTGAAAAGATCAATGCAAATTCTTTATTAGTTGATCAGAAATGTTTATATCATTTTCAGGAAATTTAACTTCTCAGCCTAGTCAGTTCTCCATAGAATGAAGTCCACTTTATTGAACCTTATTCCCAACAAGCTAGTTTTGGGCAGACTGACAGAAAGTTATTTTTCAACTTTCCAAGCTAGGACAGAGGAGAACAAATGACAGCCGACTTCTGTGCCTAAAGGAGAACTAGCACGTTGGTTTCCACATACCTACTCCAGCACTTTAATCATTACACCACAATAATTCTCTGAGATACACAGATTTTATAAGATTGTATAAAAATTACTTTAGATCTTATTCAGTTGGGGGTTTGTATGACTGTATTCTGAAGCTTGGGTATATTTTGATAGGTTTATCGACAGAGGACTTGGGTTCCAAGAAAGTTAAATGTAGCTTTTAAAACAGTGATCAAAACAGCATCTTTTCTTAACTGCAATACTGTAGACAGCTCTTTGCCCAGTTCCATTTATTTCAAGAGAAGAATGAAAAATTAATTAGGCTGGTGAAGGCATCATATACAATCTTTCCATATGGTTATAGAAAGCTTCATCCTAAAATATCTTCCTATATGATAGTTTTGTCCTAACATGTGCTATGAGGAAGAAATACTATGATTGGATGATGAGCAGTAATTTGTAAATATAGATTAGTTCAAGGTAATCTGACATACAATAAGGTCAGGATGTGTTGATTTGCTGAGCTGTTCTATCCTTCAATTTGGATAATGGCATCTTAATTTTACATAGGATATATGGTCATAATGGAACCCTTTTGAAATATCTCTGAAAATATAATTAATCTTAAATGTCTATGTAGAGTCTCAGTCATCCATGTCATGGTTGTCCCAAAGTGCTTTCTCAGGGGGCAACTGGTGAAACGTCTTCAAAGAAAAACCAGAAAGCCAATTTGGCTCCTGAAAAAGCACCTTGGAGCATGATTAATCTTACTACATATCAGTGGTAGGTTCTGGATCCTGTTGCAACTGATATGGTTTCAATGGGGCTGGCATCCTCCATATGAACGCTTGTAGCATGTGCACATGCATCTTACCCTCCAGTGATGCCTCTGCGATGCTCCAGTTGCTCGGTGGAGCATCGTGCAGGCACTGTACATGCTATGCGTTGAAGGGTCAAAGAGTTTAAAGACAGGTAAGGAGCTCGGGCAGATGGGTGGGCCCTCCAGAGCACCATATTGGAACGGTACCAAGTGCTCCGGGCAGGCACCGGTACGCCCGTACCGGGGCATACCACCTGCAACCCACCACTGCTATATACAATACAGTCGGTCTATTTGAAGATATTTAGATGGTACATTTGCTCAGCTGACTGCACAAACTTCATTTGTGCATTACAAAATACTTTATTTTTTATAGTACAAACTTTGTGCATTGTAAGTTTACACATAAAACATGGTCTCTCTAAACATTACTGGTCAATATCTTTATCTATCATCCTTCTACCTCGTTATCTTCTGAACTTCAATTTGACCAAACATTTGGTATTAATCTATTTCCCATCTATTAAAATTCTGTGTATAAATGTGCTCACTTAAGAGATATCTGTTTCCTTAATCCCCATGACAATAATTCCCTTGACTTGTGCACCATCAACTGTTGGGAAGGGAATCAGGGATCCCATTGCACAACTAATATAAACGTTCTAAAGACCTTGACTAGGTAGTAATAATGAGACAAAGCCTTAGGCTATAAATCACATTGATTTGGGAATTGTAGGAACTCATTCTGTTTTGCCTGCGGCAAAGGTCTTCTCTGCTGTCAGCAGTGTTTCCTAAAGACTCCTGGATTCCTCTGTCATGGTAATAAAGTGCCAACAAGGCTGGTTATAAAACTGCATTTCTTCTTACTAAATCTCCAATTATTCACTACTATTTTAGCTCAGGTAATCCTAATAGTAAAATGAGTGTAACACCGATGAAGATTCTATTGAGAAAATTAAATCAATATGATACAATCAAATATATGTACACACACACGCTCGCAAATGTGCACACACACACACACACACACACACACACATGACATTCCCTTGGTACATTGGAAGTACAGAATATTCTTCTATAATAAATTATAGAAGGTTATTTTGCAATTCTCAAATGAAGAAGTTTTACCTCCGAACAGCTTGCATCCAGAAGTTGTGAATGCCCCAACACTGGAAGTCTTTAAGAAGATGTTGGATAGCCATCTGTCTGAAACGGTATAGGGTTTCCTGCCTAGGCAGGGGGTTGGACTAGAAGGCCTGCAAGGTCCCTTCCAACTCTACCATTGTATTATTGTATTATTACCAATAAAGTGCTATCTTTCATTGGAAACAAACAGTTGGATCTTCATTTGCTTTCTGGAGTCTCTTCTTTCATATACACAAAAAAGTCAACAAAATATTTTTGTTAACAACGCAATACCAAAATTTTCAAATGTATATCAAGAAAAGTGCTGCACCGCCCTAAACCAAAACATTACATGGAAAGGCTGAAGATGCATCGGAAATGGTATGCTAATTTTGCAAGTATTTCTTATGTCTCCAGAGGAAACTGGAAGCTGCAGGAAGACTAATAAGGCAGCAGCTTTATTAAATATCAATTTCTAGCAATTTGAAGCATTCATGTGCATCAGGCAGAGCCCCAGGAGTATTTGCCTCAGCAGCCCCTTGGTGTGAAGTCCAGGAGTATAAAATGGAAGATGAATAGCTGTTGGGTGACGTGTGGCTTTTACCCTTTCAGCATATAAGACTTCTACAGAAAAAAACATACCCAAAGATGTTATAAAAACTGGATGTAATACAGCAGTTGGCATTCCTTTCTTTACTTTTAAAATGAGAAATAATGAAGGGTACCATGGATTAAGAGTAGAAAAATGATCCATGATGAAGCTGCTTAAACTTTCTGCTCGGTCTGCTGCTATTGTTCTTGTTATTATTCTCTGAACAATTAGTCTCAAATCTCTTTCTTTCCTTTTCTTTCTTTCTTTCTTTCTTTCTTTCTTTCTTTCTTTCTTTCTTTCTTTCTTTCTTTCTTTCTTTCTGTTTTTTCTTTCTGTTCTTTCTTTCTTTCTTTCTTTCTTTCCTTCCTTCCTTCCTTCCTTCCTTCCTTCCTTCCTTCCTTCTTTCCTTCCTTTATTCCCCCACTTTTCTCCAATGTTGCATTATAAACAGCACGGTGGAGTCATGTTCAATATTGCATTTTACAATGTATCACTTTTTGCAATAATCATTGATTGGTCTTTCTGGTTATAAAATTTATTACTTACAAATATAGCCAGAAGCAAACCACATTTCAATCCAGTATAAACCTAATCTGCTTTTCCAGTATCTTAAAAAACATGTTTTTAATTATAAGACGTTATTTATTTATCCATCAAATTTATATGACTGTCCATTTCACAAAAAAATTACTCCTGGGTAGTATACGACAATTAAGTTTGTGCATGTGTATATGTGTGTGTTAACAATATAAACTAGTCATTATTAAAAATACAAACCACCAGGGCAGGAAAGAATAAATATTAACCACAATGATGGAGCCAACTTATTGTGTCACTGGTCCACTGGGAGTCCCAGATTTGATTTTTAAAAAAGCCAAGTATTGAGGAAATAGCAGTATCCCTGAGAGGGGAAAGATTGCAATGGACAAGATTATATCCAATGACTTAGCTGCCCTCTTATTCTAAGTGGAAACCAAGGCTTCAAACAAGCTATACAGGAGATCAGCAGGAATAGTCCACAACTCTCTCTGAAACCCATCCAGATACACCCATTACTAGGGACAGACCAATTTAATGGATTCAGTCTTTCTGCAGTGGATAATGGCACTAGGGAATAAGCTTCTCCATTGTCATAGCCAGATCACATAGCAATTGCTTTTCCAGGAATACTAGATCAAATGTGCGATTGCTGCCCAGTGTTGGGTTCTAGATGACTTGGGATATCCCATTGCCTCATGGTTCCCATGAATTTCCAAGCCACCTTTAATCCCACTCCTAGGGATGATATGTTGAAAACCATAAGTCTGGGAAACTCCACTTGCAATCCAGAAATGGAGTCAAGGAATTTAGAGAGAGAGGTTGTTGTGTTATCAGGAAGCAGATACAACAATCTCAATTGATCCCTAGAGTCCAACTCAATGAACACATATAGTGGCTTGTGGTGCCACATGCCTTAAAACAATAAGAAATTTCTGCACGAAAAGCATTATACTTCCAGTCCTGCCCTGAAGCCTTAATTGGTGCCATACCTGAAACCCAGCTAGGCATATTTCCAAAACAGCTACCCGCTTCTGAATCTAGCCATATGTTGGCGATACATGTCAGGTTGACCCTATCATCAATGATTAGATCACCAATGAGGCAATCTTATTACAGAAACAGCTGGCATTTAGAAGCAGCAGTCAAAATCGAAGGCCACTGAAGATTTGTTGACAGGGTACCAGGGCTGGGATCAAGGAGCTGGAAAGCAAAACCTTCTTTATAAAAACAACCTTGTGAGGTGGGCTGGGCTGAGAATGAATGCCCCAAAGTCACCCAACTGGTTTCTGTGCCTAAGAGTAGCCTAAAATCTATGATTTCCTGATTTTTAGGTTAGCAAATAATCATTACATTAAAGTGACATATTTGCACCAACATGCATTTTGTGATGTGTTTTATTCAGTGAAATGTGATTCAAATTGCATATTTTGTGAAAAAATACTTTCAATCATTTATATTTAATTGTGCATTTATATATTTCATGGGATACAGAGGATAAACTGTTATGTTGTAGACTTAAACAGACCACTGAAGCCATAAAACATATGTGTAGAATTGCACATTGGACTTCAGTTGTTTTTTTTTTAAATACTTTCATGCATTCTAAAACAAATAAATAATTATTTAAGAAAATCAAAATGAGAAAATACCTTAAAAGGTCAATCCTTGTATAAATTGAGAGAAACAGTGGCATCGACTCTGATTCATCTCCATTTATCTATCAAGTAACACAAAGGATTTCTGTTTTTCTAAAATGAGGCTAAAAACAGACATTTCTGGTTTGCCTATAAAATATAATGCATCATTTATAGCATAGTCTTATATGCTTTCCCTACTGTGATGCCTTTTGTTTTCTAAAATTCTAATAACTAGTCAAAAAGTTCTAACACCAGATTTAAAAAGAAAAAAAAATAGGCAGGAAGTCCCCTTGACTTGTACCACAACAAAATCTAATTAAGAGGAAGACACACCACCTAATAATCTACTATTTTTAGAGCTGTCATGGCTCAGTAGAAATCCAGCCAGTATTGAATGAAGAACAATCCAGATGGTATCAGAAGAACAACATAAAGTGCAAGATGACAGCTAACATTTTGATACCCACATTTCTCAGACAAATAGATAAGTAATTGGAAAACATAGAACAATTCTTGCTTGTTGTGAGAAGAACTATCGTGGCCCTCACTCCTTGAAAATGAGGGTTAGAAGTCTATTTTTTTAAAAAAAAATTGAGCGTATAACTCCATTAAAATAGGAGATATTATTGTATCATTCAGGTGGAAAACTACCAGGCTTCCTTCTACAAAAGGCTTCCATAGCTTATATTTATTGTAGAGAAAGGGTGAAGTGAGGGTAATAATCTTGTGTGACAGCTGTGGACGTTCCAATTTCAGAAGAAGATAAACTGCTCTGTTAGTGAAAATCTAAACTGTACATTTTGTTGTTGTGTTTTAAAATTGATTAATAGACCTAGAATGTTTTATGACACAATTATTTTTAATATAAATGGTCATTATTGTAGCAAGAATGTGGATTCTTATTAGTTAAATATATCTAATTTCATCTCTCCATAGTTCTGAGGGTTTGTACTTATCTATCAGATTATAGCTTAACTGACTTTACTTGGGTGTATTCTTTCAGACATACATGTAAAGAAACTTAACAACTTAGCTTTTTATTTCCATGCTCAGAATTTTATTATACATCATTTATTTTATGTGTATTCCAAAAGCTATGCACCATTTCCAAATGTCTATGCTTTATTCTGTTTTCTCCATTATAACAACTTTATCTAGTCAGCTTCAAATTGTTAATTTTTCTCAAGTCTCTTGTTCTTGTTCCATTTATCTGTCAGAGGGACCTTTCTCTTTCTATTACCACTTCTCTTCCCTTAACCTTTGAGGTAATTTATTCTCAAACTTTATTTATGGTCTTTTCTCATTCTTCTTCCTCCCTTGTTACACCTGGAAACTTCTAAATGTTTGGATACCTGGGCCTGTAGTCATTGAGTCCTTCCCAGTTTCTTTTTGAGGTTTATTGTAACTCTCTCTTCTTCCAGGACAGGTTTCATCTATCTTCTCTGCTCGAAGTAATACTATTTCTTCCTCATAGCCTTTCAACTTCTCCTGAAAGCTTCTGTGAGTATTCTCTCTGTCTCTGATGCATGCTATCTGCCAGAACCTTCAGTATATTCCAAGCATGAGTGTGAGATCCTCCTGGTGACTCCTTCTCCCTTTCCCGGTCCTCATGGATTTTGCTCATCTGCTTTCTGGTCTCCTCTATGACCCACCAGCAATTGTCCTCACTCTTTGACTCACCTCATTTCTTTCATGGGGAGTAAGCTATTCACTAGGATGTACATACATAGATACATACATACATACATACATACATACATACATACATACATTTATTAAATTTATTTGCTGCCTATCTCATATTGAAATGACTCTGGGCAGCTCAGAATACATACATACATACATTTATTAAATTTATTTGCTGCCTATCTCATATTGAAATGACTCTGGGCAGCTCAGAACTTTAAAACATTAAAATTCTACCAGCTAAATATTTCTAAAATGATAAAAATGGAAATCAGAATCAAAATAAAATTAGAGTTAAAAGATGAGACTAGTTAAATAGTTACAGTTAAAAGGAAAGGAACAGAATGTGAGGGGTGGAAATGATATTGCTTCTTAATTAATCAACCACCTGCAGTATGATGCTACCCACTGAGTTCTCCATTCAGCTTTTGAGCTTAATGTTCTTGACTTGGGGGACGTACTGTATAAGCTACTACTGAAACTTCCAAATACTTCTGCTCTCTCCGGTTCCTCTGCCCTAGAGGTTCTTTGCATCAGCTGGCTCTCTCTTATAAATATCAGATCTTTCTTAGCTGTCTCATTTCTCTCTCGGACACATCATACATGCTTAGAATTTTCTTCCTGAAGAGCCTCACTAGCAAGCCATTCTGATTTTTGGCTGTACTCTAATGTACATATAACTAGTCTTTCCTAACCATACCATGTCCCTTCTAAAACATCTTACCTTTGAAAAAGTTAACAGTGTATGTGCATCTGGACATGCTCTTCTAGTTACAGGTAGCAACATTCTTTGTGAGAGACAGACTGAAGCCATGTCAAATACTTTAAAGTATATGTTTAGCTTAAGAGAAAGAAGGACTAGGGGCGACATGATAGCAGTGTTCCAATATCTCTGAGGTTGCCACAAAGAAGAGGGAGTCAAACTATTCTCCAAGGCACCTGAGGGTAGAACAAGAAGCAATGGGTGGAAACTAATGAAGGAGAGAAGCAACTTAGAACTGAGGGGAAATTTCCTGACAGTTAGAACAATTAATCAGTGGAACAGCTTGCCTGCAGAAGTTGTGAATGCCCCAACACTGGAAGTCTTTAAGAAGATGTTGGATAGCCATTTGTCTGAAACTGTATAGGGTTTCCTGCCTAGGCAGGGGGTTGGACTAGAAGACCTCCAAGGTCCCTTCCAACTCTACTATTGTATTGTATTGTATTGTATTGTATTGTATTGTATTGTATTTACAAGAAATCAGAGAATGAAATCATTCAGGGAATAGATAAAACATTAAGAATCATTCATTTATAGCAATTTAACAATCTAAGTAATTGTGTTTCATTTATTTGCTTGTTTTTAAGAAGCTTTGCAATAACTTCATGAATAAAAGGTAGCCCATCAATAGTCACAAATTTAATCAAATCCCTAATAATGATAATGAAATTTTCTACAATCTCTTGCTCCCCCAGTATAGTAAAATATTTTTCAATAATGATATAAACCATTCAACATACATATTTAAACTATTGTCATACAATGATTAACTACACAATAACCTGATCTGAAGTAATATTAGCACAGGCTTTAACTTCAGATATCAAGGAATGAGATAGCAAGAAATAATCAAAACGTATAAGGAAGAAGTAACAGAGACCAAATATCCACTAAATTAAATTCACCCATAATTTCCAAGGATTATGAAAAATGTATTAGTGTGTAGAATGTTATTAGAAAAGTTCCAGGGTCTCTATGATCTATTGAATTAGTATTAGTCCTGGACAATCTGTGGCCAAATTATTAAAAAGAGTTAAACATTGACCTCCATATGTAAACAGGAAGTGTGATACATGTAAAATTTGGAAAGTCAAATAATGTTGGACGATTATAATGTGAAAACAATACAGAATTATGGAAACAATTTAAGCTGAATAAATGCAACTAATGCAAGAGTTGGGTAAATAGAGTTTTTCAATGACAATATTTTTTCTGTCTTCAACCAACAACAGTGCAAACTGTTCAGCCGAAATCATCTGATAAACAACATCAGAATCAAATAGACTACAGTTAGTCCTCAACTTGCAACCATAATAGAGTCCAAAATTTCTGTTTCTTCTGTTGCTAAGCTAAGTGAGGCAGTTGTTAAGTGAGTTGCATTTCATTTTACAACCTTTTTGGCCACAGTTATTAAACCCAATCACTGCAGTTATGAACTGAATCACATCATCATTAAGTAAATCTGGCTCCCCCCCCCCCCCCCCCCTTGACTTTGCTTATCAGCTGGCTGGGAAGATTACAAATAGTGGTTACATGACCCTGGGACAGTGCAAGTTTGTTCTGACCTAGGCTTCCCAAAAGCCTGAAGCAAACTCCTTGTCTCGACAAAAAACCCTTTTATTAATTTACTGTGAATTCTGCTCATTTCTATCCAGCAAAGTCTTTCAGGGAAGAATTTACAGTCACAGAACTTATCTGGTTTGGAGAGCTGACAGGCCGATATCTGCAAAACTTGGCAAGGAGTCTCGGAGAGTCACGAACCAATTAAATGAACTAATTGTCTCCTGCAAACTCCCCTTTTGCTCCTCTGTTATTTCCTCTGGGAGGGGCTATTCATCATCCTTCCAAGTCGATCCCTGTTCTTTAGCTGTTCCCTTCATCTGGTAACTCTATGCATTTGCACCTGGGAACAGGCTCCAACTCTTCATCTGCCTCACTGATGTCTGACTCTGAAGGCAACTGATAACTGGCATAGAGCTCTGGCCCCCTCTCTGCCTCCAACACAGAGCTCTCATCAGAGCCTTCCCCAGACTCCAGGGGTGGCCCATGTTTCTCCTCAAGCTCCTCACTGTCTGAATCTGCTGCCAGCTCCACTGGCCACTGACAGCCCACAGCAAAGTGTCATAAATGCATGCCAGTTGCCAAGTGCTCGAATTTTGATCACATGACCAATGGATGCTGCAATAGTCATAAGGGTAGAAATCGGTCATAAGTCACTTTTGTCAATGCTGTTGTAACTTTGAATGATCACTAAATAACTGGTTGTAAGTCCAGAGCTACCTGTACATGAACAGATTAATAAAAATAATCAAAAATGAGACAGAATACTGAAAACAAATATTGGTTCACATATGAAGGTTACATTTGGAAAATTCAAAATAATAACAAGATTTAATTTGGTTAGTATGGGGTCAAAATATAAAATTGGAATTAATTTGGCTTAATTTATGGGAAAGGAAACTTGAGAACTTATGGGAAAATTTAAATGTTGAAAAATAAAGAAAAAAAACCGAACCTTAAGTCAAAACTGTAAACACAATTAGAATGTCCTTAGGGGTAGTAATTCAAATTGTCATATATTTGAGTTTTCAAAAACAGCATACAGTGTCCTACCTCTGAGTAGCTCCTATAGAGTAAAACAATTATCATCACTCCTACTCCACACAACAGAAAAACATAATAAATCCCAGCTGCCTCACTCCTTCACATTTTCAGTATTATGTTATATGCACTTCTCAACCCTTACTTATTATTGCAGCAAGAAGCCACCCTTCTGTGAAGAGGCTACTTCTGTTAGGTGCGGTGATGCAAAAGGGATAAAATCCAGGGTGATTCACTGATTAAAAAGTTGGACTGACCTCAGAAAGAGCCAAGCTCAGGTTCATGTCAGCAATAGAAGCTCCCTTGGTAACCATAATATCGTGTCTGCCCTCCCTTTCTCTCCCTCCCTCCCTCTCCCTCCCCCATCCACCCCCCCAATGAAATCCACCCTCAATGAAATGATCACCAGCTATTGTTCTTGGGCCATTAACTCTTTCCCAGCTCAATTCACTTGACAAGAGTTATTGTTGGAAAAATAGGAGTATTAGATATGTTTCTCACCTTGACAATAATAATGGCAAGATATAAATATATGTTGAATTTGTTTTATTTACAATATTTATATAGTCACCTATCTTATAACCGACTCTGAGTGGATTGATTCATGGAACTTCTACTAAAGTGTATATACATATGTACTATATAAACACTGCTGTGTTTCCCCCAAAATAAGACCCTGTCTTATATTTTTTTGCCACCAAAAAAGGTAGAAGGTCTTATTTTCAGGCTGGGTAATGTCATCTCACCTCCTTTGGCCCCCAACCTCCTTTTTACTGTCAGAGGCCTTCAGGAGATTCTTCAACCAGCAAGGCCAGCAAGGCTTTCCTAACGGCCTCTTCAGCCGATAACAGAACTCCGGATCGATCCAGAGCTCTGCTATTAGCTACACAGGCCTCCAGTAAAGCCTTGCGGGCTGCAATGAGCCAAATGAGCCAAAATGGGAGAGGTCTGGCTGCAACTATCTGAAGGCAAGTAGTAGGGAAGCTCCACCCCCAGCCCCACCCTAGCTTAATTTTTACCTGTGTACCCTGGAATGGGTGGGGTCTTAATTAGGCTTATAGTGGGAGTAGAGCTTATATTTGGTATACATGCAAAAATAAAGCTAGGACTTACTTTCTGAGTAGATTGCATTTTGGGGAAAACATGGTAGTTTCTTATACATGTATTAATGCTGGATTGTATTTTTTTTTAAAAAAATCTGTGAATATAGTTCTCATACTATACACCGCCCCGAGTCCCTTTTTGGGAGAGGGGGCGGTCTAGAAATCCAAGAAACAAATAAATAAATAAATATCATGAACACATTTTGTTCACTCGTATTAATTAGAGAAGAAAATGTAACATAATCCTGTTAGAATACCACAGTCAGTATCTAATCATTCCATTATAAAGTTCTTACTACTAAAACTATAACAATTTAAGCTTCCTTAATTTAGTTTTAAACCAAATATTGAAGTTTGCGTCAATATCTTTAAAACACATAAGAAGCAACAGAATAATCCCTATTTTCTCAAAGTGATTTATGTCCATATCTGAACTAAAAAGTATTATGTTTGTTTTATGAGTTGTTTGTTCAAGAAGGGTAATTCTACATTTGCAAAATTGTCTTGACCATAGTAATATCAGTTAAGTTTGTGGCAACTTTACTACCTAATCAGATATGTCTGCATCTATAAAATAAACATTAAAAAGTCGATTACTAGTCATATTCATATTTTCAGAGTGATCACTGCAATGTAGTGCTGTTGAGTATAAAGAAGCAGTCTTATATTTCTACTAAGATTAAAAAGTCTGAGTTATTTTATTTCAAAGATTAATAATGCTTTCATGTTTGCCATTTTAGAAGGGGTTCATGCACATGAAAGAACTAATTCCTGCAAAAGCTTGTGACATATAATATATTGTTCAGATTGATGGGCCAAATTGTATAACAGGTTATTTTAATGGCAAGTATGAGCAACTATTCATTTCTCAAAGGTAATAACCAGCAATATTGGCCTCTACTCACTTCCAACAAGGAAGGCAACTTTTGTCTTTTGCTGCTACCCATTAAACATAGTGTTCTCTAGCTTTTACTGGCAAAACATGTTTATTTATGAATAATTCTTGTGTGACTACTCAGAAGCACAATTCTGGTTAACTCACAACCATTAATATAAAAACAGACATCATACCAAAAATAATTTTAAAAACCACAAATTAAAACAGAAACAGAAAAAAACTTGTGCCTCAATCCCTGGATACAACTATCATCCCTCTCTTCTAACTTCAACTTTACCTTATCCCAACACTTGGGGGGAGGCTAGCTCTTTATAGCTTTCCTGTTATGGTTAAGAGGGTAAGGGCCTGCTGGATCTCAGTGGAGAAGGTGTCTCACAAGGCAAGGTATCTATAAAAAAAAACACCCACCCACCCACCCACATACTTCCTAGGTCTCCAAAGATGGCAACATTTAAGTGAAGGGATATGGTGTATGCCTACACTATCAAGAGACAGATGAGTACTCTCAGAGAGAGGCAGTCTTGTATATAGCCTGGCCTTATATCATCCTTCTGAATCTTGACTCTATCTTCCAAAGTTGCTCCCCACCAGCTTTGTGTCATCTGCAACTTTGGTGAAAGCCCCTTCAATCCCCTCATTTAGGTCATTTATGAAGTTGTTAAAGAGCAGTGGGCCCTTAAGAAATCCCACTGGATACTTCCTTCCATGTAGTTGATGAGCCAACTGTGAATCCAGCTAGTCATGGTACTGTCTGTTCCACAAGAAGTAGGCTGTGGGTACTTTATCAAATGGCTTACTAAAACCTAAGTATACTATATCTACAGCATTTCCTTGGTCTACTAATTATGTTGTTTTATTCTCCCCTCCTCCCTCCTTTCAAAGTACATGAAATCAGGAAACAGATTTCACAGGAAGAGTAGACACTTAAGTTTTATTGAGCTAGGCCAGTGGTGGGCAACCTTTTTTTTCAACTGAGCCAAATCTCGCCAAAACCACGATTGAAATTTACTTTGAGAGCCACATTTTTAAAACCGAAAATACATAGGATGGTACACTGTTTTTAGTTTCAATAAGTTTTTATTGAGAATATTCTGCATGCAAGTATCCGCATAGGTCGGGAGGATACAAATAACACAACTAATAAAACAAAAACTTTAGAACGATATTATTTATCGATAACGTTAAATTCCGTAAAATTTGCCTTACAATGTAGAGAAAATTACATCCTGACATTGACTGACAAAGTCACAACCACTAATGTGAACATTGGCCTTGCATTTCCTTGGATAGTTTGAGTAAGTCAGGTTTGTATGTTGTTGTTTTTAATTTCATCTCTCTCCCACTTTCTTTCTTTTTTTCTTTTTCTTTCTCTCTCTCTCTCTGGCTCTTTGTCTCTCTCTCCCTCCCTCCCCCATCTCTGTCACTCTGTGTGTGTGTATGTCTGTCTGTCTCTCACTCACTCTCTGTGTGTGTGTGTCTGTCTCTGTCTCTCCCTCTGTCTCTCTCCCCTCCCTTCCTCTCTCTCTGTCACTCTGTGTATGTGGGTGTGTCTGTCTCTCACTCATTCACTTAATCACTCACTCTGTGTGTGTGTCTCTCTCTGTCTGTCTATCTTTCTCTCCCTCCCTCCCCCTCTCTGTCTCTCTCTGTCTGTGTGTGTGTGTCTGTCTGTCAGTCTCTCTCTGATTCCCTCCCTCACTCCCTCTCTCTGTTCCTCTCTCTGTCTGTCTGTCTCACTCACTCACACACACACACTGTGGTCACCTTGTTGAGTGTTCCAATCACATTTGAAACACTCAACAACTGGCCTGCATTTATGGTATTTTGCAGCATTCTGCAGTCATAGGACCAAAATTGGTTGTCACTCGCCCGGGCTTTTGCAGAAGCTTCCCTCCGAAGCCCGAGAGGAGGGAGGGGAGCGGGCACCCGGCACACAGAAGAGCCGCATTAAAGGGTGTAAAGAGCCGCATGTGGCTCGCGAGCCGCGGGTTGCCCACCACTGAGCTAGGCTATAAGTGCAGAATCCTTTCCTCCTTCCATTTTATGCCCCAGGGAGACAGGGGTAGGAGTGTGGAGAGTAGGTTTGTCTCAGTCCAATCTTTATAATACTCATCCACCACTCTGGACTTAAAGACATTTCCTTTGCACCAGGCATTTCCTTTTTGGCTTATTAATCTTTTCTTCAAAGTCATCTTTTAGCCTCTTTACAAAACCTGAACATGGAAGAGGCATATGTTTTACTATTGACAAATTGTGATGGGGAAGTACATATACACACACACACACACACAAAATATGTTTCTAAATTAGACTATACGTAGGTTAATATATAGTCCATTCCTAAAGTGAAGGATACAAAATAGAAATGGCAAAAAATTGAGAAAGATGTCTAGTCAGGATAGACTTTCTTTTGTATGGAAGTAAAAGAATTCTACACAAATTTCCTTCCAATTCTTTCTCCATCGCTAAACCAGCTACAGATAGAATAGGAACACAAGTAAGAATTAGCAGAACTGAATTAGGGAATCTGGACATTGCAGCAAATACTTACAACTCAAGAGAAAAATAAGAGTTTGTTTTCAGCAAGAAAATTGTCCAAAGTTTTCCTTCCCCAATTTTCCAATTTTCTTTTGCTACAGAAGCCTAATGATGTGCAACTTTTAAAGACTTGCCAGATCCTAATGACATCAACTTAGTTTTGAGACTCCCAGCGTGAAGAACCTCACAAATTAAACTTGCTCAACTCCACTATAATTTTAAATGGTTGGACTTCTGAGAGTTTCTGACTAAGAAACACTTAGAAACACTTTCTGTTTAAGCAAACATATTTGTGTAGTCGGACTCTTGAAACTTGGGCCGTAAACATCTTCCTTTGTGACAATGAGCAATACAGTTGTGTTTCTTCTTAAATGTGTTCAAGCAGTTAACATGAGGAATTTCCTCAAAAAGCGAGGGCAAGATAATTGCTTGATAGTGCCAAAACATTAAACTTGAATGAAATATTGTCCTTTATGACTGAGTACATGTCATAAAATTGGCATGCTGGAAATGACTGGCTTCTTAACCTTCTTAAGAATTCTTAGCTTTCAAGTTGAAGATCACAGGAGTCAAAATAAGGAAGATTTCTATCTGTTTCTGATGAATTTTGATCAGGTTAGATTGCTATAATTCTGAAACCTTGCATGACCAGACTAGGAAATTATTCTAGGTGAACAGTGAATAGGTATTAATTTTTTAAAAAATAGAAAATTAATGTTAGGGAATTGTACAGATGATTATTTCCTTTTGTCCCTTGCATTAAAATAGCTTCCTTTCAACCTTTCTTAGTGAGCTCTAAAGTCATCTCAGGCAACTTGACTGCGAAGCTTGAAAAACCACTTACACAAATAGCAATCAGAGTCATTGTTTCAGACAGACAATGACAGGAAATGATCAGACTTTCTACTTGCATGCGCTTTTGTCACTTCACTATCTTGGGGCAAAGCCAGCAGTAAACTATTGTAGTAAATGAAATCATTCTTTTCAACTAGCAAAGCATTTTGAATTTGGCTTTATCCTGTTTTATTTTTTTGATAGCAGGTTTCAGTCAAGGAACCCTCCTATGTAAAAGACTAACATTTTATTTCAGTCTCTGGGCATTTAGAAAAGGAAGGTTTTGTGAATTTCAGTGCTTTCAACCTGGTGTATGAAGAAGTATGAGGCAAAAAAAAATCTTCCTAAGATACTACACTCAAGGGTTGGCTGCTTTGGGTTCACCTGGGTTTGGGGGAACCCCTTAGCTAATGTTATGGCTAATTCGGAGAACCTCCAAATCCCATCCCTGGCTGGCCCTATCCCTCCCAGGAGTCTTCATGTGGCACATTTTGGATGCGAGGTAAGTGCAGGGCCCACACGGAGGCTCAGGGCGGGGGAAAAACGGGCCTCCAGAAGTTCCAAAGGCTAGAAGTGAGCCTGTTTCTGGCCTCTGGAGGGCCTCTGGAGCCTGAGGGAAGTTTTTGCCCTCCTAGAGGCTCAAGGAAAACCTCCGCAGCCTGGGGAAGGCAACCCCCCCCCCCACTGTGATCCAGGAGGCTGAGTAGGCCACACCCACCATGGCCACACCCATCCAGCAACTGGGCAGATAACCCATTGCTGAAATTTTTGAAGCCCACTCCCAACTACACTTGATCTTAACCAAAAGGCTAAGAAGAGTTAGAGTAATCTAAGGATTGGTCAGGATTGAATAGAAGAAGAAAAAGCTGTTATTGAGCAGCAAAGTGAAATTAACCTGCTCTCGTATATTCTTATCCCCAACCCCAACCTTGAAACCTAGATTTTTAAATCCTTCTTGGCATTATCACTTGGTTAAGAGTTATTATATTGGCAAAGTTTCTGCAACTGTTACTAGTGATCTTCTATAGTGCCCATATCTGGTTTCAGTGTTTATTATTTTAAACTTTTCTTCCTGCTTCAGTAAAAGTAGAATTCGGTGTCATTTTTGTAGAACTTTGGGACATTTACTGTTTTGTGAGTTCAGTTGCTGGAGGAATCATAGTATTCTTATAGAAAGGGCTTCATATAGGCCCGTGATGGTGAACCTTTGGCACACATGCCAGAGGTGGCATGCAGAGCCCTCTCTGTGGGCATTTGCGCTGTTGCCAGCTTCTCTGCATGAAAGAAACTAGAGTGCGTGCGCCGGAACCCGGAAGAGAGCAGGTGGCCGGTGCGCATATGTGCCAAACCAGCTGTCCATCATGCATGTGCATGCCGGAACCCAGAAGTGGTGCTGGCCACAGTAAACATGTGCACTGGCTAGCTGCTCTTTTCCGGTTCTGGCTCACACATTCCAGTTTTGGCAATCAATGTGGAAAAGTTTAACCATTACTCAAATAGGCTCTCAAAATATTTTGCCTGATCTTCAGAATTATTGAAATAAAACAACTTACACTGATGATTCTCCTGAAAGAATAATTTAAAAAGATATAGAAAGGTATATATATAGAAGATATAGAAAGATATAAGGGTTTTTTCTGTCTTAAGGGAAACAAAATAATGAATATTTCAGATAAAGTTGTCTTAGGTCAGAAAGTTTACAGAATTGAATTGATCTCTTTTTTTTAATGCATTTAAGTCAGTGTTGACTCCTGGAAACTGCATTTTTTTTGCCAAGATAGTTTGAAAGTGATTTGCCATTGCCTCTTACCTAGGGCTGAGAGGGAGTCATTGGCCAAGCCTTACCCAACTGGATTTTCTGAACTTAACTAGAAAAGATTAATACTTGTGAGATCTTATAACAGAAACAATATTTGGGCAAGAATGAAAATTTAAGTCTATTTATACATTTTATGTACAATGCATATATATGTTGTTGTACCCACTGTCAAACATTCATCATTTTTTTGTGAGATGGGTTGCTATACAAAACGTTAAATATTTCTCAGAATCTCTATTCCTAAGATTCTCAGGATGAGGCCTTTAATAATGAAGACCAGAGAGCTAGACAAAATTGATTTCATTGTGATGTTTAATTGTTTTCTAACTTTAGTTCTGTTTTATTGCACAGTTAGGTCTATATAGTGTTTAACTACATAGATCATTCTGTTTCATGCAGATATATGGTGAGAAATTAACCCATGATAAATCTGTTTTATTGGTTTTTATTTTTTTTCCAAAATATATATATCTACCAGTAAATATAAATGCTCAAAATACATTTTAAACATAATTTGATATAATCTTTCAGCAGAAAATTTGTTGACACTTAATATAAATATGAAAAGGAGTGGATAATTCAATTCAGATCCATATGAAATTTTTGGATGTATGTAATGAAGAAAGACATGGAGGGTCAGGGCTATTCTGCCCCTTCATTTCCAGTACCTTTAAAGATTATTAAAGCCATCCCTTTAAAAATGATCTTGGTTAGGAAGACTTGTGGTATGAGGAAAATTAAGGGTTTGAGTGAAAGAACAGTAATTGGTGGGCTGGAGTAGTAGTAGTATTGGATGATTATGTGAGGTCAAGATAGAGTTTAGATAAATTAATACACTTTTAGATTTATTTAAGTGAGAGACATTTAACATCTTGATTGATGTCAGTATTCTTTCTTCTAAATGCTTAACTGTGGCTGGATCATGCTGCTTGCTTTATTCTTTTCAATGTTCTCAACAAAATTCTGTACTTCAGAAATAATTTTTTTTCTGATGAAACAGTGTAATTTCTGGGCAACAAAATGCACTCTTTGTGATTTCTCCCCATGCTTATGCTTCTCAATCATATTCAGACAAATTGGACTGTGGTTATTATTATTATTTTTTCTGGTTTCGTTTAGTTGAACGCTTGACAAGCAATTTTTCCCCTCTAGTATAAAAACAGTTTTCATTTCCTCCCTATCCCAAAGGCTTTCCTCATACATCTGTGAATTTGAGTTTTGTGAAGCATTTCATAAAAAATGAAGGTATGTGCTTACACACATTGATTTATTCACATTATCCTGTACATAAGTGAGGATTCTTGTAACATCAGGAAAGGTTAAGGCAGCAGCTGAACACAATATATTTTATTGACAACTCTGATGAAATCGAGCCACCTCTAGATTGAATTTAGAACACAGTAAAGCAATTGGTTGGTAAATAAGTCATGAGTTCTACCTCTGAATGTAGCTGTATAATTTGCACAGTTGCCATTAATAAGCATAATAATGGAAGCCAGGCAGAATTTCAAAGGTGTGCTTTAATATACAATGTACTAAAAGTATGTCAGTAGTTGCAGCAATGTATGAAGTAATGGATATTTGTAGAAAATAAGGTATAAACTGAACAGAAATTTTAAAAGCTCAGGATAATATTGAATGAGAAATGTAGAGGAATTAAGGAGAAGAGACAAGGCAACCTCTGGCTTCATACTGCATATATGCATACCCTTCATGCTTCTTTTTGAGACAAGCAGACTTCATACAAAAGGTAAAAAAGGAAACGTTCTCAGCTGTTTCCTCTTAAAAATATCATCAACTCCACTCATTCACTCATTTCTCAATCTTTTCTCTTGACTCATTCTTCTTATATAATATAGGCTAGGCTAGGCTAGGCTAGGCTAGGCTAGGCTAGGCTAGGCTAGGCTAGGCTAGGCTAGAATAGAATAGAATAGAATAGAATAGAATAGAATAGAATAGAATAGAATAGAATAACAGAGTTAGAAGGGACCTTGGAAGATTTCATATCCAACTCCCTGCTCACGCAGGAAACCCTATACCATTTCAGACAAATGTATTGGAGAATTCACAACTTCTGCAGGCAAGTTGTTCCATTGGTGAATTGTTCTAACTGTCAGGAAATTTCTTCTTCTGCTGTTCAATGTATTCTTTTCTTGTCTGCATCTTCAGCCCTGCCACTATATGTTGGACTTTCTCTAAGACCTCTCTGAAAGTTTGGTCCTACCTAAACTGGTTAAGCCCCTTGCTTGTACGGATCCAGTCCTTAGTGCCTGTTCTTGTGCTGCTATGATCAGTACCACAGTGCTGCGTTTTATTCCAGCATGACTCAGTGCTTTCTTTTAGTCCAGCCAACGAAATATATTCTATTTAAATATATATTATTTGCCTTCTCAATGGAAAGAAAGAGTTAATCTCACCTAGAACACCAAAAGCACCATACCTTATATTGTTGTGCACTAGGTGAGGTCAACTCTTTTTTTACATTAGGATGGCTAAGAAAATACCACAAAGTATTAGAATTGTATGAATAATAAATACAAACAAAACAACCAAAATAATACATTATTATAAAGTTTAAAAACCCAGTCCTTTCTCCCTGAGATACTTTGATTGCAAACATAGTCAGATCTCCCCTCCTGTTGCCAAACAGGTTTTTGAGGAAAGAAATTAGGATTTCATTCAAAAGTATATAAAGCTGAGATAGGCTGCCTTTTATTTTTAGTTTAGTGTAGGAATAATTTACCAGAGTGTATGCTGATATTTATATCCTGACCTGGTTTTATTTTATTTTTTTACATTCTCTTTTTCTTTCAAAAATTAGTGAACACTTAGTGCTTGAGAGGTTTTTTTAAAAAGGGAAAAATAAACAAGAATATTTTTCGCAAATTAATTTTCATGCCAATTTTGGTGGTATGAATTTATGGCTCTCCGAGAGCCACAAAAAACAGGAGCAAGAGTTTTGCGGGAGGGGAGCGAACCAGATATTCATGTTTACTAAATCTGCTGATGCCTAACATTCATCTAAATTGGTTCGTGGAATTTCTTAAGAATGACCAAATTTGTTTCTCATTAATGAAATTTCTGTAACTCCAAAGGATTGAGACTTTTTCTAAACTGTGCCAACATCAGTAGTTAAACGTTAAGTGTAGAGTTGAGAGTTTCTTATAATGCAAGACTCATTAAAAAGAAAAAAAGAAAGAAAGAACATTTTGAGTGATAACAAAATGGGGGAGAAACTCTTATTAATAAGTTTGAATTTATTAGCCGCTCCCTTTCCAAGTAGGACTCGGGGCGGCGTACAATGGGGCATATAAAACACAGAAAATATATAAAAACACATAGGCATACATACAGAACATACATACAGATACACAAACACGGACTCGAACTCGGAGGAGGTAGACAATTTACATCATATAGACAGTTAAAAAACCCGCATTAAGATACCCCAATTATAAAAACCCCATATAGAATTAAAATTTAACGTTTAAAATACAATTTAAAACCAGTTAGGAGGAATAAGAATAATTACGATTGAGCCAGGCCAGATAATTGAAAGAGGTGGGTCTTCAGCTGTACACGGAAGGAGCGGAGATCGGAAGTAATCCTGATGTCACGGGGGAGGTCATTCCACAGGGCTGGGCCCACCACAGAGAAGGCTCTGCTCCTGGGTGTCGCCCCCCGGCACTGTTTGGCGGACGGCACCCGGAGAAGTCCCTCTCTGTGTGAGCGAATTGGTCGTAGGGATGTGTGAGGCAGGATGCGATCCTGCATATAACTAGGCCCTGTGCCATGGAGCGCTTTAAAGATCATAATCAAAACCTTGAAACGCACTCGGTAGACCACAGGAAGCCAGTGCAGCTCGCGCAGGAGAGGTGTTACAGGGGAGTATCTAGTCCTCCCCATAATCACCCGCGCGGCCGCGTTCTGGACCAACTGTAGTCTCCGAGTGCATCTCAAGGGAAGCCCCATGTAGAGAGCATTGCAGTAATCCAGGCGAGACGTCACTAGCGCATGGGTGACTGTGCGTAGGGCATCCCGGTCCAATAAGGGGCGCAATTGGCGCATCAGGCGAACCTGATGGAACGCCCCCCTTGCCACGGCTGTTACATGGTTATCCATGGACAGCCGGGCATCCAGGAGGACGCCCAAATTGCGCACCTGTTCCATGGGGGCTAGTTGGACGCCCCCGATGGCCAGAGATGGAAGCACCTGGTTGAACCGGGAGGCCGGAAGCCACAGCCACTCCGTCTTGGAAGGGTTGAGTTTTAGTCGGTTGCCATCCATCCAGACCCGTACGGCCTCCAGACACCGGGACATCATTTCGACGGCCTCATTGGGGTGGTTCGGAGTGGAAATGTATAGCTGAGTATCATCAGCATACAGATGATATCCCACTCCAAAACCACGGATGATCTCGCCCAGCGGTTTCATATATGTGTTGAACAGGAGAGGCGAGAGCACCGATCCCTGTGGCACTCCACATGTGAGTGGCCTCCGGGTCGAACTCTGCTCCCCTGTCAACACACGTTGCGTCCGACCAGAGAGGTAGGAGCCAAACCACCGTAAAACGGTGCCTCTGACTCCCAGCCCCTCTAGCCGGTGCAACAGGATACCATGGTCGATGGTATCGAACGCCGCCGAGAGATCTAATAGGACCAGGATAGAGGAACAACCCCTATCTCTGGCCCTCCAGAGATCATCAACCAATGCGACCAAGGCCGTCTCCGTGCTGTGACCGGGTCGGAAGCCGGACTGGCGCGGGTCTAGATAATCATTTTCCTCCAGGTGACGTGGGAACTGCTGTGCTACCACACTCTCTACAACCTTCGCCAAAAAAGGAAGGTTGGAGACTGGACGATAATTGGCTAGGTCCGTTGGGTCCAGGGAAGGCTTCTTGAGCAGGGGCCTCACCACCGCCTCTTTCAAGGCGGCCGGTAGAGACCCCTCACCCAGCGAGGCGTTCACCAGGCCCAGGAGCCAGTCACGCGTGACCTCCCAGGATGCCAGTACAAGCCAGGAGGGACGCGGGTCCAATAAACATGTGGTGGGTCGCAGACGTCCACGCAACCTGTCCAAATCCTCGATGGCAACCGAGTCAAACTCCTCCCAAAGCGGTCCCTCAAGACTCGCAACGGGCGTCTCTACTGAACCACTGAAAGGGGTCCATCCCATCCGGATTTGAGCGACTTTGTCCTGTAGATAATTCCCAAACTCCTCTGCTCTACCCTGTAAAGGGGCTTCCCGTGGTCTCTCAAACAAGAGGGAACGGGTCACCCGAAACAGGGCGGCAGGGCGGTTATCTGCAGACGCAATAAGAGCAGCGCAATGTTGACGTTTGGCCGCTCTTAGTGCCACAAGGTACGTCTTCAAATATGCTCGTGCCTGTGCTCGGTCAAATTCGGAACGGGAGGATCTCCAACGACTCTCTAGGCGTCTCTTGTGGCGTTTCATCACCCTTAGCTCCTCGGTAAACCAAGGTGCCAGGGTGGTTCTTCGTCGCAGGAGAGGCCGCAAAGGCGCCACCCGGTCTAGGGCCCCGGTAGCCGCACTATTCCATGCGACTACCAGGTCCTCTACTCGGGGGCGGGTCAGGTCCACAGGAGGTGGCCCAAGTTCCGTCTGGAACCTATCCGGTTCCATCAGGCGCTTGGGGCGGAACCATCTAATACCTTCCAGTTCCGCCTCCTCGCGGCGGGGGGTAGCACCAGGGAAGTCCAGCCGGAGAAGTGAGTGATCCGACCATGACAGGGGAATAGTGTCTAGATCCCCTATTCCCAGATCACTCATCCACTGGCCAGAGACAAAGACAAGGTCCAGCGTGTGGCCTCCCTCGTGAGTAGGGCCCTGAATTAACTGGGTCAGGTCCATGGCTGTCATGGAAGCCATGAACTCCCGAACCCCCTCAGACGCTTCTCCCATCGACGGCAGATTAAAATCCCCCATCACTAAAAGTTTGGGGGTCTCAACCGCCACCGATGAGATCAGCTCGAGGAGTTCAGGCAGGGCCGCTGACGTATAGCGAGGAGCCAGGTATACTATCAGCAGGCCCAACTGCCTCCCTGGGCCCCATCTCACGACAAGGGACTCACACCCGGATGTCTGTGGCACAGTGAACTCTCTCGGCTCTAAGTCTTCCCGGATAATCACTGCTACCCCACCGCCCCTTCCCTGGGCCCGAGGCTGGTGAAATGCTCGATAACCTGGTGGGCACATTTCCACGAGGGGAAGACCTCCCTCGTGGCCCAACCAGGTCTCGGTTATTCCTGCGAGGTCCGGCTCCCCCTCCAAAATTAGATCGTGGATGAGGGGGGCCTTATTGACAACGGACCTCGCGTTGCATAACAGCAGTCTCAGGCCTTGGGTCTGTAGATCCTGACCACCTAGTATGCAGGGGTTGGTACAAACGACCGGGAATGACCAAAAACCCCGGTCTCCCAACCGACTACGCGCTCTTGATCTGTCCTCGCACCTGCCCCTCCCCACGACCGTTGGTATCAAAGAGCCCTGCACAGGAATGCTATCTTCCCTCTCCTCCCCCACTCCGCTCCCTCCTCCTTTGACCACACCTAGACGCCTGGCTCTCCCATCCCTCCTGACCTGTTCCTCCCCCCCATCCCTGGAACCCCTTATAATTTTTAAAAGATTTTTAATTAAAAAACCCCTCAATGTGCGCTTCCGCCACCTCTCTGGGTTAATAAACCCGTCCTCAAGGTGGGCCCTCGAAAGGGCAGGAGGCCATACCTGCGAGAGGGGGGACTCTCGCAGTGGCAGTAGGTCAGACCTTGTGTACGTGAGAATCATACAAAAAATCACGGGGCAAGATTATTTCAAGTGCTGAAGATGGAATCATAGTTTGTCGTGAAATTGTCCTTACCCTAGATGGAAAGGGTAAGTTGGTGGGCTAGCCAACTAGCTAGATTTATCTAAGGAGGCGCTCAAGATGATATTGGAGCCGATTAAAGCAGGATGTTAATGAGAGAGCCATAGTCATGATAAAAAGAAAATTGATGGAAATCCAAGTTTTGGCAAGGGAGGCAATTGTCCATAGGGGTAGAAGGAAAAATGTCAAGCCTTCAGCAGATGACCACCAATCCCCCCGGTGTCTCTCCTCCATGTCCAGGCCCAGGGAGAGATGGCCATCTGCCTCCTCGGGGGTCCTGAAGCTCATCTTCCTGGGGGGTGTTGATCTCAAATCCGAGACCGCCATAGCTCCCTGAGGCTTTCCCAAGCCTCCTGGAGTTGGCAGCACTCTCTCTAGCCTCCCCGGGCCTCGTTCTTCTTCTGCAACTCCCCCGGAGAACCAGGGGTCATGGCGACCAGAGGGTGTGGCGCTCGGCGTCTCCGACTGCCTCCCCCGCCGCCGCCATTGCCAAAAACCTCGCCGCCTGAGCTGTGCACACCACCCGGGCAATCCTCACCTCCGACATTGTTGTTCAAAGCTTGCCACTCTGGCCTGCTTCCCTCCGGTCTGCTTCGCTCAGCTCCGCCCTCCACCAGCCGCTTCCTTTTAATCTACCCGACTCCATTCCACAGAATACGGCTGTTCATCAGCTGTTCGGTCAGCGCGTCTCCATGCCTCCATGTCTCCACGCGCTTCTCCGCTCGGCGCTCGGCGCCTCTCGCCCGACCAGCCGACCACCCGATCACCCTGCCCAACCAGTCCAAGCTAGGACAGAGCCGGGGGTGGTCGCCGACAAATCCCGACCCTCAGGATAAAACTGAGGGTCGGCAGCACCCCTCTCAGCAGGGAGGCCCCTCCGCAATCATACGGAGCTCACAGATCGGCCGCCATTCCCTCCGGAAGCTCCTCCTCCTATATTGGCCTATTATTGTACAGGTGCATAATCTTTTTATAGTCCTGGTCAGATTTAACCATCTAAGCAAAATCACCTTGCTATATCCTTATGAATTTAATAATTTTAACAAGATTGCAAATCAGTAGAAATCTTATACTTATTAACTATTAGATGCTGCCCTTTTATCAATTTATCATTATAATGAAGATGCAATTTAACTAAAGGCTTTTGGTGAATCCTAAAACATAATAAACAACAGCTTTTTTTGACATTTTCCATTCTGACATTTTACTGGAATTATAAAATTCCAGTAAATATCAATGGTGTCCTGACATTTACACTAATGGTGATCCCTGACTGTTTCTTTTACTTAAGTACTACATTTTTATTTAAAGCTTTTAGGACTGTTCATAAATGAAAGCATACAAATATAGTCACTGTATCACATGAAAATCCTGGTGGCATCTATGAGTCTTAAACTTATAATTACATAATTATTACAGATGATCTGGACTCATTTCAGTCTGGCCTCTGGCCAGATTACAGTACAGATTCAGCATTCATCACATTTGCTGATGATCTTTGGTGGAGCTAGGAGCCAAAGGTGGTACATCTATCCTAGTGCTCCTTGATCTCTTATACTTTTATACACAGTATCCTTTTGAACCAGCTGCAAGGGCTAGGAGGAAAGGCACTATCCTCAATGATTGATTTCAGTCAGTAGTAACAGGGGACGAGAAATTTTACCCATGGTGCCTCTTATGTGGGGTTTATCAAAACTCAACACTCTGTTCAATATCTCCCAAACACTGGGAAGATTATCTGATACTTTGCAGTATCTTCAGTATGTAGATGATATGCAACTTTACATTTCCATCCCAGGTTGCACGGATGAATCTGCCAATGTATTGACCCAGTGCCTGGACACTGCAATTGTTTGCACTACTTCTATAGTAACCAGAACTTCTAATCCATGGCTTAGTTCTTGAGATTGATACTGCACTGTATGGAGAAGTTGTGACTGCTTACAGCATCCTATTGTGCTATTAGTGGTCTTTCCTAAACTTCTGCACTGTGGAACTGTAGAATAGATTCCCCAAAGTCATACTGCTGATGGTAATAGCAATAGCACTTAAACTTGTATATCACTTCATAGTGCTTTGCAGCCCTCTCTAAGCAGTTTACAGAATCAGCATATTGCCCTGAACAATCTGAATACTCATTTTACTGACCTCAGATGGATAGAAGGCTGAGGGAACCTTCAGCCAGTGAGGATGGAATTCCTGGCTGTGGACAGAGTTAGCTTGCAATACTGCATTCCAGCCACTGATCCACCATGTCTCTTCAAGGTAAGATTAAGAGGTCTTTTGGATTTCATGGCCATCATTGCCAGAAAAAACATAGGCTTGATGCTTACTCATATGGACAAACACATGTTAGATTCAAAACATTGCATCATTTTCCATTGTCTACTTACATTTAAGCTGCACAATATCACAATGCAACAGCAACTGTGGAAGGGGCAAGGGGGTCAGTGTGATATAAACAGTGGTGTTCTGATGCAAACCCATATCTTTTCTATTTGTAATGTAATGTCAAATGCATATCCCAAAGGATAGAGCTTGACACCATTTTTCCCATCACTGTGCTTTGAACAGTGACAAATTGCTGTCTTTCTGATACTGGTAAGGATAGAAGACCTATAAAACTGGTTCACTCCAGCCGCATGATCCAGGTCATTTTTTGAGTGCTGTTGGAGATTTCCTCAATAATGTGAAACAGAGTTTTGCCACAGATCTGATTGTGGAGACACCAAGGTTGGATTAAATTGTTACAGGGCAGCTTTCATCAAACTATCAATCTCTTTATAAAGAGCTCCAGAAAATAAACAAGATAAGAATTATCTAGAGTAATGGTAGCAGAAAAGAAAGAGCAGATGAGATCAATCATGGGTATGTTTCTTTGCTTGGCCTAATTTAAAGTGAAACATGCTTACTTTTCATTTTATTACATTATCAGGATAATCCATTCATTATCGAAAGTTTCTTTGCAGAGAATATAGCTTATATTTGTTCAGAGATCGATATCAAAGTTTAACATGATGGCTGTTTGACTATTTGGTTTCACTGATCTTGCAGAAGCTGAGGAAATGGTGTCAGCCTCTGTTTCGCTATTTGCTTTCGGCTGCCATTGAAACGGGGAGGGGGGCTGGTATTTGGGAGGGGAAGTTTAAGTACAGGAGAGATTGTACAAAGGGAGTTTTGGTCTCGCCGTCTACTACGCATGCTGGAGATTAGCGCTTGGTGTCGGTCAAGGCTAACCGTCCTGCATACCAACCTGATGATGCTCCTTGAAGATGGAAATCACATGACACCTAAGGGATTTGCAGATTGGACACTGGAATGAGGGTTACCAGGGGAAGGGGGTTTGGTCACATATTGATATGTATGATTTCGCATGCTTTTGCCTCAGATCTTGCTTTGCTTAGCTGCTATATTTTCATAACCAGTAAAAGTACTCTTAATTCTGCAAAATGGAGTTAAGTGGTTTCTTTCTTGGTTGCTGAGGGAGGCCAGCTTGACATATGGATTATCTGTTGTATGGGCCTCTCACGTGTGATTTGGATTCATATTCTTTCTGGCTTCTTAGCTGTCTAATAAAGGCATCATGTGGCTGGAATTGGATTTATGTAGCTTTGAATGAGGCAGATATGCACCTTCTCCTGAAAAAAAATCTAGCCATTCACTTTGTTACAAATCCTTCCTATCTGGAAAAATGCAGATAATATGAGATGGAATCAGCTACAGAAGATCCTAAACGAAGTGGATTATCTAAATTCCTTCCTTTCTACAAGATTTTTTTTATAAAGCATTTGAGAGCTTTTTAAAATTTATTTTCAGCTGAGATGTGATGAAGTTTCTTGGAAGAGAAGTGTAAGGTCTTCAAAGAAAAAACAGAAAGTCCAGTTGCCTCTTGAAAAAGCACTTGGGATAACCATGACCTTGATTACTGAGAATCACCACAGATGTTTCTAGATTAAGGTCTAAGCATGAGACAGTTACTAGTGACTAGAAGAACTCAAGTTCTGAAGTATGGGAGTCTGTTCTTTAGGAATTTGACTTGCATTTGATTCTATGACCATCCTATATTGCTAAATCACCTATTTAGCAACTAGCATTTATCCTAGAAATCAGTTAAAATTAGCTGAAATATATTTGTTCAGTTCTTCTAAATAAATTTAGAACTTTGTAGATGGAAATATATACGGAATCAGTTATACATTCAGATCATGCAACAAATTTTATTTCCTCCCCCCAATTTATTTCAGATTACCTACAAGGCTGTTGGATCTTTAGATCCTACTGCTGACTTGTTGAACCAGAGAGGAAAAGTCTTCAAACTAAGGAATGAAACTCATCACCTGTTTGTAGGATTATATCCAGGAACTACCTATTCATTCACCATTAAAGCCAGCACAGTAAAGGGTTTTGGACCTCCCATCACCACACGGATTGCAACTAAAATTTCAGGTATTACTATTAAGGGGGAAATGGCATGCTGAGAAAATTCAGTTTTAATTTTGAATTTGGTAGATAGAGGGAAAATAATTAGCATTCTGTCAAAGTTAAAGCAATTAGCATCTTGGGCTGCATTTCTTAAAATGTTCCTATGGGGAAAATAATTTGTCAGATTTCTCATAAAACAGTGAGACAACCCTGTCATTTAATATTGTGCAGTTTAATAAATAATAAAATAATAGTGGGTGGGGTTTTTTGTTCTGTTTTGTTTCCAGTTAAGCATTGCTTTCTGAATCTGTTTAATTTTAAACAGAAATTGATCTCGAAAACATTTCCTTCATCACTAAGCTTTGTGCAATCTGCAGATGCATTTAGCAACAAAAATGTCTGTAACTGTGTTACTCTCTGCTGTGCATTTATGTAAAACATATTCATATTCACATATAAAGAAATTATAGAATTGAGAGGATACAACACATTGCTTCTTTTGCTTTAATATAAATAAGGGTCAACATTTATTCGTTTAGATTTTGAAATCATTAAAACACAAAATTGAGATTTCAAGAAATAAGCTTAATTTCTTTTGTTGACTTTACACTTTGTGCTAAACACATAGTATGATTTGATTTATGTCGGGCTTAAGTCAATGCCCGAAAGGGGTCTGCTCATGCAAACTGTTGCATTGCTTTAGAAACAGCCTCTTGCAAAGACAGCTGTAAATTAAGATGTGAAATTGGAAAGCGAGCAAGAGATATTTAATCAAACATAAAGGAACATGGAGAGAAAAATAGCAAGAAAGCCAGTTCTTCCTAATTGGGTTAAAAATTCAACCAAATGTTCACTACTACAAAAGAAAAACAGCATCAAAAAGCATGTTGCATTTGATTCCCTTCTACTGGTTGATTTACAGAAACATAAATATTTCTGTTGTTCCACAGCCCCATCAATGCCAGAATATGATACGGACACCCCTCTGAATGAAACAGAGACCACCATTACAGTCATGCTGAAGCCTGCACAGTCTCGTGGTGCACCAGTCAGGTAATTTTCTCTCTCTCCTTGTTTAGTCTTCTTCTTCTGCAAAAATGCCATGACGTGTCATTCCACAGTTCTAGATTATAAAAAAGAAGAATTATAACAAAACAAAGAAAGCTACAATGACACCACTACTTCAGGAAACCATTGTAGCAGAGAAAGATACAGAGCAAGTATCTCTAAAAATAAATTCTGAAATTGATGGTGATTGCACTGTGGTCCAAAAGACTCAAAAATCTATGAAAACTGGAAAGAATTCCCCAAAGGTTTCTCTGAGAACTAATTTAAGCATTCTGTTCTCTCTGGATTTCATAGCAGAATGAATGCTAGCATCAAGCCATGTCTGCTAGTATTCATTTTTCCCTATCAAAAATTCTACATAGAAAATACGCACATAAAAAGTGCTATTGAAAGTTGTGGGCAAAAGGCTGCAGGTTAACTTTGAAGGAACATTTATTTTTTTTCTGAAGTTTTGTAGAACTGGTCCTTCAAAGCATAGCTACATAGTTATATCCTGTTTTTGAAAATAAGAGTTGAGACACTACCCTTTTTAGTTTTGAACAATTAAAACTATCCCCAAATAGTTGGTTTGTGACTTGGTCCCTAGATGGGGGGAGGGATTCAGAGGAGCAGGTGAACTTACACAGTGCCACTCTGAAAACTATTCAAGTCAGCCATAAATTACAGCCAGTCAATCTGCTCTGAGTTGCATTTCAGTTGTACAGGTCTTTTGGACCCGATGCAGAAACAAAGGTACAGTTATTCACTTTTAGGCAAGATTGTTGATAAGGTGATATGTTTGCAGCTTCAGAAGACCAAGAATAAACAAATGATTGGCATTGTTTTCAGATTATTTCTGACAGAGATATAGTACTGAGATAATATTGATCACCCTTGTAGATTACCTTTAGTAGGTTTATTGGGATGGGGTTGTGTATCTAATCTGTTTTCTATTTTCTGAGTGGCCTTCAAAACACAGCATCCTTCTGAAGTTGCTTTGAAGTGAAGTGTATGTTGTTATAATTCTTTCCACCTTATCAGAGGTGATTCTGGGTGATGCACAACAATCAAATGAAATCATAACATTAAAACATCATTATATAAACAATCATTATAACATGCACACAATCAATATTAAAATCATTAAAATGAAAATATACAAACCACAGATGGGAAAAAAAAACCATAGTAACCATATATTACCCACAACAAAAATGTTGTTTAGAGAACCTTATAGGTTGGAGATGGATGGATAGATGAATGGATGGATGGATGATAATTTTTAATCAGCTGATGATAATCTGAAGAAGAAGAAAAGTAGCAACAGTGGAGGAGTCCGTCTCTTGCATAACACATGCTGTACATACGTAATCAGAACATTACCATTCACTGATAATAGAACAGGTACACCAGAGGCAAATAGAAAGCAACAAGAGATAGCAACTGTCATGTTTTTGTGTAGTTGTAGCAACAACTACTGTGTAGTTTTTTGCAGCCTAAAAGATGGTGAAAGGCCCTCTAAATGAACAGTGCAGTCTTTACCTGTTTTAACACTGGGCTATAAAATTAATGATGTAACTGCTACAACAAATATTTTAATTTCCTAATTGACTTAATAGACTCATATGAATATGCACTCATCAGTAATAAAGCTCTTATCTTGCTTAACTAATGAAAGACACACTAATACTTCAGTTGTTAGCTGTAATAGAGTTAACATAGTATATGTTTTACATCTAAGGTGCTGGTTCCAGGATGCATCTAATAACCTATCCTTCAAATTTTATCTCAGGTTAATATATGCATGTTTAGGATTGGTAAATATTGGAACAGTTCTTCTATGACAATAGCCCACATATTTACAGATTTTTTATAAATATAAATACCTCCATCAAAAAAAATCAATACATATTTTCAGCTCTTAAGTAATATTATGCATTGGTTGAAATCAATGTTTCACTTTCAAAGTAAAAATAGCAATAGTACTTGGACTTAAAGAGTGCAGAGAAGAGCAACAAAGATGATTAGGGATCCGGAGGCTAAAGCATAGGAAGAATGGTTGAAGGAATTGGGTATGTCTAGTTTAATGAAAAGAAGGACTAAAGAGTGCCATAATAGCAGTGTTCCAATATTTGAAGGGCTGCCGCAAGGAAGAGACTCCAAAGTACCTGAAGTTAGGACAAGAAGCAATGGATGATGGAAACTAATCAAAGAGAGAACAACCTATAACTAAGGATAAATTTCTTGACAGATCAAACAATGAGCTGTGGATACTCCAACAATGGTGATTTTTAAGAGATTTGATGAATTTGTTTGAAATAGTATAGGAATTCCTGCTTAAGAAGGGTTTTGGACTAGAAGACCTGCAAGGTCCCTTCCAACTCTATTATTCTGATCCCATGTGATTTGCTATGCATAAGTCTTTAGGAATTCATATCTATCACCAGAATATGCATTTCTTATTAAGATAACTGTAGCTGTACATCAGCTTATCATATTTGAGAAGATACTCAGTAACATTTAAACATTTCAGCTTCTTATAAAGGAATATATTTAATCAAGTGATTATCACTTTTCCAGTGAAATTAACAGATTTAATGTGGATAGTTTTACTTTGCCTCAATAAGACCCCATGTAAATCCCACAAGATTCAAACCTCTAAAGTGAAGTGTTTATATTAGAAATATTGTTAGATATTTCACATTAGAAATATGTATGAACTCCAAAACTAACTTCCTCTCATATTTTTTTAAACAAACAATTTTCCTACTTCTGGGGAATACTTAAAAACAAAATATATTTCCCTACTCCTTTTTTAATGAATAAATGACAAAGTACTGGAAGAAATGATGGAATGTAAACAATTATTCAGTTCTTATTTTGGAATATGAATGAAGAAAGCTTAATTTATCACTGAACTCATTTTTATCAAAATGAACACATTATGTTTCTATGTGTTTGTCAATTAGCAAACTATATACAGTGATTGCTATATGTTGTTGGACACCAGAGTGTGCTATGTTATATATTTTATATATTTCTTTTCTAATTCTGTTATGTCTTCTGATTTAATTTTTGCTGTTGAACACTCTTAAAAACCAAAATTAAGCTATCTCCTGTAAATCAATAAGCATCTATCAAAAACTGTGTGAAAATCTTTCTGAAAACCTTGTTCCTTTATATAATCACCTGTAAAAATAATTTAAATGTCAATGCAGATCTCTTCATACAAATACATACAAACATCCAATATGTGAGAAGTCTATTAAAATGAATATTTCTCCTCACAGATTCAGTTGCAAAATCAACATGAGGCTTTCCTTTCCACTGATTTCCCCCCAATTTGGATTCCACATGCTCTTTCATTAAATTCACTTTCTATTCATTCTATTAGATCTGTTGATCTGCAAATATTGAAATTGCTAATTGTACCCTTCCTGCCTCCCTCCCTTCTGTTCTTCCCTCCCACAAAATAATGTGTGAAACATTCAGAATCTCCCCCGTTTCTCATCGTAAAAGCTCAAAGCACAGTCATGTTTTGTATTCATTGCTTTCCCATGTATACATATGAAGTGACTACAACAAAATTTCAAAACATTTTATCTATGTGGAATCTGCCCAAACACATTCATTTTTAGGTCTCAAAATAGCTCTTACACCCTTTCAACTTATTCATTCGCTTTACATAACAGATTATTTTTTTTCCCCCTGGGATTGCATTCATTCAAAATGAATTACAGAATAACATACTTGGAAAGTCCTTGGAGATCATCTAGTTGAACCTCCTGCTTAAGCCAGAGATCCTATACCATTTCAAATGATTGTCCATTTTTTTCTTAAGAGCATCCAGTGATGGACACCTCACAACTTCTGGAGGCAACTTGTTCCCCTGATCAATTGTTTTAACTATCAGGAAATTTCTTCTTAATTCTAGGTTGGTTCTCTCCTTGATTAGTTTCATCCATTGCTGTATTTTTCCCCAAAAAAACAGGTTCTATTATTTGATTCTTCAATTATCATTATTCACTTGAATGTAACATTCAACTATCATCAAAATACGCATTTCTATTTTTCATATATACCCACAGTAACTCAATAAACATCAATTCATACTTTCAGAGACATATTTTAGCCCTTTAATGCTTTATTAAACCCTTTCTGTCATTTTCCTTCATGTATTCATCAGTATCATTCAACATAATCAGGCTTTCATTTAGCTCATTACATTCTCTACTTTTTCCTACTTTCCAGACATACATTTACCTATTTTCCTTTATTTTTGTTCATTCATTTATGTTAATAGCAATGTACAACTCTTACATTCCAAGTCAAAATCTTTCCCATACTGAAAATTTGCTGAAAGATGTTTATCTTAGCTGCCAATCATAGCCTTGTCTGATATGATAAAAAAAAGCTTTCTTACTAAGAAAGGTGTTCCTTATATTAGTGATTTTATCTTTTCACATGCAACTTTTTTTTTTCTGACAATAACAATAGCACTGGTTACCCTTGGTACAATAGCCTCCAAATTCAGTTCCCACCAACTAGGATATATATACAGTATACTGTCCCATGCCAAGGATGCATCCATCAAATTAATTAAAAATGAATTATCACACCTGTTTTCTATAAAAATAATGCAAATAGGATAGGATAGGATATGAATAAGACTACTATAATCTATAGAGTAGAGTAGATTTTACAGCTGAAGACAGATGAAAAATTTACTCTCTGGTTTTGGTGTGCAATGAGCAATAATTGTCATGGCATCATGAATCAAGCTCTAGAAGCCCAATTTCTGATCATTGGAAGATCTCTAGATATGTACCTCAGAGGTTTTAGAGTGGAACTTTACTGTCCAATTGTGTATCAGGGCAGAAGGCAAGTCAGAGTAACCCTAGTTGAAAGTTTATGCTGCTTTACTGTGAGCATGTCATTTTGGTATGCTGAATTGACACTGTTGGAGTAGCTGATATACACAATATATTAAACAAATAAGAGATTTTTACTCTGGATACTATGATCTAATATTGTATACAAGTGAAAATACTATTTGCAAAACCAATATGTTTTTCTACCTACAATATATACAGTATAGTATAAGAAAGATAATATAAGAAATAAAGTTTAGCCTAACATATACTCACAGATAAGCTGAGAATTTCACTTTACAGATTCACCCCAAAATTGGATGGGCTTATCCGAGAGTGTACAGTATGTTGTTTGCCTTAGATTTGTAGAATATCTGTATATTCTGTATACAGTTGTGTGTAAGCCCAATCGTGGATAACCAGATGCTCACATTTTTAACCAAAATATTTTAACCAAAATGAGTCCCCTCACTAAGCCAATTCTGAAAGCAAAAACATGGAATTTTGAGAGTTGGCTTATCTGCAGTTAGTGAGTTTTTCATGGTAATTTGGTTAAAAATGTAGGGGTTGATCTGCGGATGGGCTTTTAGACAAGTATTAGTTAATTTTCCTCCCTTTCAACTCTCTTTTTCTTTTCTTTTTTTCTGTTTCTTCTCCCCTCTTTATCTCAATTACTGATTGTAGAATGTCTGTGAGTTTTCTCCCAGCTATCGGGATGCCAAACAAAACCTTTAAGTCACAGAGTTCCACTGTCCAGGATCTGAATCTCTGTACACATAACAGGCTCCACACTTCTGGTCTTTCTGTGCTTTTACAAGGTGCCCCAGATTTTTTATTCCTAGTCTTTCCCTTCATCAAAAGGCTGGAATCTCTGCATTATTCTGTCATTCAATGTTCCAGTTGATTTCCTCACCATCATCAATGAATTTCTATTCTTTTTTCCTTAATCTTTTTATATACTAAAAACAAAGTGCATGCATACCACGGTACATGTCTATTCTAGCATTTCATCTTTTTTTTCATCTTTTTCTGCATATGTGTTCTTGGTCTTACACTGAGTCCATTGTCTTCCCTTAAAAAATGACCTTGGCATAGACCCAACCATTTTTCTTCAATGCTTCAGCCTGTCCCAGTCATTACTATGTGGTGAAGCCTTTTATTAATCATTTGGAGCTTAATCTAGAATAACCATATGGTATTAAATGATTATATGGATATTCTAGAAGGTGCCTCAAAGACAAAATACCCATTGAAAGGAGGTATCACATCTGATATGGTTGGTGGCAAAACTTTTTTCTCATTCTTTTGCATCCACTGCCCATTTACTAGTCTACACAAACAATTGTCCCAAACTGACCTCTGTAGGGACTTCCTAATGTTCCTAATTCTAACAGTTTAAAAACATCAGTTGCACAAATCCCATTCATATATGGAGGGTTGGAGGATTTCTCTCATTTCTCTCATACAACCAATTCCATTGTATTTAAGTACAATGACAATAAAGATTATACTTATGTATTTTACAAAAAAATCATTTCTATTCTCTCAAATATTTGGAACACATGTAATGTAATTTTGTTAGATTTCCCCCCCCCCCCCAATCATTTTACAGATTACTTGAGCTCACTGTTCTCAATAATATGATGTTATTTGTAAATTTCTTTTTCTTACTGATCCTTTCTTGCTATAACTAATTAATAAATGAATATGAATATCCCCTGTGGATATTCAGTATAGATTACCCAGATCTAGCTAATAGCCACATCTCAGAGGAGACACAAACATGGCACTCTGTATCTTTTTATGCCTTATATCAAGCTATCTGGAACAAATTCCTTCTATGCTTTGGATCTAAACACAAAGAAAGAGATGACTATGTTCCCCATTTTTCTGTATATTACCGAGACATTTCAAGACTTAATTATATCACAGGTATATAAATTATGGAAACATGTTAATGCTCCCATGATTAAAATTATAGAGAGACTAATTGGAAGAGGATAAACTGAAATGAGGAATTCTTAATTATAGTTTGCTTTGAGATATTAATTTTCCTCCATAATGAATGCATAATTCTTCAAACTAGAAAAAAGCCTATTGCATTAATGTGTTAACTGAAGATAGAATTGGGAATTGTCATAAATGCATAGTGAAGATACAAAAGAAACTAATGAGAGTGTAAGTATAGTACACCCTGAGTTATTTTGTCTATAAGAACTAGTTAACTAAAAAAAATACAGAAAGTTTATGTAGATTCTTGTGAACTTTGGGAATGACAAAATTTATAGAATACATACATCTCATGGCCTTATGATCATTCATGCCTTGGTGACTTCTCAGTTGGACCACTACAATGCACTCTACTTGAAGACAAAAAAATGTTACAACTTGTCCAAAATGTGAGGAACTGGATGTGCCTTGGTTTGCCGATGTCATACTGCTATTAAGCAAGCTGTACTGGCTCCTAGTTTTGTTCTAGCTTTTAGTGTAATCCAAGGTGCTAATTTTTTAAAGCCCTACCTTTATCAGGGCCAAGCTTTTGGTGGGACGATCTCTTCTATCAAGTTCAATAGGGTGAACATGCTCCAGACCTCTTTCCTTAAATGCCATTTTCTAGAAGAATGTAAGAAACTCCTTTTTCCATAGTAACATTTCTCCTGGGATCGAGATTTCTAGCAAAACATAAAAGAGTTGCCTTTTCTTTCAGGTACTAAAATAAGTTGAGGTTGGAGTCTAGAGAGTGTACTGCTCAATGAAGTGGATGTTCTTGATTAAAACTTTATTAAGTTTTTGCATATAATTGTCTTTCTTTATTTTCATAAACCATCCAAAATTGTATTTCATAAAATGGATGTCCATATAAATCCAAATAAATGTGATTGTTTTTAAGTCAATATTTAAAATGGGATTGTAACCATTATTTAATTATTTTAATACTGCATAATCTTTTGCAATAAGTATGTGAAATAGTGACTTTATTTCCAATATTCTTCATGAAGAGGATTACCCCTAGGTTTACTACATAGGTGAACCTGTCCCTGTGCTTGTGTATCACTGTTTCTTTGCATTGTTTACAGTAAACAGATTTAATTGGGAGACAATAAATTTCCTGCTTTTTAAATGTCCCTAACAAAATGTGATGGTTTAACTTCGAGATTAATGGTAGAATCTTTGGTATAAACCAGATTTCAATTACTTTGTTATTTTTGTCATCCAAAGTATCTTTTTCCAAGAGTAAAATTGAAAGATGACAAAGTTTTGTCGCTCAGCATTTATGATGGTAGTTTTCATAGCTATTTGTTACAATTGTTGTTACTGGAATATCTCTTCAATTTAACATTTGTCTAGATTGATCATCTTTTTCTCAAATTGAAGCCATCTGTTTATTTTATGGTCACAGATCAACTTTCCTGTGAATTTTTCAGTTTAAGAAAATTAAGTCTGTTACCTCTTCAATTGTTTGCATTGGGTTGGCATTGCACATTAATTGTTTAGCAAGTGGCTGGCTATATAAATTGGGTAGCTAAATAAATAATAATTTTTAATACTTAATAATATACTGGCTTCTTTCATCTTCAACAAGATTTTATAAAGACTTCCTTATCTCCATTCATCAAAAAGTCTGGGACTGTTAATATTTCTCCTAGCAAGTCCAATATCTATTTCTTTTAGTCCTTGATTTCTTTTGATACAAATTATCAAAGGTTCATAAAAAACAAAATCCCTCCAAAAGGATTAAAGTGTCATAAAAACACAAGGTGATAGTAACAACTGAGGCATACTCAGTTGTTCCATATTCTGTATTAAAAACCATACAGAACAGTTTAAGCAGAATTTTCATTACCTTGAGCCCAATCTCTAACAGAATCTGGCTCATTGAAATGGTTACACTAAATATTCATTAGAATACTGTTGGGGATTTTCTTACTTCATCTTAAATTTGGCATATACACTTCTAATTTGTGCATGCAGGAATTTTAAATTTCTGGGCATAATTACAATTAGGGCTTTGATCCTGAATCCAATTCAGAATGAGGCATTGTTTTAACTTATCAAGGCAGAACAGAACTAAGTGGTCTTCTTGATTTTCTATCTCCGATAACATTGTTTGGGATCTTAGCACACCGGAAAAGATAATGTGTATTAAGACATAAAGAGGGTTTTAAAACATAAAGTATTTCGGTGTCTTCTAATATAAAAATGCCTTGGTGGAATCAAGGAATATTGAATTAAAATACTGATGCATTTTCAAATTAGAATAATCAATAAAATACTGAAGAGAAATGTAGCACTCTTGCTACCCTTGTAGGTTCTGATGAATGCATGTGAAAAATAGGAATGAACTCCATTAGGATAGATGCAGGCTTTGTGATCATAATTTAGACAGCTATTTTCTTTTTCAGAATTCTAGCTGCTACTTAATACATTATTTATGACATTATAATAATTGGGGGAAATAATGTTTATTGAAGAGTTGCCAAACTCTGCTGAAAAGATATCAAATCCCATTCAACAAGTTTTCCTAAAGTGCATATCTTAGATAAATTGGTTAAAGAAAGTGTAAGAGGTAGAAAATTGTCTGCCTTCCCAATAGATCACACAGAAAACAGAACAAATGAGCGAATTCTACTTTATTGTAGAGCTACATTGATAGAAATTTGCAAGCCCAAAAGTACAAATCTCCCTGTCTTTTTTTTTTACAGACTAAGAAGTTAGGGAAGTTTCTTTAAATTTTCTTTTTATGCTTGTTATGCAGCTACAGGAACATCTACATCTCCACATTTGATTGTTCTCTAGGCAGTATCTCACCACCACCACCACCACCATCACCTCCAGTCTCCCAAGGTCATTTTCACATACTATTGCAGAAGTCATAGGAATGGAATTGTTCCAGATATCTTGATATCATTGCTTATTTATTTATTTAGCTTATGCCATTCAATGTCAGGCAAATCTGCAAATGCTAGTCACAATGCAGTCCGGACAACCTGTATTGCTCTCTGCATTCTGTTTGGCACTTGCATGCCCATCCTTGGTGTACCAAGAGTGGCCGCAAACTAACTTCATACCAGATAACTAGTGGCACTTGGGTTGCTGCCTCTTCTGGGCTCCTTGGCTGGTCTTCCCTTGTCTTGTCTTGTGCTATGTTGCCTCACATCCAGCCAGGTCCAATACTGGCTTCTCCTCTCTTATACATACAAATGCAGCTAGGTTTTTGCCACCAAGGGAAAAAATCATTTATCTACTTGCAATATGGTTTTAAACTGCTGGGTGAGCAGGAGCCAGGGAATGAACAATGAGAGCACACTGGACCTTGTGGAGCCAGGATCGAACCTGGCTGGCCAGAGTGCAGACCATTTCTGGCCAGCAGTTCCAACATCATTAAGCCACTGTACCACTGTGTCCCTTTCATATTATTGTTAAAATAATTGTACAATTTATTAGAATGATTCTGATGCAACCCACACTTCAAAATATACTCAACTCTTTATTATTGCATATATTACAATCTCTTTATCCTGTCTATATTTGACAAAGATTAACTTTATTCTTGAGTAAAATCAAGATTATTTTGGGATTAAAGAGCATGCAGATAGGAAATTGGGGGGTATAAGTGTGTTCGTTCTTTAGTAAAATAACGAAGACTATGTATTGCTCTTATTTCTAAACAATTCTATAATTTAGAATGAAAAATGTGGTTATTTTTCCTGTGTTCAACATGTTTCCAGTATGTACTTTATTTCAAAGTTTTTAAATAATGTTGTATGACTAATTAAAGTTACTTCTTGGAAGTCCCAGACATCCACTGAAGGTTAAACATTTACAAAATGTGTAGATGATGCCTTGAAAGAGAAATGAGTTAATCCTTCGGTCTGTGTCAATTTCACATATAAATTGGTTGAATTTAAAGGTTATCATGCTGGAGTATTTGTCAGATAGTAAGCCAAGACATATTTAATACCAATTTAAGTTAAATTGGAAGATACTTATTATGAAGAAGGGATATTCTAGAAAAATGTGTTATTATATTTGAATTGCATGATAACTTTGACAAATAGAAAGCAGCAGACGGTTGACCTTTTCTGAAATTAGAAACTAAGTAAATCGGTCCTATTAGTAGTTGGATGGAAGACTAACAGAATTCTAGCATTGTAAACTAAGCTTGGAAGTAAAAAAAAGTCAAGAAGAAAGCAGTCACAAACTACCTTATATAGCATTGCCAAACAGGTACATAAATATGTTTGTGAAGTCACTAGGACTCAAACATAAGTACTGAGGTAGAATGAATTACTTCCTTTACATCTGCTCTGAGTATCCTCCAAATTCTCAACAATGGTCACATTGTCGGGTGAATTCTGGGAGATGAAATCCACACATTCATCTAGATGAGGGTAGGCGAACCTAACATCTAGAACAATTAGAGTTCTAATGCAATGGTTTTGTCTTTTGAATTCTGTAATTAGTTTCTGGATTACTCTATTGTCTACATACAGTTTCACTGGTACATTCTGGTGGGTGCTCTGTGGACTGCAAAATGAATCTTTGTGGTAAGCTGCGTAAGGCACAGATGGTAGCCTACTCATTCTAAATTCAGACAACATAAAAAATACCCCTTAATAATTAACACAAACATAATATGGGCTTAATCACACAGCTGGACTATAGGCTATATAACAAAAGTCTTCAAGATCTTATGAGAGATCAGCGGGATGGGATTGAATCTAATCTCTAGTGAAATGATTTTCCAGAGGTAGGGTACAAGGGAAAAATTATATTTCTGGGCCCCACCAGAGGAACCCCTCTAATAATTCTTCTGTCAGATCTGACAGCATCCTGGTTCGAAGCTATGAAGACCTTTTAAGATAACCACTAGCACTTTGATGATGACCTGGGAGCATACCAGCAACCAAGGCAATTCATGCCAAACAAGGAACATACAGTATATAACTGACAGGAACGACTCACACTCTGGTCAGCCCTTCTTTATTCTTCTATTACCTGGAAGGAGATATAGAAGCATAGGCAGCCGCACAAATAAGCTGATGAACAGTTTTTATCTGTGGGCTGTCAGACTTCTGAATGAAAAATAACTCTACAACAATATAGTACAATTGACTTACGGAGCCGGCACAATGTGCAATGAGTTCACATAGTACAATAGGACTGGGTGTTTGTTAGGATTCACTGGACTAGAGATTTTTTGTCTTTTACTGTGAGTTATATTGTGTTGGGAGGGCATGCACCAGTGGTGGGATACAACCGGTACACCCCAGTACAGGCATACCAGTGCCTGCTGGGAGCACCAAGTACTGTTCCAGTATGGTGCTGCGGAGGGCCTGCCCACCCGTTCTCCTTACCTCTATTTGAGCCGACCAGGGCATTTGCGCATGTGCAAGGAGCATACGGCGTCTGCTTGATGCTCCGCCAAGCAGCTGGAGTGTCGCAGGTGGTGGGTGCCCATGCACATGCTGCACATGTACACGTGGTGGACGCCTGGCCCCGTTGCAGTGTACCGGTTGTAACAGGAGCCGGAACCCACCACTGGCGTGCACAAAGGGAGGCTCAGCCAATCTCATTGTACCCATGTTGTACTCTGACAATAAAGTTTTGAATTGAATTAAACTGAACTGCTTGCATGGCTCCATTTTTCCTCAGCTGAAAGTTCTGAATATTTTTCAAGAGTAATTTTGCCAGAATATTTTGAATTGTGAACCTGAACCTATCAATGGGTTTGTGCAGAGTTTCAAGCTATTTGTATTTATTTATATAAAATTAAAAAAAGAGAAAGCAACTCGGCTGTATACAGAAATTGAATTATTTTCCCTGAGGGTGAGGAAAATTATGACCCACACTGATTAGAAATGTGTTGCTGATAAAACTGATGACTTTTTTTTTACTTAGAAAGGGAGGAGTTTCTATGTTCTTGTTTCTGTGATACAGTTATAATGATAATTTGACTGGCCTACTCTCTCTCTCTCTCTCTGTGTGTGTGTGTGTGTGTGTGTGTGTGTGTGTGTGTGTGTGTGTGTGTACGTATGTAGTCATAAACATGACTCTTGCTGCAACATAGAAGCTGGCCTTGAATTCAAGGAGCCAGTTCTCCATGAGATCTCCCAACAAGATTCCATTGAGCTCATTTAGAATTGTAAACAAGCCTGCTGTCAAATGTTTTATTTGAGAGGCTCTGATGAACAATATTCTCTCCTTCCAGGGCATTCAATAAGAAAAAGAACCCCTCATCTCTGGTATGAGCTTTCTACAGCTCATCCATACACCATTAAGAAAGGATATATTAAAACACTTGGACATTAAAGCACATATACAAGCATTTTAAGCAACACCATGCTATTGAATCAATCGGATTAATTTTCCAGTGTCCTGGAATAAGGCTAACTCAAAATTAATAAGCTGTTTTCTCTCACACATAATAGATGGAAGAGTTCCCTCAAATGTAAATAAAGTACATTTCAAAAGCACAGTATTTAAAGAAACGTTCTGTTACGTACCGACGCGACCCGCCCCCTTCTGTCAATCAGGCAGAGCAATAGCTGATTGGTTGAATTTGGGTTGTATTCAGGCCTGAGAATTGGAGCGTTCTTATTGGTTAACGCTCTGACAGCTGCGATTATAAAAGAGCTGTCAGAGCGTGAGTTGTCGTTCTGTTCTGGTTTCAGTTGAAATAAAGCCGTTGTTTTGAACCCAGAGTCTCAGCATTCCCTCAGACGCTAAGTACATTAAATGTTATTCCTCTGTCTCTTGGCAAAAAATTCTCATTGCACAACAAAACAAAAGAAAACAAAACCTCATAGAGCTATTGTTCTCTACTTTCTCTTCTTGGCTGTTTGATTCCTCCCCTTAGATCAGGTCTCCAATCTGCTTCTCTTCTTAGTTTCTTCCTGGCTGTTCAAACTTTGATTCTCCCCCAGGCAATTCACTGTGCAACTTTTTTTTAACTGATGAAACCATCAAGCTATCTTCCTCTCTGCATGTTGGATTACTTGCCAAGTGATGCTCCTGAGTCCATTGTATCCTCAAGCTATCCCTCTCTCCTCGTTAGCAGTATGGAGTAGAATCCCAGGCAGACAAACAATGCAAGGGAAAAATCTCTCTCTCTTTCTCTCTCCCTCTCTCTCTCTCTCTCTCTCTCTCTCTCTCTCTCTCTCTCTCCCTCCCTCCCTCCCTCCCTCCCTCCCTCCCTCCCATCCTCCCTCTCCCTCCCCTTCCCTCTTTCCTCCCCCCCTTTCTCCCACTCTCTTCCCCCCCTCTTGTAAAGTTATTTTTTTAGCATGGTCATAAATTCAGGTAGTCATTAAACAGGACATCAATACACAAGAACTACTTGCATTTTTCCAATTCTTACATTCAATCTCCTGCCATTCTACTTTTGAGGACAAACTCACTCCTCACACTCTAGGGCTTGCTGAACTATAATCCTCAGGACCAAAATGTGTAATAATAAGGTATTGTGATTATAGTTCATATAATATCATACCTTGTTTAACTCTTTAACCTTTTTCTGACTTGGCTTCTCAACGTTGTCACTCATTCAATTTATTGCAATCCTAGGATTTATTGCAATCCTTGCAATCTTAAAGGTTTCAATGTGATTATACAAGTTATAAATTCATTCAGGGATGTAGATTTTTCTGCCGCTCCATAATGTTTAATCGTACCATGGTGTCCCTTACACAAATGATGCTCAGTCAACAACTGAAGGAAGATTCAGTTGAATGTGCTTATAAGTCTTTCAGAATTCAACAAAACTTTGTTGTTCCTTTTCTTTCTGTTCTTCATTCCAATTCATGTGGGTCGTCATTTGGACTTTGAAGTATGGAAACCAGTTGGCAGGAGCATTTCAAAATGGAATTAAAAATATCATCACATCCCCAATTCACCCTGTGGAGCCACACATTTGATCTGGTGCTTTACCTCACAGCAAGTAGTGTGCAAGCAAAAGATAAAAGACATCAACTTCAATCATTTGTCATGGTCAGATTACTATCTGGTCACTTTGGGACTCACAGCTACTACTGTCCTTCTTAGAGGGTGTGGGGCCATTAAGATAATTTATCCCTGGCACCTTATGGATCCAATTAGTTTCCTCATACATTTGGGAAATTTCTCAGTGATCTAGGAGACAGCTGTATGAGTTGCTTAGCTGAGTTCTGTAGCAGGGAGACAGCAGAAGTGCTCAATAGGAGTACTGCTAAGTGCCAATCCAATTCAGGCCGATATCATTGCAGTAAAATTCTACTACTTTTCTTCACTTATTACATTTGTAGAGTGCTGGTCAGCAGTGCTATTTAGTGCAATTCTTGGGATTTTTCTACAATAAATGCAGACACCTGAACTCTACTGATATCCATTTTTTATTGCCAATACTCTGCTGAATTAGGTTGTTTTTATTATACACAAAAAGTTGTTTATTCCTATCCCATTACATTTTTCTGGTCTTTTTCAGTGTCTACCAGCTTGTTGTAAAAGAAGAACGGCCACAGAAATCACGAAGAGCTGCAGACATCATTGAATGTTTCTCTGTTCCAGTGAGCTACAGAAATGCTTCGAACCTTGACTCCCCCCATTACTTTGCAGCTGAGTTGAAACCAGTCAATCTTCCAGTTACACAGCCTTTCACAGTAGGAGACAACAAAACCTATAATGGCTATTGGAATGCTCCACTTTCACCATTGAAAAGCTACAGTATTTACTTTCAGGCACTTAGCAAAGCAAATGGGGTAAGTGCATCACGAGCAAAATTCACTCAATTTACCAATAAATCCCCAGGATCTTTAAAAAAAAATCCAACATGCCAAACCATGCGATTGTTTTAATATTTGAAATGAAGCATCTTGTATTATCACAAGTGTATCTGAAGTGTATAACACATTTGCTTGAAGTGGGTGGAATTAAAGTGATTATCACTGTCCATTGCAACATACAGTATTTATTAGCTTGTTTGCAGTAGGAAACCAAGTTGGAAACTTGACCAAGATCTCTTTGATAGAACAAAAAAAGTCTCCTTCCACCACACCTCTATTAACTTCCCTAAAATCTCTGGGAGGGAAAAAGAGACTATATTTTCTGTCTCTCAATAAACTACAGAGTAAACCAAGGGAGATTGCCCAGGCATAGAATTGTTGGGAGAAGATGAAAATCTCCACTTTCTGTAAAGGTTAGGGAGAAGAAGGATAAACATATGTGGGAGGTTGTGGTTTATTTTCTTGTTTGAAGCACCCTCCAACTTATAAATAATGACAACCCAAGAGATAATATAATTTCAAATCATACATATATATAAAAAAAATCCAAGTTTACGCTTCATTCTAAAATTATTTAATAAGAGGTGCCAGTCCTAACTACTTCCAGCTATCATTTTTCCTCCTATAAACTTCACTTTATAGACATTGCTTGGCATAGAAAAGGAGCATTAAGAAAAACCTCTATTTGATTGCACTGTTAATCTAAGATTCTTTCCTAGTAAACAGTATCTCCTATTTTCAACACAATTTCAGATTAGCCTCTTTTAATGAGATTTGTATCCATCTATTTATCAATGCCTGGCTCTTCCTCTTTCCATGATATTTTAATTAAATATGAATTGGTCACAGTAAAAAATGAAATTTCAATGTTGATTTTGTCCTCGGGAGAAGCATTTACATCAGTTAATATAAACAGAATGGTTTAATTGGATAAAAAATGTAATCTCACTTGTGTTTTCATTTCTAATTATTGCTTTCTGTCCTTGATAAAGTTCTTGGATTTTCTTCTGAGGTTAGAGCGCAGAATCCAGAATATTAAGGCACCCTCAACAACCATAGACAGAATTCTCAGGGGGAAAAAATAAATAGAACTCTATGAGGAAAAGCAAGATATAAAGGCTTAATGTTTTAAATAAGTCAATCAGAATTAAATGAATACATTAATACTTGCTTTAACTTTGTAAAATTATCAAATCTTGTGAGATTTTTATGTTTACATTTAAAATATTGGTATTAAAAGTTGAGGTTTTGAGAAATGCTAATTGTGAGATTGTGAGATGCTAATTGTGAGATTGTCAAAAACTTCGGGGATCTTGTAAGACTAAAAAAAATTAATTTGGGGCATCCAAAACACATAAGGTGTTTTTGACTTTGTACTACAACTGTGTGTCCTGTCTGAAGGCCAGAGAGACCATTGCCTGTAATATGGAGATGGCACTGGATGAAATGTGTGAGCACTTTTCTGTGTGAGTGTACAAAGGGCAATACTGATACCTTAAACTTTCAGAGGCTTAAGATATTTTGCTCCTCTCTCTTGATCAGAAAAATCATCTTGATGGTTTGGAAGTTTTTTTTTTAGGGATGCTGTATTATGAATCTAATACTTAAAGCAGTCATTGCACTGCTTAAATCCCCTACTTTGTCCAAAAAATGTTTATAAGGAGAGAGAAAGATTGAACTCCTGAACTCCACCCACTTGGTAGGGTTTCTGGAATTTTAAATAAGGTGCCAGAGGCTGTATTTTTCTACTGTGTCAACATTCCTGTGCATTGTTTCACAATCTCATTGAATAAGGAAGCAGTTGTATTTTCTCTATAAAAATTTTTGTGCCCCCCTTTACACCCAACTCTGAAACATTTCATCTAAACATCTGGATTTTGACAAGTCCATAGAGTGAAAAAACCCACACATTCCAGTAAACAGGTGGTTTGTATTATAAAAGGAAAGAATGTCCAGTTTCTCATGTGTTCTATTTAGACTATCCTTTGATGGAGATCCAGAAAATTCAGCTCCTCTGTGACAGCCCCAAAACTAGAACACATTTTGGCATATTACACCAAAAATGGTACATTGTGCAACAAAAGCCAAAGAAATGGCTGATCTAAGTTGGTCACAACTTAACAGACATAATATATAAATATCGTGTCATTTTCAGTGTAACAGTGTTAGCTAATGAGAGAAGAGACTGAATGGCTACAGTACAGCTTAACTTGGCCACACACTGAAGCTCTTAACATGCAAAAGACATTACTTTTTAAAAAAAGGGGGGGGAGGGGGTTGACAACTTTTTCACATTATTTAAAATTTAAATTTATTCCTAAGGGAATGTTACCAAAGTTTTAGAACATAGTATAAATTAACATCTAGAAGAAAACACCCATGTATTTTTAGAAAGAATTCATAGGAGACGCCTCATTATTATCCGAGCCTAATTTATAGCAGAAGGATATCAGATGACAAGAAGGCATACCTCTTATTAACATAATACAGAATTTAAGCAGACCCTGCCACAGCATGGGAATAATGCTAGGAAGAAGACAGCATTTAATTCCAACGGAAACTAATAAGTAATCTGGTTTGGCAGTACCTAGACTTCAGATGTCATATTTTGATCTATCCCTGTCCTTTATTGTATGCATCTCAAACTAATACAAATATGCCCACATAATATACCAATACCAGCAATATTATAGGTCTCATGTATCAGTGCTAAAACACAAAGCTGAACATTTTTTTTTCCTAAGAAGCAACAGAAACAATATGGAATAAAGTAATTTTCCCCACCCACAATCTGCAGCACAACTGATTGTTAAGTATAGCAATGTGGATTGTTCTCCTTCTGCAAACATTTAAAAAAAAATTAAGGAGGAGGGGACTCTCTGCAAGGCGATACATCCAATGTGTGAGAGGTGAACAGCAACTTTTCTCAATTGCCAAATGTTCCCAGAAACCAATTTCAGTTCAATGACAATTGGGCTTGGGACTTATCAGAGCACTTTCTGTCATGAACTCCGGAAATCTGATACCTGAACAGGACTTATGTTAAACTTTAGTGTAATAGGAAGCAAAAGAAAGTAAATCGAAAAATAAAGCCCTGATAAAGGCATTTCATCACGGGAAACTAGAGCTATCAATCGCAAAACTCTGCCTGTGCTTCTGTCCATTCATCTGACTGAACTTTTTTTTTTTTGATGGAGGCTTGGATGAGTTTGTGGGACATTCAAATGATGTTTTTAGACTCTCCTACTCTGAATCAGATTGTTTCCTCTTAGACTTGGAAGACGTTTTGAATATATCTGAAGTGACAAATAATATCCTTCTTAAAAATTAATCTGGTAGAGTTCCTCTCTTGTGTTGGTCAGCTGGTAGAAATGATAGCATTAGGGCAGTCTGCTTAAAGAAGCATTCTGGGGGCAAGAAATTATACAAAATGATATACAATAATACTGGTATCATTGGATGTAGAATAATGTTTCTAGCTTATCTCACCAGAAAATACGTTTGCTATAATAAAGCATTGTTCTATTTTTTTAGAAATGTTATTAAAATATAAGATGAAAATTGTAAATATATAATGCTATATTAGTGATTGCAAAATGTGCATGAAATAACCATATTAATAGAACCCTATTATACATTTATATACAATAATTTATACAAGCAAGATGTGCACAAAATAGCCACATTAATAAAGTCCTATAATATACAATCATTTATTCAAAGTCTGGTACTAGGAGACACATGTTTTACAGTGTAAAAGAGAAGAAGAAAGTGGTATTTGTAGTTTATTACCACCCAACAAATATTTCTTTGTCAAAATCATAAAGACAAATTGCAAGGCACAATCTGATTATATATCATTTTGGTATCAAATGTGTGTTCTTAAATTATGTATAAACAATTTTTTGCACAAAAGGTATGCACATGAGTCTAAATCTGTATTTGCAAAATTTTCCTATATTTTTATATTCTCACAATTTTCAGCAAAAGAAAAAAGAAAGTAAAAAGAAAAGAAAAGAAACAATTTGTAACTGTTTGTAACACTCTTCTGCAGAGTTTAAACATTTTTTCAAGTTTTATATTCTTATGCTAGGCATATTTTTTTTCAAATATGCATTTCCTTGTATATATTTGTGAAGGTGTCCGAGCAGAGCGTGATGGACAGTAGAGGACTCTATTTATGCCTATGTATTTTTGTCCTTTTTGCAGACTGCACCATTACCCTTTCACCAATGTGAATATTGAATTAAATTTATATCCCCAATCTATTCCCTGACAATGGCACTCAGGCTTTATGCACAGTGGTATCAATTTGCATTTAGTAGGGTTGAATACTCTTCAAAAGTGATTTGAAGTACTTCAGGTCTCATGCAGAAATAGCATTTCTTTGCTGTTCATTAAAGCAACTTGATCTTGTTTCAGGTTTCCATATAAGTATGAAAAAAAGTGATATCCTTTAAGGAATTCATCATCAAAGTTAGGGTGACTCTTGAAGCAATAGGAATCTGAAAAATATGATGTTCCCTTACATGAATAGTAGATGAGAAATGTATGCTTGCATTCAGGTCAGGTCCAAGGCACTTCTAAACCATTTTCATTGTGTGCACAGCCCTATATTTATTATGCTAGGCATAGATATTTCAGAAATATTCTTTATGTATGACTCTAGCTGAAGGATATTGTTCCTTCTTAAATGCTTCATAAAGAAACAATCTGATGTCCTTTCATGTTCTGTCATTTGCAGGAAACCAAAATAAATTGTGTCCGGCTAGCCACCAAAGGTATGTTCAAGATCTCTTTCTCCTATCAAATTCCTGCAGTGATTTAAAGCACAAGTACCAAATGATCTTTAAGATGCCCCTGAATGTTTCTTTCTTTTGTTACCAGAGAATAACAAGGCATTCTTTGGCATACCAGGGGTTGTAACACAAATACATACATACATACATACATACATACATACAAATAAAACAATAACTCTCTCTCTTTCTACACACACACACACACACACATTGCCATTTCACAATGCGTGGAATATCCATATGTTGATTTAAACCAGAAAAGACACTATGTTTTTTTTTCCCAAACAAAGATTGCTTTTTTTCCTCTACTTTCTTTCAAATAATTTTATGCTTTTAAGAATACTATGCTCCAGGCAGAGCTTTCAGTTTTGATAATGATATGGAAGTGATAATCAAGCTGGTAAACAGAATTCAAAAGAGAGCACATGCCTTGATTTCCAATGAGAGTGTTTTCACAATATCTAAAAGTTCAGCCTTCATTTGTACAAGTTCTGCTGATGTGCCTCCAGGGACCTTGACAAGAATGACTTAAAATTAATGGTAATTTAAGATGAGGAATCAAACCATTGGTCACATACTAGTGTCTAGCTTAATCTAAACAGAATAGTGGTGATTTGTTAAAATAAAAATGACACCCCTCATTCTAAATGACAGAGATGTGATTCCTTTGGAAAGGAATGAATCAAGCAGGTAGCTTTGCCATTAAAGGTGTCAATAGAACAATTCATTTAGAACAAAAACTAAAAACAGAGGGATGCCTGTCTGCCAAATCATTTTCCTCAATAAAAATATCCTTGAACACAGTTGCAGAAATGGAGGAAAATGCATATTTTAAAACTGTATTACAATCAGTGTAATCTAGACATTTTTCCCAAATTTCACTTTGGTACCAAGCTGAATAATAGAATGGTTCAATTTATGTCAATGCTATTTTCTCACATTATGGTTTTATTTTTCCTGTAGCTTCTATTCTTGTAATTTTATGTGAAATCTAATGATCACTGTCAAGGTATAAAATTCACTGAGTATGAACACAGTATTTAAACATTTGGGAAAACCTCTTCTTACTGTACAAGAATTAAGGAGTAAGAATTAGACAAGTAGTTATCTATACATTTTGTGATTTAAAACAGTATTCCTCAAATAACGAAACTGTTGTCAGTGGAGTAATGAAAATCTTCATTGGTCTCTTATTTTAGAGAAAATAATAGAGCATTATAAGCCAATAAAGGAGTTTGTCGTAACATTTAAAATTCATTTATAGGTTAGCCTTTTGCTCCACAATATATTTTTCACATTGACAATAAAGTTTATCTGCTTTCCTTCATTAGCTATAATTGCAACATCAAAGGGTTGGTTTGGCAACCCCAATTCCATTCTCTGTTTCCATGATCCTGACTTTGTCTTGTCTTTACACTATGATTTACACAGATTTATCCTTCTGTTTTCCATATCACAGAATACTAAGTAGCCACAAAATGAAAAAAGTTAGAACAATTCATCGTTATACTGACAGCTGTTTCCATCCAATTTTAGTAGAAGATATCTTTTACTAAAATTCACCACTATGAAATGCCTCCATGATACAAACTAAGACATAATACATGTGTTTAGTTCCAGCTTTAAATAGTGGGATTTGTAAAATCAGGTTTGTGATTTAGAATTATGTGTGAACCAGTGGTGGGTTCCAGGTCCCATTCCAACTGGTACGATTGGAACAGGCCCCAAGTCGCCCACATGGATGTGTGCAGCACGCGCATGTGTTGTAGCTGCAAACAATGCTTCCACAAGCCTCCGTGATGCTCCAGCTGCTCGTCGGAGCATCGCACAGGCGCTGTATGCGCCATGCATGTGCGCAGAAGCACCAAAAGCTTTAAAACACGGTAAGAAACTTGGGCGGGCAGATGGGCCCTCCAGTGCACCATACTGGAACGGTACTCGGTACTCCGGGCAGGCTCCGGTACGCCCGTACCGGGGTGTACCTGCAACCTACCACTAGTGTGAACCCAGCCTCTATGGCCCATTCAGCATTCTTCTTGTTGTTGTTGTGCCATATCCATTATCGGACATTGGTGATCATGTTGGCAATCCTATGATCATTCAGCATACCTTGGTTAAATCAAAGCCTGTGATAATCTCAGAGTTTAGTCACTGGATCACATCTGAATGTAATATTACTTTGTATTATATCTCCTGCTTAAAAAGGAAGGGAATTGGTAAAAAGTCGTGAAAGATTAATACAGAAATGTTTGTCTGAAAACCATGCTGTGGTAACAGCAATGCAAGGAAGATTTTCTGCGACTGTCATGAAACCAAAGAATCACATTAAAATGAAGTCAAATATCCTTTTAAAAAGTGAATCACATTAAATTGGAGTCAGAGGAAAAAAACTGAACTCTTCAGACTTGTCACCCAAAGGCCTTCGCTACTAATTTACCCAAAAATTAACAGAAGTAAAAGAATGAATATATTTTGGAGGTAATAGAATTTTTAGCATTTTTCACAGCTTCTCCCCTGAGCTTTGAAAAAAATCTACATCTTTATTTAGAAAAGGAAAAGAAAACCAAAACAAAGGGATCTCAGAGTGAACAACATTGAATTTGTAACTGATAAGGCTTGTACCAGCTTGTATAATGGGAATAATTTATTAAAACTTGCTTCCATTTTGCTAAGATCAAAAATACAAAGCAGGTTTTGAGATACAACTAAGCCAATGGTAATTGGCAAATGGTTTCCTACTAGCCAATCACTTCCAATGTGATGCAGTCATATATATATATATATATATATATATATATATATATATATATATATATATATATATATATATATATATATATATATATATATATATATACACACACACATATACATATACATATACATATACATACATATACATACATACGTGTGTGTGTGTGTGTGTGTGTGTGTGTACGTATGTATGTATGTATGTATGTATGTATCCATCCATAGCCTTTGGGGTATTTGTAGATGTATATGCAATGGTGAAATTCAGTATTTTTATCCTGTCTATCAATTTTATTTTATTTATAGGTTTTCAAATAGAGAAAATATTATAATTTAATATTATTTATAGAACAGAAAAAATGAAATATGCTAAGGAAAATGGAAAGGCAAAGAAAAGAAAAGAAAATAGGAACATGCTGTAGATAACTAAGAGTTTTAGAAAAAAAATAGAAAACCTAAAGGTGACCTAGGGAAAAAGGAGTCCTAAGCCCAACTCATAATGTATGATAAAACTGCCTATACATTTATAATTCATATAGTATTTTAGGTGGTTATAATTTGGTGAAGTTTGAGAACCCTAAAACTTCAGTTAATTTCTCAATTGTTTAATGATTCATGCCAAGAAATTTGGATTCTCTACTTTCTTTTTAATGCCTGGAAGTATACTCATAATTAATCTTTTTTTTTCTAAAATAGCATAGAAAGATTACTTTCCCTGTTCTTTTGTAGAAAAAAAAATCTTCTTTTAAAAAGAAATTGTTTTTAGCAATGGGATGTAAAAGATGAAATGTAGGTATAATAAGGAAAAATCTGTATTGTTATCAATCTATCAAAAGAGTTTGAAAGGATATTTCATTTATTCATTTTATCTTCAAATAGTGTTATAGTAGAAACATGTAAGCATTTGAAGTATGTGGCAAATTAGAAGATATGCTTGTGATCTATTAATTGTGATCTCAATAAAGAAGGAGTTCTAGAAATAACACTAGTGTGTAATAAAAAAAAAGGTAGGATAAAATTGCTAAAGACAAAATTGAGCATTGGATACAACATCAAACTCATCAATATCTGGTCCATATGTAGGAAACAAAATAGTGCTGGAATTATTAACTGGACAAAAGCTGAATTGGTCAGCTTTGGAGCAAAAGACAGAAAACTGATGACTATTTGCTATGCATTATATCCCTTTAATAATATTGATAATATTGTACCTGTCCTACAAAACTGAAAGCAGAAGTTCTAATCCAAACAAACTGTTGAAGAAGAAAAGCATGCATCAGTTGCTTATGTAAATGAAAACTGAAACTTACTGAAGATACACAAAACAAAACATGAATATTGAAATAATTTAATCTAAACACAAGTATAGTTTTGGCAAGGAAAAGTACATCATGTACTTTTTAGTTTCTGCAAATATCAAAGGGAAAGTGGATAAAGATAAAACTGGCTTACAACTGAAATATTTTCAAAAAATGTTAACAAAAAGGAAGGCTTCATTTTGACTACTCAAGAGAAAGCCATTTGAACAAATGCTATCAAGACCATGACTTAAATATCACCAAATGATTCAAAATGCATATTTTCAAAGAAGGAAAAGAAATATTATATCAAATGCTGAGATTTTCAAGATCACATAAACTGATTGTAAAGAACCACATAATAGAGTCACTGAAATTATTCATTGGAACAGTGAACAGAAAATTATCATGTGTCAGTAAGGAAAAAATGGTAAGAACATAGAGTTGAAAAAAGTAGTTGCCAATATTGTGTGATTTCTCAGTACAAATTGATGATAACCCACTAAATTTATCTATGATGGAAAATAAGAAAATATGGATAAAAGTGTGGCAATACCAGGGGATAGTAGAATAGAAGACAGAGAATGGGAGAAGATTACAAAGTATCAAGATCTGAAAATCAAAAGTTGAAAGGTTGCAAGATGCTTGCTACCATCTATAATAACCATGTCATGAGATCAGACTATTTCAAGGACCATCTTTTCCTCATCATTGCTTGTCCTACAAAACTGGATTAAGTGGAAACATTTTGTGTCCTATCCTTTAATAAATGTTATCTAATAGTACCTAGAAAGTATACTTTCTCTGTTGTAGGGTCTGCCCTCTGGAGTAGCATCACCTCAGAGATTTGGACTGCCCTGATCACACAAGGATTTAGATTATTTCTAAAATGTTGACCTTTGTATAAACTACAATCATTGTTTTGCAGGTTCCTAGTTTATATGGAAGTACATGTGAAGACAATCAGCCTATCTTTAATGATGCTAAACATGTAACAGGAGTTTCTTGAGTTATATCTGTATAGATGGAGTTTGCTTGGAATAAAACACTTAAATAGAAATTATGGCAAAAGTGCCTGAGGTGTTGTGATATGACCACAGTAGTAGGACAGTTGTTGGAACTTTGACACTGAGTTGCAAATACATCCAGGGAGACCATAACTTCAAATGGTCCTTAAGCAACTAATCATAAACTGATGACTACCTTTATCTTGGAACGCCACAGCTATCATAAATGCATGCTGGTTGCCAAGTGCCCAAATTTTGATCACATGACTATGGTGATGCTATGATGGTCATAATGAACAATGAGATACTCTCTTTCAGCCCAACGCACATCACAGGATAGTTGTTGTGGGGAAAATAGGACGAGGAAGGTATGTTGGGTATGTTTTCTGCCTTGAGTTATTTATAAAAATAATGAAGGTAGGAAATGAATGAATGAATGAATGAATGAATGAATGAATGAATGAATGAATGAATGAATGAATGAATAAATAAATAAATAAATAAATAAATAAATAAATAAATAAATAAATAAATAAATAAATAATAGTGTGTGGACCAGTCATAAGTCCCTTTCATAAGCACCATGGTAACTTTTGGTTGCTAAACAAAAGGCCATAAGTCAAGGGCTACTTGTACTTTTTGCACATTCTGCTTTCTTCTGAGGTAGTGAAAGACTAGTAACTTCTTCTCATTTACAATAGCAATAGCATTTAGACTTATATACCACTTCACAGTACGTTACAGCCTTCTCTAAGTGGCTTACAGAGTCAGCATATTGTCCCCAACGTTCTGGGTCTTCATTTTATGGACCTCGGAAGGATGGAAGGCTGAGTCAGCCTTGAGCCTGGTGAAATTTGAACTGCCACAGGCAGCAGTCAGAAGTAGCAGCCTGCAGTACTGCATTCCAACCACTGCACCACCACGGCTCTTAACAATGCACTTAATCAAAAACTGCTTCTCCAAAGGAGGTCTGTTACTTCTCTGATTTCTTTTTTTGCCCATCTTCTACCTTTCCTGAATAAACTGGGAAAAATATCTGGTCTTACTGTGAAGTATTGTAGTGTTCAGGGATGGGATAGTATTTCCAATTGTAACCAACATTAATTACCAGTGCCTCCAAAATGAAATATTAGAAGCTGGTGTAAAATGTCAAGACATATTATGCTACTCTTAGTGACAAGAGTATCTAACATAAAGCTTAAGACCCACCTTTTCCAAGCAGCTGGCCTGGCTCAACTTTGATCTAACCATATCGCTCCTGACGGGTTTTTACTGGGTATTTTAATTATATTTAATTATCTAGGGGTTTTTAAATACTGTATTTTAATTGTTTTATTTATCAGCCGACCTCCTCCTTGTGTATGTCTCGGTATATGTCTCTGTTATATGTTTGTTCTGTCCACATATTTATTTCATATGTTTCATTGTACGCCGCCCCGAGTCCTTCGGGAGAGGGTGCGGCTAAGAAATAAATATTTATTATTATTATTATTATTATAAAGCCCCATGATAATTGCTAAAGAATGTAGAAACCAAGTCAAAATTAATTCTTTTTCATTTCAGGAATTTGGGTGAAATAAAAGATGAAATTCCCTATCATGAAATTAAATAAGTTGAGCTGGGCTGAAACAATTTCAAGAGGGGGGGAAGCAAGAAAGGTGATATTTAATATCAGCATCTGGAAGGTAGCTTCTTACCTTTCCAATTTCCATTATGCCAATGTAGTACTGCTTCCATGGTAATCAAAAAGTCTTCAGGCAAGATGAATTCACTCTGGGGGAGAAAAGTATGCATGCAAGTTTCCCATTGTACAATGCAATCCCTGTGTAATTTAGGAGGAAACCGGCTAACAGGACCTGCTGTTATTTCTGCGTTTCTGGAACTTTAAAAAAATAATGAAAAAGAAGACATTGATAAATACATTAATTCATTTTTCCTCATAATCATTTGGAAATCAACTCATGGCTGCTTCTCCCAAAACTACTATTTACTCAATTAAAAAAACAAAGGATGGACATTTTGATCAGTCCTTGACTAAAGCAAGAATTGTCTTCTGAAGCAGTTGAAAGTTTAGTGACCCCAATTGGGACTGGCAACTCGGTTGTTAAAGGAAGGAGTTGTCAGTCAAGACCCAACTGTGTTTACTTCAGCTTTCCTTTGCTTTACAGACCTGTGGAGGTCGTGAATGCGAGGATTGTTTCTAAAGTTACTTTTTCATCAACACCTTAATTGTGAACAATCACTACATGAGGCAGTTGCCAAATAATGACTACCTTACCCTTTAGGTGTATGTGTGCACTTATACATTTAACAAAAGTGCACATAATTTTCTTCCCAGTTAAGTCAACTGAAGTCAACTGAAATGAAAAGTATATGCCTCTGACATTTATATGCAGGAGATCCTGTTTTATTCCAAAGAGTGAATTTGCTGAATTTATTATAATGTTCAGTATATTACAAACATACATGCATACAATATGATTGATGTACTCATCTGCACTACTGCACTACCATACATATCCCTCAAATGACTATAAAACTGCTATCTAACCTTTTTTTCTTTATTATTAGTACAAACTGTTTTGTGCCTTTAGTCTTTTTCATACTTGAACTTGTATCCATGACAAACTAGTTTAAATAAAATTATCCAGACTTTTTTTAAAAAAATCAAACAGTGAAACATGTTTAACAACCTCAATGTGCATCATTAGTAAAATGAGCGTTCCTTTCAAATAAGATAATAATTAAGCCTCAATTTATTTGTTCTCTGCCACAGAATTTTCATTGTAAAAAAAAATCTGTTGTTGCATCCTTAGTTCCTTTAATGACACACTGTAAATTTTATATTCTTTAATATGGTATAGGTTTCTTTCTTTCTTTTTCCTTGTAAACTGATTTTTGTCCCTTGTCCCTGAACAATATCTGTTAACATTAACACTTTATTTGTGAAAATTGCATTAACTCGTGGATGGTATGCAATTAATTCATGTAATGCAGAATATATTTCACTAATTATAATTGAAATCCATGCAGAGAGCTGATAAATGGTCCTTTATCTCTCATATATATATATATATATATATATATATATATATATATATATATATATATATATATATATATATATATATATATATATATATATATATATATATATATATATATATATATATATATATATATATATATATATATATATTAAAATTTTGGGTGCAAATTTTCAGGATTAAAATGCAATTTTCTGAAGTGGCACATTTTTATTTTTATTTCCTTTTTTCTTTTCTCTCTCTCTTTCTCATGCATGCTGCCTGGAAACTGTTTTACTTGTTCTTAGCAGTAATAGGTAGGCAACAGGTGACCACCCGAAACCCACCCAGCCTCATGAGCACAGGTGATTATCAGTACAGGAAAGGAACTGTCATAAAAATGCAAACATTTTGACAGTTAATGGATTGTTATGTCATATATTGTCTGCATGTTGAATCACGTATGCTCTCATTTATCATTCTGATTTGTTTAATAGCATATTTCTTAATATTTTTACACTCTGCCAGCATAAGTGCAGTTTGAATATCTGCAGATAGCAGTTAAATAATATCTTAATCCAGAATGGCACACCATTACCAAACTAGCCTTAAAGTTTCAGATATTCTAATACTGGGCGGTACTGATCTTCGGATTGTTTATCTCAATATTTGCCTAATAAACAAAACAAGTTGGTAGCAATCCTTTTTTTAAAAAAGAATGAGAATCAAAAAAGGATAAAGGAAAATATCAATTCAAAAATAAAGAAATAGATTAGTATTATATATCTTTTGAGATCGGTTGGCATGATAGAAAATATTACACTCTTCCGAAAACAAACAGTTTAATTTTTAAACTGATATACACAGTATGTTTAATTTGGATCCTTCATGAATTTTGTCAAAATATCATCTAATCCATGCCACAAAATGGAAACCAAGAAAATCTAACACACACACGCATGTGCGCACACGCACACCCACCCACCCACACACCATAATTTTATAACAAAGATGAGCTTTGTTTAGTTAAATAAATAGAGTTAGCTTAAACTTGCTATCTTTAAAATGGTTCTAAGCATCAATATCATTTTGTGTTCAGTTAATGAAAGCAAACAAGAAAATCATGTTAGCATCGTTCTATTCCAAATACAGTAGAAGGATGTAAAAGATCTGTACTACAGTACATTCCCATTTCTGACATCTTCAAGAATCAACATTCAGTTTTGCTTTGTAAGAGGTTCTTTGACTCCCCTCATAATACAGGAGGATGTTATGTTTTCTATTCACTCCTCTTTCTGAATAAAGAATGCATGCAGTTGCATAACACAAATTCAAGAGAGGCTTGTAATATATTTTCCATTTATTCATTTTAAGGAGTGTATTTTGGTTAGACTTGCAAATCATGGAAAATTTATTTATCACATTTTCCCTGTATGTTGAACCTTTGAGAAATTGCATGAACTACAGTAGATCCACTGAATTCCAGGGACAATATAGTCAATATATACAAATCCAATGAAAATATGGGAAAAAATAATCTTTCTGGTTTCTCTCAATATTTAATGTAACATGATTAAGATTGTGATACTTGGAATAATATCAGAGTATTATTTGTAGTTGTACAAAATATGAAGGCTGGTTTGGTGTAATAGTTACAATACAACAATACAAAATTGTAGATCATGACTTCTAGTCTAGCCTTAAGCACAAAGCCAATTGGTTGATTTTGGGTCAATCATGCCTTCTCAGCCCTAGGAAGAAGACAAAAGTAAATAACTTTCAAAAAGATTGTCAAGAAAATGGAATTGTCTAGGCAGTTTCTAGAAGTAAAGTCTGACATGAAGACAACATAATCGAAATCAGAAAGAAACTTTCAGGTGGGAATATGAAAGGAAAACAACTATTTTCCTCCTGGAAGCCTGGAAGAATTTAGCGTCTGAGGACTATTACTAAATAGCAGTCCAAATTTGGGCTTGGAGAGCAATATGCTACTACACTATTTGTCTTCAGGCAGATTTTTAATGTTTCTTCTTGCTATGCCCCTACAAGCATTTGTTGCAAAATAGGGGGGGGGGGGGTCAGTAAAATAGAACATCCATGAATCTCTCTGAGTGCATATTGAGGTAAAGCTGCAATACACAACAACACAACTTGTAATTTGCTAATGTATAGGAAATAAAAGCCTCTAAAACAAAAAGAAATGCAGATTTACCCACTACTCAATATATGAATAGCTCTATAACATCAAGAGGTCTGTTCCTTTGAATAATATTTAATTTACTAGGACTTGTTCTTTTGCATTACTAAAGCAATTACATTGTTTGCAAAATATTCTACTTTCATCTAGTCAAATCTGTTATTTGCTATTTGTCTTTTCATGTACTTGGACACTATTCATTTGACAAGTTCTTTCTTTCTTCTATTTTCATACAATTTTGGTACATTTCATCCTAGGTTAGATTGATAAATATTATCTCTGCATAATCACTCCAAAATATATACTGAAATGTAGGTTTATATTGTACCATGATCAAATTGTGGAAACAATAATAGTTATATTCCAAATAATAAATACTTAAAATTGACATGATTGTTCAGTTTATAAGAGAACCTATTTTTTAAAGAATAATCATTATTTTTTTAAAAGGTGCATTTTGAGAGTGTGCTTATTAGCTTAATATAATTGCAATTATTGTTAGAAAATTTTACTAGGAAAATAAATGGCATTAAGCCTAATTCTATGTGGACAATAGTTTTTCTGTTCCACTACTATCCTAGACATACATATGTTACTGTGAAAGTCCGAAATCTGGTGAATGTTGACATTCACCGGTGAATGTCGACATTCACATAGTCGCTTGGTGTATGTCCGAAATATTTGCTAAATACCCTTATCCTCTCGACACCCTTACCCTAATACCCTTACCCTAATACCTCGGCTCCTCGCTTCCTTTTAAGCGTCTTCTATTCGCGGACTTCTTTTTTAAAAAAACCTGCGATCCTGCGCGGTTAGAACGAGTAGTTTCCAGGACCGCGAATTGAAAAGCAAAAGTAAAGCGTTACGCTGACTCGTTATATATATGTCACCGTGAAAGACCGAAATTGGTATGTGTCGACATTCACCAGTGAATGTCGACATTCACCAACATTCACCGGTGAATGTTGACATTCACCAATTTCGGTCTTTCACGGTGACACATACATACATAAATACAATGGAAGTAATTCGTTCATAATCATTGAACTGCAATGTTTCTTAATATTAAGTTTCAGTTATATGTATTAAAGAAACATTTGAAACAATCACCAGAAGATTCAGGAATGGCAAACATTTATATGAATATATTTGAAGATGACCTAGACAATATTTCCCTTATTGTATAACATAGGACAAATGAAAAATCACTTATCCAAAATGCCTATACATTTCACAGAACTTTATTCAGTTGATTGCAACCTATTTGAAGAAAGGAAGAATCATTACAATGAAGAAATGTTACACTTTGATCCTTGAGGAACAAAAACTGTTTCAACCGAACAATATAAAGCACAAGTTTCAATTATCTCTGGTTATTTCAAAGGGTTATGATTAATATATTATAGCTATCCAGTCTACTTAAAGCTAAGCTTCTAAATTCATAAGACCATATTCCTGTTAGTAAACCATCCTCAGCTTTCTTGAGTATTCATCTGACTCTGTTATTATCATCCTTAATACATCACATTTCTTTCTTTTCTTTTTATTTTTGCATACATTTGCTAAAGAATATGTGCAATATAACAAACTATTAACAATAACATTTGAAAAATACAGTTTTTGGGAGAAGGAGAATTTATTTACACTGGTCATGAGCCTTATGTGAGTACTTTTGGAAAAAATAGAATAGAAGAATAGAATAGAATAGAATAGAATAGAATAGAATAGAATAGAATAGAATAGAATTCTTTATTGGCCAAGTGTGATTGGACACAAAAGGAATTTGTCTTTGGTGCATGTGCTCTCAGTGTACATAAAAAGACACATACATTTGTCAAGAATCATAAGGTACAATATTTAATGATAGTCATAAGGTACAAATAAGCAATCAGGAAATAATCAATATAAATATAAATAATAAGGATACAAGCCATAAAGTTACAATCCTGCAGTTACAAGTGGGAGGAGATGGGTGATAGGAACAATGAGATGACTTAATAGTAATAGCAATGCAGCCCCAATGAATAGTTTGACAATGGTGAGGGAATTATTTGTTTAGCAGAGTGATGACATTTGGGGAAAAACTGTTCTTGTGTCTTGGTGTGCAGTGTTCTATAGCATTTTTTGAGGGTAGGAGTTGGAACAATTTATGTCCAGAATGTGAGGGGTCTGTAAATATTTTCATAGCCCTCTTTTTGACTTATGCAGTGTATAGGTCCTCAATGAAAGGCAGTTGGCTGAAATTGTTTTTTATGCAGTTCTGATTATCCTCTGAAATCTGTGTCTGTCTTGTTGGGTTGCAGAACCAAACCAGACAGTTATAGAGGTGCAGGTGACAGACTCAATAATTCCTCTGTAGAACTGTATCAGCAGCTCCTTGGGCAGTTTGAGCTTTCTGAGTTGGCGCAGAAAGAACATTCTTTGTTATGCTTTTTGGATGACATTTTTGATGTTAGGTCTTGAAATATGATAGAATGTAGAAATTCGAAGGTCTCTATTGTTGATATTGTGTTGTCTAGTATTGTAAGAGGTGGTAGTATGGTAGGGTTTCTCCTAAAGTCTACCACCATTTCTATGGTTTTGAGTGTGTTCAATTCCAGATTGTTCTGGTCACACCACAAGGCTGTTGTTCAACCTCTTGTCTGTATATGGTTTCATCATTGTCTCAAATGAGACCAATCACTGTTGTATCATCTGCAAACTTCAGTAATTTAACAGATAGATCGTTTGAGATGCAGTCATTAGAATATGGAATTGGGGATGATGTTGTGATTAGGAAACAGTCACACAGAATCAGAACATACTTGTCTTGTCTATTTGTTTTGCAAATAAGAAAATAATCCAATGTAAATGTATTTAACATGGTTAAGGGGAACCCCTCAATGATATATCTGTGTTTCTACCTCACAATAGCAAAGAAATCTATGTAGTAAACTTATTCTTAAAGACTGAAGCTTATTCTTTTTAGAAATTTTTCTGTCTACTTAACAGGATTTGAAAAGGCTCAGGTAGTATTTTATTTCACTGTACATCTACAAATTCCATCTCTGTTTTGTATATTTATCAGAATTTTTTATACCGGATATGTAAAATAAACTTTTTCACTTGGATTGGTAGAGTGAAATGTGTTTCTACACAAATAAAATGTTATAGAGAGAAGACATTTCCTTTTAACTCCAGGAATTATGATATTTTTATTCAGATAGACTAGACTATGTCCAATAATTTACCATAACAGAAAAGTATGTCATTATATTATGAAATCATAGAGTTTCCTACTGTTAAATTGTTCTTCATGCTAAACAATTTCCTAATAGTTAAATGGAATTCGACTGGATGCAATTTAAATCTGTTTTCCCATTATTTGATTTTAAAAATGTTGAAAAATAGGTCAGATCTTGACCAACTTTATAGTTGAGTAATCTCACAATAAAATGTTGCTCAAGGGGGCAAGTCTGACGAATACCAGATGGAGAAGAATAATTATTTCCTATGACTCAGAAACTATAATTCTGTTATTACAATTTACCAATAGCAATAGACTTAGACTTATATACTACTTCACAATGCTTTACATCCCTCTCTAAGCAGTTTACAGGTCAGTAAACTGGAAGGACGGAGGCTGAGTCAACTTTGAGCAGATCAGGCACTCTAACTACTGCATTCTAACCACTGCACCACCACAGCTTTTTGCAGTTAACTATTATTCCAGTATTTTTTTTCCACAAGTATTATTAACAAGCCAGGAATCCTTCATGAGTGTATCCAGGGATAATGTTCCAAGATCCAATCTAGGTTGGTCACCAGGACCAGAGGTTTGGGCTCAGGCTTGACAGCACAAGGAAACAACAGCCAATCACTGACCATCATCACATCAATCAACCAATAAGAAGGCATCACATAAATGGGACTCATAGAATATCCCAAAACACATATTCCAGTAGAGAGAAGTTCCCTGAGGAAAGGTTCCAGCACAAGTCTAACCCCTTCAACCCATTTCATAAACTTACTGAAATCATTTTAATATAATTTCTGCTTTAAATATATTAGTTGTCCCTCCCATTGTTTGTCAACTGTAAATTTATGAAGCATTAGAATTGGTTGCAATTGTTTCTAAATATAGATATTTATAAATAAAGATAAGGCTTGCACTTTTGAACTTTTCTTTGTAGCATGCAGTCTATACAGATACTATTTAATTAAAAGCATGTTTTTAATATGAGAAAACTCATATGGGAAAGTAGTAGGCACCAAGGGGAGTATCTTTGGGACATTAAATTGGTGCTTCCAAAGGTACAAACATGTATGTAAACAACTCAAATTTTATGACAATCATGCACTGAATTAGCAGCAGAGAAAAGGTGTATAGCCAGATATATAATTTTTAGAAAATATAACTTGAAGCATTAATTGCTTTGGGCTTGAAGTCTAAGGAAGTGTAAGAAATTGAAAGTATAAGAATCTTGCACTCAATTTTTTCACCACATGACTCTGTTCCTGAAGAAATCTGGGATGGTAAATGTTAACAAAAAAGCAATATTGTGACAAAGTCCTCTACAATTAGATTAATTGAACAGGAAAAGAATTAGATTACCAAAATCTTGACAACTGAATGCTTTCACTTTAGTTTATCAGTTTTCAGCTTATCTCTAAATTCATTGAGAAGGCATTTCTAATTGTCTTCATTAAAACTGTCTGATGAACAGAGGAAGTGAACTAATCATTTTCATACAGAGATAGTATTTTTTTTGCAAACTATTATTCATTTTATTGGGTTCTGAGAAGCCTAAATCTTGTTTTCATCATAAGGGATTTTTGTGGCAAAGTTAGAATTTGTTCAACTGCTGAAAAGATTAATTCCCTCAGAATCAATTAACCCCTAATCTTTAAATGATGAAAGAGGGCTTACAATTGAATACACATACAGACATCACAAATCTACACATATGCACTTACATGCTACAGTCTTTGCATTTTATTCATTTGCTTTCTCTATGAAAAAGCTTCATTGTACAAGAAGCAATAGCTATCTTCTCAAAAAGTTCAGGTAAATGAGCTAAAGTTCTACGAAATTCATTGCACATTTTTGTGAAATGTGAAATACATGAAACAAATGAAACATTTTTGTATGTTAAATTCTCAACATAATGCTACTGAAGCTCAGTTATGTTCAGGTTCTGAAAGGGGAAAGAGAGAGAGAGATGAAGAGAGAGAGATCTTAATAAAACATGAAGAAAAAGTTGTGTAAGAATCACTTGTTAGCTTTGTATGTTAGATGTCTTTTGACGTTTTATTGATATCAGTTATAAAATAGATTTATAGCTGTCAATCTTGCCATCCCCACCTCCTCAAGACACCACTTTTCTGGAGTGATAGAATTAGTGACATGAGAAAAGGTGCACTTTTTGCTAGATTTCAGAAAAGCTTCCATGTTATAACAAAACATTATGCTATACACCAAGGCTATGTAATAGTTTTCGTTTGCAGGGGGAAAAGTTCATATTTTCTCCATATTGTTCTGCGGCTAGATAGCTAAGCTGTTTGAACGTGGAAAAAGACAGAATTGTTATAAGGCATTTCTGACAGTGGTTTCATGATCACCTCGGCATGCTCTGAAGCATCTTTTTCTGTTTACCTCTTTACCTCTAGTGGTGCACAGGTAGGGGTGTTCAGAACCAAAGGGAAAAATAGAATCGAATTAAATGAATCAGTTATAAACATTGCTTTTTAAAAAATGGAAAACATATGATAAAATTGTTCCAATACAAACAGTTTTAAAATTTTACCTTCTATTGACACCATGGTGCAGATCTTTATATGGAATTGATAAATGCTATAGACAAACATAATATTTTTTCAACATTAAATGTTGCAGCTGTTGATATATTATGACACCTGACATGATACAGATCTTCTCCATATGACAGAATAATTTGAGATAATTTATGTGTAACTTCTTAGTTAATTTATCTATGGCAGTGGCTATTGGAGACTTTAGATAATAGAAAATTAATTTTATAAATTATTGCAGATAATTATTGTATCATACTATGTTACAATACTTATCTTACTCCTCCCTGCTAGTTTGGAAGGTGAGTCATTAGGAAAGTCATAGGAAAGCCTATCTAAGTTCCTCACCCTTACCAGTCTATTTTATTGATGTTTTTATTCATTATGTGCCATCAGGTCAGTATCAAAGGTTAGATAGATTTGTCCATACACCTTGGTGCTGGTTATCCTCTTCTTCTCTTTCTACTTTATAGTAAAATAAAATGTTATCATAAAATATTATAGCAAATTAGTCTTCATATTATTAATTAAAAGAGCTATTGGTGTGGAGAAGATTTGTCTGCTGCTCTAAATTTGATTTCCCCATCCAACTCTTTGCAGAATAAATAAATGTTTGTTGTAGATTGGCTAAAATGTTTAAGACAGTAGCATTTGTGCATTGATATTTAATTGTTGAGATTCTAATTTGTTGAGAGTCTTTTGCTTCTGGTGGCTTATAAATAAATAAATACTATAGTTGATCATTTATTTAGATCATGCACATCAAATTATTTTCACGTCACACACACAGACATAGACAAATACAGACATTCAGACATAAGACATACACACAAACACACACACACACTTCCACAAACACAAGCAGTGAAAAACAGGTAGAATTTCATTGTAATCTGAAATGAAATGCACAGTCTATCTTGCACTAATTGTTTATGTAGTAGTCAGTGAGAATCAACTTCTTACATTTATTTCTCCAATTTCTTTATATAGAGACTATGTGTGCCTTGCAATAAGGAATGTAGCTTCATGCACATACTGAATAATGATTTTCGACTATAAACAGACAATTGAAAACTCTTCAAAATCTTCTGCTTGTGTTCAATCTATATTCTTAGCAAACTGTATTCTCCAAATGCAACCTGTTTCACTTGATTTTGTTTGAGAGACTCTAGATATTGAAGATCCAATTTTACCAATTTCATTTGAGTGTTTTCTGGTTTATTGGAAGCCCTTAAGGGCATGAGAAATACTACTGCTATTACAATATGTTTCTGGACAATTGCAGCCGTTGAATGACATAGATCCTATTCAGATGCTCCCTTAATTGCTACATGCTGGAGGCAGTAATCCATACAGTATAAGCTCTTAAAATGCTGTTCTACTAGTCATTGGGGATACTGGACAGAGCACAACTGTTATTGAAATTTCTGGCAGGAAGTCATAGCTAGGCATATTATCCTGGTTTGCTTCATTTAGTAAATGAAGCAAAAATATTTTTTGCTGACTGAAAGTGAGGGATGCATATTTAGAATAGCTATCAATGTTGTAAAATATGAGCAGAGCTATATTTGCACTTTAAGATCTTCCCACTTTTCAGTTATGAAGCTTTGGCAATTAAAATGGTATTATTCTATTGGTGATACAGCCATCAAAATTTCAGGAATATGAGACAAAGGGTCTACTCAATCTTAATACTCCTATGTAAGATATATAATGACCCTGTACAAACAAGCCTTTTTATAAAGAACTGGCAAGTTTGCTCTACTAGTTAAGGCACCAGGCTAGAAAATGGGGGATTGTGAATTCAAGTCTCATCTTAAGCATGAAAGCCAGCTGGATGACCTTGGGCTAGGCATTGTCCCTCAGCTCACAGAGTTGTTGTTGTGAGGAAAATAAAAGCTGTGTTCAGCATCTTAAGATATTTGTAAAAGTAATATATTTCTACAAATAAATTGAATAATAATAATAAACACATACATGATTTAATGGTGATCCATTTTTTCACGTGAAACACTTTTCTGAAGTCTGACATCATCATTAGACATAAACAGGTTGATTGAATAACAGCACATCCCACTTCCCCCAACCCTGCTCCATCTCCCCACTTGTAATTGGATTTTAATGGTTGCTTTTATTTATTTTTTAATTTAATTTTACATATTTATGATTATAGGCTTCCCAGAAATGCCCTGTGGAAAGATGGGCAGCCAATAAAAAATATAAATAAATTAATAAGCATATTTTTTTTAAAAAAAGAATGGAATACAACATTACATTAGGTGGTAATGCATGATTATGTTTGCCATTTAGTCTGTTATACTGTTTGAGCATACTGTTTGAAGGGAGAAACTATTTTTGTCATATTTGGGGCAAAGATACATCTCTCTTTCTATTATGGCCAAATACAGGGTTGGCTTTTTGTTGCATTTGAACAATTGTTGAAATCTGATTTATCTGGGATTTTTCAACAATGCTTTTATTTTCTCCTTTTCTACAACTTCTTAAGGAGCTTCTACACAGAATTCTAATGTGGTGGAACCAGAAAAACAGGTTGATAATACGGTGAAAATGGCTGGAGTTATAGCTGGTCTTCTGATGTTTGTAATTATCCTTTTGGGAGCGATGCTTACAATCAAAAGAAGGTATGTTTCTAAGATCTCTACATTGCCTTGCTTTGGGAATGTTTATTATTGCTGTTATCTTTTGTTTAAATATTTAGCATTTTATTGGTGCATTTTTAATGGTCATTTGGGAATGCAAAGGGTGAGGCAGTTTAGAGGTTTTTTCCTCTTTTCTTGAAATTTTATATAAATGGCTAAAGGAAAAGTTCTTCTCTGCATGGGGATTTTATTCTGGTTATATGTTGTGTGGCTGTGATGTATGTATATTTTCCTTCAGCCATTTGATGGAATAACGAATTGTGATTTATTTATTACTAGCTTGGTGAGTGTGTGAAACATGCAGAACTTTTTGATATTTATTTACCATGGGGATAAATAAATGCATGTTTAAATATATAAAAACCAATTTTAAATCCTGAGTTCTCAATACATGTTGTCATATCCATAATATAGATTTTTGTTGTTTATAAACTCATTCTTTCTCCCAGAAAAGTCTGGGATTTGTAACTCTGCCAATCTGGGAAAGAAAAAAGTCAGCTATAACAAAATGTACAAATTTTCACTAAATTATACTTCCCAAGATTCTTTGGTTGAAGATATAATTACTAAAATATTATTCCAATAATAATATACATTTCTGATTAATTCAGGCATCTTGTATTACCTGAGCAAGTCATTTCACTTAGCTACAAAAAAAGTAGTTTCTCACAGGTTGATTATATTTCCACGCCCTCGGATATTCAACGGTGTACAACTGTGTACATAATTTTATTAACATTACATGTTTGCATTTTTCAAACTGGAATAATTCATTAGAAGAGCACTATATTCAAATTGTATATGTTGGGTGTGTGTATGTGTGTACTTGGAGACTGATACATGTGCATTTCATGTGTTACCATGTTGCTTGTCTGCTATTGTTATTACAAGCTATGAAATGTGTGGTTGCTTCCAAAAACTCCCTTTCTATTCTTTTTTGAAGGAGCGGTGCAGTAGATCCAAGGTGATTATTAATCTGCTAAGTGTGGCTTGACTATGCATGTTCTATCTCAACCATTTCCTATGGACCATCCACTCAGATGGACAAACTTATTAAAATTTGCTTGAGAAAGAAGGGTTGTATGAAGGATTTGTTTCGGTTCATATGACCACCACTTTACAAAGTTGTTGCTGGCATGTATTAAAAAAAAAACAAGTTTTGAAATAGGCCATTTTTTGCATCTGTATATGCTTTCTATGTGAGCCACTAGCTATCACACTTTGAACCAGCATGGCATGCTGAGTTTCCTTGCTCTCATTTTATGATCACCATGCCTACTACATATTGTGATTTAGTCATTCAATTAACTTGGCAGTTTCTAGCATCAACGAAGCATTTTTGTATTGATTATATTCAAAAATTACTTATATTTCAGCATAGTTAAAGAAACCCATAGAGTCTATGATAGACATGGGGATCTACTCATACCAGGAGATTTGTTTTTCTTTTTTTAGTTGTGTTTAACTGAACTCCTTTAAGTTTAGAACTACAGTACAGCTTTCTATATATGTGCTGTAATTATATATAAGTATAATTTATTGTATTTTCTACAATAAATGGTATGGGGAGAAGGAGCCTGTTTAATACATTTTTCCTGTTTGTTAAAAAAATTTCTTAAAGTTAAATCTATGTTATAGCAAAGACAAGCAGTCCATCAAAAAGCATGCATAAAACAAATTCTCCTATTCTAAACACCAGTGCCCATTTGTTTCTATAAATCCCGAGGATGCTTACAAGCAGCAATGTATAAATATAGCCTATGCATGAGCATTAGAACTCTTTATAAATATATCCTGCATACATTTTTTGCGCTTGAATTTAAATTCAGTTCAATGAATTAAATACTATGCACTTTTCCATCTATTTTGCAGTTTCTCTTGTTGAAAATGGGGGGGGGGTAGCATTCTTTAGGTGTATATAAAATGACTGAATTTGAACAACTTAAAATTTTGAATTGTTTCATTTTTAATTCAAACATTATTTAATGTCTGAACCAGCTATTTGACAATCAAATTTTAAACTTGACATAAAGTGGTTTGCACACAAAGCTCTTCAAAATGAGACATTTGCTCTTAGATTGAAAACAGTTTGAACTTCAGTGATGTGTTCATCTGTAGCTTCTTGCATTAAATGGAAGCAAACTAGCGAATTTTATACAACTATGCTAAATTTGCGGGCATTTGCTTATAGACTAGCTGTTCTCTTCACTATATTCCAATAAAATATAATTGAAGCAGTAACTACAGTAAAAATAATGCATGTATTTTATAAATGAATGATTTTGTATAGAACTACATTCTGCCTTTATTTATACATGGTTATGAGTAACCATTGTGCTTGAATATTAATTACATTTCACTATGCTTTTTAACTTTTGGGGTGTGTGTTTTTTAATGTTGTACGCCGCCCTGAGTCCTTTTGGAGAAGGGCGGCATATAAATCCAAATAAATCAAACCAAACTATGCTGCTATTTATCATCTAATTGTTTTAAAGTATACTTATATGAAATTTAATCAAATAATTCTGGAATGGAAGAGGTAAAAGTAATTTATATGTTTTCTTCCTACAATTATTTATCTTTTCACTAAGTGTAACCAGATTAGAACAAAGTTTGTATAACAAAAATGTTTGTGTGGTATAAACTACAATTTATAGAAATATGGCAAATAAAACAATAGCAATTTCAGGTAATTATGGTAATATTATCACAGACATGCTGAACCATATGCTTCATGTTGATATATTCCATAGTAAACCTAGTGACATATGAAAATATTAAAGATCTTGTATGCAAAGATAATTCTGCATATAAATTTATTAATATTGGTTCCAGTTCTAGATGACACACTGGGAGAAAGATTTAGAGAAATTGGGAGTTTTTCCTGGAAAACCAATGAAGATAACCAGGGGGCTAGGAACTGAATTATATAAATGAGTTTAAAGTACTTATAGCTATGTTTAGCTAGAGGGATATAGAGAATATGATTGCATTGTTGTTATATTTGAAAGTGTGTCATGTGGAAAGTATAATATTGATGTCCGTTCATTTCTGAATACAGGAGAAAGAATAATGGATTTAAGTTAATAGGAGGCAGATTCACCTTAAATTATTGTGGGGAGGGAAAACTGCTCCAAAGTAAAGGCAAAGATCCTAAGGATAGATCAGCTGAAAGAGCAATTAATGGATCAAAAAACATTGAAAATAATTTGCCTGACTGCTTGTTCTTAACAGATTTGTATCTAGACAGAAAAGGACCATGTACAGTATAAACTTACTCTTGTTTTACTAATTGACTCCCAATGCTCCGGTTTAAATTATTATTTTTTTCTGTGAGGGTTCTGTTTTCCTCGTAGTGATTTATGACCAGGATAGTAGTTAGCATATGTAACAAACCAATTTCGAAGATGAAGGATTGCCAGAAAGGTAAAATTTGCACCCAGGAATTTAATATATACCATGTTAAGACTTTTAGTATGTCTATACAAAGACATTTGGGGGGTTTTATAATCTTGTATACAGTCAATTTTCAAACAATAATTAAGAAAACAGCAATAGGGGCCCACTAGCTTTAACGAAGAGGATTTTGGTTCAATTGTCTTTTGTCACTTACAAAATAGAAGCAAGCTAGAAATAGACATTAAACAGGACTATCTTGTCAACAAAATCTGTTGGTGCCCTGAAGTTACTTTTAAGCCTTCATCTAATCAAGTAGGTCAGAAGTTGTACAATAATTGGATCACAGTGGAAAGTATTGTCATATTGAGAGACATATGCTTTGCAAAAAATATATATATACCGTGCTTTGAAATGAGAAGCAAATTAAAAAAACATTGGTGAGCTGGAATATCTGAGGAATAATGAAACGGAGTCTTCAAAAACCCAGTACTCACAAATAATTAATAAACAAATAATAAGATGGATAGTACAAAAACAATAATTCAGCCTTCAAGAAAATGAGTAGTCTTTCAGCCCACCGAGCAACAAGGACAAGATTCTCTTGTCTTTTAAAGTAATGAGGCAGAAAATAGTAATTTAATTAGACAAACTTGAGGCATTACCTTCAGATATCAGAGTGGCATCTGCTCACAGCCTAAGGCATTATGGCTGATTAGCAACAGACACAATTCATTTAATTTTCTTGATGCATTTTGTTAACCAAAAGGGAGAGTGATAGCAGGGCAGAGCTAGGTAGAGAGAAAACATTTTGGAATTAAATAGCAACAAAAATGCCCAGAATTGAAGTGATTTCGAAATTAAAGATGGACAAGTAGTCAAAAGATTTTATCTAAGTGACATAAACACAAAATCAAACTGAGATTCTTTTGAGAAGTTTAATTAAAGTGATTCATGTTGAATATAAGCACCTCAGATTCATTCGACTACACTCAAGCCTCACAATATTAGTATTTTGCTGTTCTACATGCTTCAGTTAAATAGCCAGTAATAGCCTTCGCACTGAATATAGCTATGATATGTGACCATTCATTCAATGATGGAACAAATGTACAACGGTCTTACTGAAAATGACTTGCAACAAATCCTCGAAGTTGTGACCATCACACCACTTTTGGTACATGATCAAAATTAGAGTGCTTGGCAACTGGCTCACATTTACAATGGCTATATCTTGAGGTTATGTGATCACAATTTGAAAACTTCTCTGCTGGCTTCCAACAATCAACGTTAATGGGGGAAGCTAGATTTGCTTAATAACTTAGTAAAAATTATCATAAAATGGATCATCTGATGACTCGTTTTACAACTATACAGATTTACAATGGAAATTTGGGTCCCAATTATGGTTGAAATTGAGGACTACCTATGTCCTATGCCAAAGATCTATCATGTTTTTAAAAGATCCTTCTTTCTCTGTTTATCTATTGGTTTCAGGTTCAAAAGATAGAAGCACACTATTTCTTACACATTCTTCCCTCACCAAAATATTTCAGAAAGGGAAACTAGTGCTACATTCTAATCAAATTGTGTATTAATCCTGTTCTGTTAGCAGTCTACTTTTTTCAGTCTGATAATTATTGCTATAATTTTTAATTAGGTGTACCTGGAAAAATCTAAACATTGATGTTAGAGGTAAATGAAGGCAGGATTTAATTTTTTTTATTCTCTATGTCTGAATTTACAATTTACCAACTACCATCCTTTTTTAAAATTTCCCCTAGTGTTTAGGGGTTTCTTTCTTTCATTCTTTCTTTCTTTCCTTCCTTCCTTCTTTCTGTTTAGTATGGTTCCAGAATGCTGGCCTCTGAAAATAGGGGCTTCTATCCTAAGACTTCTTGCACTGACTATGTCGCCACATAGTTTTCTCTGGTCACATAGCCTGTCATACAAGCTGTATGAACAAAACCTCTTTCTTTTGTCTACTCAAACATAAGAAGCATTTTTACTTTTTAAATTGAAGATTAGTTGCATAAAAAGGGTAAAAAGTAGAAAGTAGGACAGCAGCTTTTAGCTCGTCTATAAACTCCCTTCTATGGGGATAATCACCCTTTCATTTTAAATACTAATGAATGAATGTGCTATTGAATAAATCCACAAATTGCCTTAATCTATTAAAATAAATGCTGGAACCTTTAAGAATAGATTAGTTTCACACACAGATAGCAGTGAGACAAGTTTCAGCAAATAAGAATTTATTACTAGACATGTAGCAAGGAAAGGAAACTTAGAATCTAAAAAAAAACATGTTTTACATTTCAATACTAAATGTTCTTCCTTGTAATAGTCCAGATTCCTTGTATTTCTCTTTCTGCTGCTCCATTGATCAAATCATATTATATTCATATCTATCTCTTCTATTGCAAGAAGATATTAAAACATATCTCTGTGGTTGCCATGAGTCAAAAATGATATAATCAATCACTAAAATAGGATCAATGCAAGGTGCTTATCATTAGGACATTAAGCAAATAGTTGTTGAAATGTGTATTTTCCAATCATTCAGAATCAAATCACTTTTTATGTATTTGGAATATTTTCCCAAATTCAATAATGGCTTTAATGTCTTTCCTTAAGCATATAGGTGCCTGGAACTGAACTGATTTAATGTATTATTTTCCAAACAACTCCCATGAATACCATGGAAGATTATTTGGATCATTTTATTCTAGTTTGTGAATCTCAAAGAGGAAAAAAGCTTCCATCTGTATATAAATAGTGCAGAAAATTCTTTTGATGTTAAAGATTAAATGACCTATGGTGCCATTGGTATTTTAATCCCCATTGTTTGATATTACATTTGCTCAATTTCATCAGGACCATAGGTTAATCTTGTGTCTATTAGTAAGCTGGAACTAGAAACTACTCTCCAAAATTTTGATTTGTGGAGTCTGTGATGAGAGTCCACTGTGAATCTTTAGAATGTTCATTGTTATTATTATTCTTTTACTATGCGTAGAATTTGAATTAGTCCCTATTCAAACATATTCACATAACATGAAAAGTGCAATGAGCACATGGACAGAAAGTTGGATGATTTTATACAGAGTATACAGTACTCTTTGACTTGGAAATGGAAATGGAAGAAACAAGAAAAGGAAGGTGGTGGAGGGAGTGTCTTAAATATACCTATTTAAAATGCTTTATTTTTGTTTTTTTGTTTTTCCAAGAGTGAATAGTTTCATTAGGAAGAGGAGGTGCTCATTATAAGAACTGTGAGAAGATGGAATAAAGAAGTATAGCCCCTTTGCAAGATAAAGCAAATAAATTTAACAAATAAAACAAATAAATACATACTGTTGTGGCCAAACCTTCGTTAAGAGACTTTTAAAAAATATTGAGAAAGTAATAGGATAGATATGTATTTTAATTTTATGTATGTATGTACAAAGGAAAAAATGAAAATGATATTTCTTCCTTATCTAACATCTTATCTTTGTTTCAGTAAAGCAAAGATGCACTTCTCCTTCTTTTTCTCTTTTTAAAGGCATTTAGTTGGTACTAAAACTTTAAACATTGTATATATTTGGGGGGAAGGGCTATTTTTCTAATAAAAGCAATAACCATTTGATGTCTTATATTCCTGCCTTGTTCTCTTTAGATTCCATAACCTAATAACCTAACAAATCTCAATAAAACCTCTTACCATCTCATTCGTTGTCAAAATCTATGTGTATTTGATGGGAAACCAATCAAGTTTCTAGAAATTCCAAATTCAGGTTCTTGTTTGTAACCAGATCTGAAATCTGACAAATCGTGAACAGCTTTTGCATTTCTGTAGTGAGACTCACATCCATCAATGATATTTTCAAAACATGTAGTAGGTCACAAAGTTTTAAAAAAAGAAGCAATTATTTAACCATTGTTTATTTTAAAAAATACCAACCAGCACATGCAGCAATTCAAGTCCATACAAAATATGTTAATCATTGAAATAAAAATATAGAGAGGAGTCTATGTACTTTTAAGAGAGAAGATAGAAGTAGAATGACAAAAAATTAGGTACAAAGTGTACCCAAAATCTCAATAATCACAGTGGGAGTTTAGAAATTAAGGATTTAGAACAAGGAGAGGAAAAGGAAAAATAATGTCTTCCCTATCAGTACTTTGAATAACTGTTATGAGAACATTTTCATCCTGGTCTATTCTAGGCAATCTTCCTTTTGTAGATTCCACAGTCAAAGATAATAGTTTCCAGGGTACATATTTAGATGAACCCTTCCTTCAACTAGGTAAACAAGTAGTTTTGTATGCAATAGCAAGCAATTCAAATTTGGAAGCATCGAGAAAGCAATAAAATTCATAGACTGGAAATTTACTTGAATAGTTAATATGAATCCAGCAGCATTTTGTTTGATAGAATAGTGGAGAGCAAACTTTCTGATTTTTAAGTTTATTATGAATGAAATAAATAATGCATCCCTCCATGCAGAGGTGTTGTACATAACATTTCTACACAATTTTCAAGACCTTTTTTGAATTTATCCAGTATTATGGAAGTTGGCTCATTTTTATAGCAGCCAAATGAGAAATGAAATTTTTGTATTATCAAGTGATTCTACACTTAAAAGCTCCCATTGAAATCATTGGATCTCAGTTAGTCATCACCAATGTCTCATGGATTGAAATGGAACTAATCAGTAGGATGAACTCTGTAATCAATCAGAATGAATGAAACATGTAGGCAATGAGATACCAAATGTGCTTAAAATTCCATTTCATGTATAAGTAATTGAAACATAAATATTCAAGCTATTAATTCATATATTGGTACCATAACATAATGAACATGGAACTGGAGTTTTTAAGGATTCAGTGGAATGTGAATGGAAAAAAAGGAGTCTTTAAACAACCTAGCAGTATAGATATATAAATATTTATATTTAAATATTTAATAAATTTGAATCATGGTACACTGAACACTCACTTGTTTGTTTAACTTGTGGAGATGATGCAGTTGTAGCTTTGCTTGCTAAAACCTCATTGTGGTGGGTTGCTATAAATTTAAGTTTAATCCCCAAAGCTGTAGGGCAGGGTTCATGCTGTATGTGTAAAGGCTTTGAAGACTTCGTGTGTAAGTCATTTATTTTGTCATCTCTGCTATAGAATATTTGTTTTCAGAAGTTAAGAATCCCCTCTGTGCTATGTTCCCATTTGTATGGTTCTCTCTGTTGGAGTTGGAGAAAATGATATTGTTCATTCCAATATACACTGAAGTTTGAGACATTTTTTTTTCCTGGGCCCTATATATTCTTAGTAGGAAATTAAGACTGTTGGCAAACTAATAGTAATTTCAAAAATCCTTTTCTTGTGGCACTTGCAGTAATGAATTGTATATCTTAAAACATAATTAATATGGTGATTTCCACTGTTCCTGTACATGTGCATACGGATAACATGGAAAATAGAAAGGATGCAAAGGAACCAAAAACTGTGCCTATGTTTTCCTCCTTGTGACTTAGTTTTACAAATCGTCTTAGTTAAATTGGATATAGGAAGATGGAATAGACAGCAGAGCTAAATTAATCTGCTGAGAAATCCTATCACTTGTTTAGCTGAAAAAAATGTATAAAGCTTTGTCTTTAGAGCAGTGGTTGATTGGTTTAAAAGATGTTTTAGGTGACAATTTCTGATATTCAAGAACTACCTCTTGAAACTACAGTGATATTTTAAATCTGTTAAAATATTAAGTATAGCTCACTGTACAATTTTAGCTTTTGTCTGTTGTCTGTAATAGTATGTGACACATTTGTCAAAAGAGAACAACTTGTTCCTTGTTTTACAAGGTGCCTTTGAGGTGTAACACATTGCAATATGAATGGATGAACTTCAGGAGGTTAATGACTAAGTGGGAAGAACATGATATATCATCAGCAGGGGAAGAAATTGAATGCTAGGAGTATTTGAAAGTTATTATTTCTAAAGCAGATAATTTAGTATGCACTGTGTGCATTGACTGTGAACATGTGTGTGATTCCAAAGTGCTTATGCACAACTGCAAGCCTTATTCATATACATTTCAAATAAAATACACTCCAGACAGGAAGAAATCAAATCATGTTTTCCAGATTATGTCCTGGTATGACACAATTTACTAACTTAAACTATGCATGTGCTTTCTAGAGGTTTGACAAAACCTATGTTATATAGCTGCTTTGTATGGCTCATAGGTAGCTTGAGAGAACATCGAATGGTTATTTCAATGCTCAAAGGAGCTGATTTACCAGTGGGAGATTCTGTGCAATTATATAAGATGTGTTTGCATGTATGTTCATAATGCATGGCAATTCAGGTTTAATCGACAATCCTAGATTTACAAGCATCCAGATTAAATATGTATGTGTACATTACTAGTTACAAGTGTGTTTGACATTGTTTGAATCTTTGCCAAGACAATACTCTTCCTAGCAAATTAGTCTACATCAGCTTGCTTATAGAGGTGGCATTTATATCTAGAATATATAATTATGAGTTATGAAGTGCAGAGTTTATTTATTATATTTTCATATGCAAAAGCAATTCCATTATTAGAATATATAGGAAATGAATTATCAACTTGTACTTAGTAGAGCTCAGCCAAATAATTCATAACTTTGTCTTGCTGTTTCCACATTGCTCCTTCCCTTGATTATTTTTGGGGCAGCCTTGCAAATTGTTTATTCATGTAGTAAGTCTAGTCTCACTGTGTGATTGTTCTTCTTTCTGCTTTTAGTCACCGTACTGCTCTCCCTGCTTTCTTTCTTCATCTAAGACAGGAGGTGTCAAACTCATAGCATCACATTGTCATTATGTGACATATCACAACTTTTCCCCCTGTCGCTAAACTATGGGTAGGCGTGGCCAGCGCACGATGCATATGGCCAAGGGACTGCGAGTTTGACACCCCTGATATAAGATAACTTTTCTCTTCTATTTATTTAGCTTCAAATAATGTCATATGGTTAAATGTGATTGACTTTTCTGCAGTGTGATTTGGCTCTTTTGGGGCATTCTGAGATTGTCAAATTAAAATATTTACTGATTATTCTGTAAACTAGCATCTAGTGGTTAGATGGCAAAAATGGATGCATGGAATGCAACCATTGTTGCTGCCAGAATCACAAAATACCCCCTTCTTCAATCCCATAAAAGCTTGCTTATGAATTTTTCATTCTTAAATTTAGACCTCAGTTACCTCTAAACTTGTGTTCTTCTTCATGCCTAAACAGGCTTAAAACAATTGGTAGGTATTGTTATTGTTTGGTTAGGAACTCAAAGCATTGTGAACTGACTTGCCCAGGACTATACAAAACATGAGTAGCAGTTGTATTTGTCACATGCAAACATTCCTGTTTGAGGAAAGTAGCAACCAGACCTTAGACCATTATTCAATAACTATAGGAGATGAAAGCAAATTTGGTAGTAGAGTCAGCTCTGCAATACTATGTACAGTTCAAACTTAAAATCCTTGATATGAAGTCTAATTATGCTTTTTTCCTTCTTCCCCACTATTGGACATTTCCTTCATCTGACTGCATATTTAGAAGAAATGCATATTCCTACTCCTATTACTTGTAAGTACCTAGATATAACAATTTCCTTAAGCATGCACAGCAGAGCAGCAGGATTTTGTTTCTTTGTTTATAAAATATTTTTCTTGATTTTTTTTGTGTTACTTCATTATTTTTAAAGAGTACCATTAATGCCCACACTATTAATATCCCCAGCCACATATTTAAAGGGGAGAAAAATAGAGAAACACAAGAGAGTCGGTTGTGTGTGCAGATATAATTTGTAACCTTCCCACTTCATTTCCCCCCACTAGTCTATGACTGTCATCTGTCTGAATAGGGTCAAAAAAATGAATACAGGAAGGACTCTTGTTATTGTCCCTTACATTCCCGAAAATCAATACTGTGCATTAGGAGATCTTCATTTGGAAACATTCAATAGCTTTAGTTCCTTTTTTTGTGTAAGTTGCTCTTATTTGGGCATCCTTTTATTGAGACTGCTGATTTTGAGAAAGTGTCCAAAGAAGATAAGTTTGCACACTTGCATATTCACAGTTGTAATCAAGATAGAAGCAGTGAGGAAAGTAAGATCCTTAAAAATATCTGCAGCCATGTGCTTCTGAAGGGATCAAATTAGAACTGTGGTTCATGTTAGCACCTTGATTAAATATTGTTGCATTGGTCTTATTGTTTGGGGTAAAATAGTTGGTCATATAGTTCCTCAGCATCTTAAAGAAATGCCTGCATCTATTAATAAGGCCAGACTTGAACATTTTAACAGAGGTAATTAAATCTAAGGAAGTTGCATAATTTAAAACAAAATTAACTAAATGCTTTTTCCCAATGTTCAGACTAGCTTTTCATAGAATTCACATACAGGATATCATGTGCCATGTATGAATCAGTTTTATTGTCCACCTTTAAAAGTACTTATTGCACTATTACTTTGCTAAATTTTGATTTCCATAGCTTTAAAAGATATCCTAGCATTTGAGTTCAATTATTTTGGACTCTGCTAATCCTTAAATTATGCAGACACAATATCTTTGATTTTTTTTTGGCTGGCTTCCCTTATCAAATGTTTGTTTGTTTTTTGCTTTTAAAAAACAGCAAAATGTGAGCTGAAAAGGAATCATACATGTTTGTTTAAGTTCATATTTTTATTTCCAAATATTTATATCTCTAAGAGCTATAATCCTGTTTTAGAATATTTTTTTGCACTTAACAGGGGATTGCTATCATATTTCATATATATTATTTTCTCTCAAAAGAGAATTCATAGAAGTCTTACGATTTTCTCAATTAATAAAAGGCAAGAACATTTATGTTCCTTTTTTTTCCCCTTGCTCCTTAAATTAATTATTTTGCTTCCTAAAATGTGATTATCCTTCTGGTTCAGCCTTAGTATGTTTATAACATTAGGTTAATATTACTCTAATGAATGGATTAATATTTCCCTATTAATAGGATAATATTAACTTTTGTCTTCTATTCACAGTCTAGGGAGAGGAAGGAAGAATGTATGAATATCATTTGGTGTAATATAACGATAGATTCAATCTCCCAGTTCTGTTTAAAGAATTCACAGTGTCATTCCAGCAAATAGATTCTCTAGCTCAAGGGCACAAAAAGTGAAGCCCATTATTACCTGTTTTGCAATCCCTACTTTAGATTTGTTTATAAAAAATACACAGTCATTCAAGTACGAGGCCTAGCTGCAGAAAGCATTAGAATTTCAGAAGCCAATCCAGGGATAGAAGGTATTATTTCCAGTTTAGGTTTCCTGAAATGACTCACTCAACTTGGTAGAAGAGGAAATAGAAAACTGAGTGTGGGGAGGGGAGGGGATGATGATGATATTAAGTTGAATCACAATCTGGTTAGGTTTTAAGTCACCTTTTCATTTACAAAATGCTCATAACAGCTAGTATTTTTTTTTAATGAAAATGCTTTTTAAAGCTAAAACAAAACAATTAAAATATATTAAAATATATACAAATGCTACATGCATTAATGCTTAGTCTACGTTGTCCATTGCTTTCCATGGAGCCTAATGTGACTTCACAGCATCAAGATGGAGTAGCGGTAAAAGCATCAGGCTAGAAATGGGGAGACTGAGTTCACATTCCACTTTAGGCATAAGCCAGCTAGTTAGTTAGTATACCAGTTAGTTTCTCTCAGTCCTAGGAAGGAGGAAGTAGCAAATCACTTCTGAAAAAAACTTGCCAAGACAATGGCAGGGACTCGTCCAAACAGTCTCTGAGAATTGGAAAATGATCTCACTGTCTTTGCTCTGGTTACAGATGGCCTGTAATGTTTAAGTCTTGTATCCTGCTTTTCTAATAATGTAGAAATTAAATAAAAAATTGTAGAAATTAATAGTATTTTGAACTAGTCCATCATCCATGCAGTGACTAATTGTAGGGTGGCTCAAATTTATATTGTTACAGCTTTATGTTTTTATTTATGCCATTCTAGAAGTTTCACATTGTTTGCTATTGGGGGAGCACTGTTTACTTCCTAAGGGAAAACATTCACTATGCTATACTGTAGGCTAGGTTTTAGGTTTCTTTTATAGTTTTATCTCTCTGACAAAATATTGTTGAATATTCTTTTGAAACTTTCATATGTGCAAAATGAGTACCCAGGGATTATATGCAACCTTCTGCATGCTTAATATCATATATCAAAGCATATATTTGGTTCCTCTGCAATCTCATGCATAAAGTAATAGAGTTGTTAAAACGAGTGATTCAAATAGAATCATTTGGATAAATCTATATCAACTATTTTGTGAAATGTCATCATTTACATGTTGAATCTGTCAAATATAGAAAATAAATAAAACATTGATTCTCCTTGCATTTTAAGAATATAATTCCACATGAATTGCTGCTATAGCATTTTTATATTTTTTAAAGGTGCAGATAAATTTCTCAAGTCAAATCTTTGAAATGAATGGAAAGAACACTGCACAACTGCAATAATGTTAGAAGCTTACCATTAAATCACAAGGTTTCCCATTGCCAGTCACCTAGACAATTTTAGCATACAAAGTTGGATTTGCTGCCTTTGTGACTTTGTGAACCTGGTATTGCCCAGAGGAATGCGGACGTCTTTGTAACATTCTATTCAGCTTGTCCCAATCATGTAAATTCAGGATGTTCAGCAGGAATTATTTCACATCTTTTAAAGGATTTAAATATGATCTGGGATTCTCTGTGAATACTTGTTCTTTTTCATTTATTTAGTTATTTTGTGGTTACCCTTCCTTTCATCCAAGGGATGTTACATTTTACCTCAGTACATTCTCTTTAAATAAGTAGAGCCAGATCTAGATGGCTGGTCTAGATTTACTTCAATGCTTTAAGATATTCGCTGAGGGATTTCAAATCCTGTCTCCCTGGTCAAACACTGACTTAGCACTCACTCTATGATTCAAAGGTGAAATCAAAGTAGATATTTGAACAGAATTTAAAGATTTATCTCAGATGTTACGTAATTGTAGTCATTTAATAATCTAACTGAAAATCCAGTGCTTATTAGGTTCTAAGGAGGTTTCAGAGAGGCTTCTGTTCCTTATTGTCTAAAAAACTTTTTAATATGCTACATTCTAGTTTTACTGTTGGTCAGCAAAATGCAGCACATGTATGAAAACAGTTAACATAATCATTTTTCTATGACATTTATCTCAGCACCCACTGGTTGCCTTCTCTTCTGACAGTCATCTGGGAATTCTTTCTTCACCATTCACTTTGTCATTTCTGTAATGACCAAAATATAGTTATATACACTCTCTGTGTATGATAACTGGCAGGTGAAATTCTTCAGAATTTCATATTTCATAAGCCTATGACCTGTAAAGGATTGACACTAATATGATGAAAGTTACTTTTTCTAGATGCTTCTGTTGTGTTTCTGAGAAGCTGGTCAAGGAAGGGAACAGGAATTATCACTGATACAACTTGTCGTGACTTTAGAAATAGCATTTGAATTGCTTTCTTTGTGGAAGGTAAGCATTTCAGATAAATGCTTCTGTCACTCAAAAGACAGCTTAACACAATGACAGATCAGAACTCACATTCACTACTTTAAATTTTATCTTTTTTTCTTGATGCGTCTCACAATGGAAGAATATAACTAGTGGAGTCCTCCGGGGCTGTGTCCCAAGATAAGATACTTTTTAAAGATATTTTATATGTTGCCTGGAATGGGGCATGACTAGTGAAATCACTAACTTTACTGAGGATACTAAATTGTTCAGAGTAGCAAAACCAATAAAGGACTTTGAAGAGCTCCAAAGGAATCTCTTCACATTAGCAGAATGTGTGTCAAAATGCCAGATGTCGTTTACTGTGAGCAAGGGTAAAGTGATACATGTTTGTACCAAAACCCCTAACTCCTCATATAAGTTAATGGGATCAGAGCTAGCAGTGATTAATGACGAAAGAGAAGTTGCCAACATCATAATGCCCTTATATCAATCAATGATGTTGTGTGCAGTTCTGGTCAGCACACCTCAAAAATGATTTAAGGGAATTTGAGAAGTTTCAAGAGGAGAATAACTGGGATAATCAGTTCTTAGTTTTCCTCTAAGATAATCAGAACAGTTTTACTGTAAGAAAAGATTGAGATATTTGGGAATTTTTAGTCTACAAAGGAGACAAATGAGAGGGGGCATGATTCTTCGGTGTTTTTCCTCCTTCCTTTGTAGCTGGTTCCAGTCAGTGTTGGTAGGAAAGGGAAGATTCAGATCCACGCTGCAGAGTACTTCAGAATTTTACTCTTTATCCCCTCCTATTTAATATCTATATGAAACTGCTGGATGAATAATTTGTTGGCATGGAGTTAAATATCAGTATATCTTAGTGGAATATCTGTGCCCCAGGCCATCCAAATGTGGTAATGGACTGAAGGCTGAAAATATTTGGATGGAAAGAAATGGTTTTGGCTCAAGTGATTTTCCATCATTAACTCTAAATGAGATAATAAAGTTACTGTGCAATGTGAAACCTACTTGAGGAGAAAGTGGCAGCTGTGACCATGATAGCTTTCACACAAATGCATCTTGTGCACCAGTAGCATCTATTCTTAGATCAACAGGCACTGTTCATGGTTACTCATGGTTTCCCTCCCCTATTGCAACATGCTCTATAACGGTATGTCCTTGACGAATGTTTGGGAACTTCAGTTTGTCCAGAATGCAGTGCACATGTGCTTTTTGGGCACATCAGGTTTCAACCATATATAATTACTGGTATGTGAATGACATGGCTTAAAAGTGCTATTACTGTGTAGATTGTCATCTATAATTCCTAAATGGAATTAAAGTTACTTACAGAATTAAGTATCTCTGATGGTTTCCACATCTACCATCAGATATGAAGAATGGATTTTCTCTGAGTTCCCTCAGTAAAGCAGTGTCACCTTTTGAGTCCTTGGAAGCATGCTTTCTCTGTCATGACATCTATACAATAATCTCTCCCCAAAGATATGGACAACCCCAGTTTTATTGGCCTTTCAGAAGATTGAAGACCAGGCTTTTCTATGGTTCAGGGTGAGAATCTTAGTTACTGGAATTCTGGTGTCCCTGCGTGGGAATTAAGGTTTTAATGGGGGGGGGGATTCTGTTTGTTTCTTTTTGGGGTTTAATGGATTGTTATATTCAGTGACGTGCGGTGAGGTTTATGGCTGGTGAGGCTTATGATGTCATCAAACTGCGTGGTTGTTCCGATCGCACGGGCGCAGCCCAACCAGAGAAGTTTCTCTTCTCAGAAATGTCAGAATGGGACAGGCAGGCTGCCACAGCTCCACTGAGAAGACATTTCTGAGAAGAGAAATTTCTCCTTTCTCCTCCTTTCCCCCACCCCCACTCCCTACTAGCACTGATGATGTTAACTAGGCATTTTTTGCATTGGGCGAGCCCGGGATCCTTGCAAGGGGAATGGGACTACATGTGCAGGAGGCTCCTCAGCGCTAGCCTCAGATCAGCGCAGTCGTGGTACCCTTCCCCTGCACACGTGGTCCCATTCTCCTCCTTCCTGAGCCAACATGAAGGGAACCGCGGCTGCGCTGATCTGAGGCTGGAGCTGAGGAGCCTCCTGCACACGTGGTCCCATTCCCCTTGCAAGGATCCCAGGCTCGCCTGATGCAAAAAATGGTGAGATCGGTGCACTTGGGGCTGCTGCTGCGATGTCCAGGGAGGCTAAACCAAGCCGTGCGCCTCTCCCAGCCACTTTCGCGGCTTCCCGGAGTATTTTTATTTTCATGATAAGAGCAGTGAGGCTCTGCCTCCCCTGCCTCCCCTGGCTGCACGTCACTGGTTATATTTTCATTTTGTTCACCATCCAGAGTTTAACTGCATAAATGGGCGGCCATATAAATTGAATTATAAATAAATAAATCCTTTAAAGAAAAATAATTATTAGGGTGTATAGGCATTTACCCTTATTTTAATAAGCAATATCCATTCTTGTTTATGCCCTTAATAGTATATCAATATTGGCTAACCTCAGTAACTTAAAATGTTCATTATGAGAGCCTCATCATTTCAGATTACATTTTGACTAAGAAATCAAAGGAAATCTAATAATTAAGTTTACTTAGCTGCATTCTATTAACAATCTAGAATACTATTTCTGCATAAATTGAGCAATTACCTAGCTAGTTCCTACAATGTACTGCTGAGTCTATTATTGGTTATATATTATATATTTTTCTTTATAATATTATTATTTATTTAGAATTGTATAAAATAAAATAGGCCTTTGGGGGACTTAGCATTATGCACATGAACTTTTGGCCCCCTACTAATAATATTTATTGTATTTCTATCTTAACTTAACATGTTTACTTTGAACTGCATAAAGTAGAAAATGCCATCTTTTTATCACCCAGTGCAAAAGTAGTACTTGCCAGATGAATTAATCCCATAGGTTCCTCTAGGTATAATTTATTGTGCAATATTTAGTTTACACTACAGTAAACCCAGAAAATTGGGTTATTTCCAAAAGCTGTAGGTAAGTTAATCATGGGGAAATGTGATGTGTGTATTCAGCCTCATATATTTTCACAGAAGACATGCTTCTGCACATGAGTTCATTCCTGTGTCAATACTAATGATACCTCCCCAGCAGACTGTGAAACCCATTTACTAGTACCTATATGGTGAAAGATTAATTGCAGCCCATCTACATTGTCATGAAATGGATCATGTTGTGCCTTTCATTAATCATTGCAGAGTAATGAAGCCATAACAAAATGTACACATATTTGTTTTTTAAGAACCACTTCCCATATTAGAACAAATTCCGAAGCAGAAATGCTATATCATATGGCTTGTACTCAGACCCGCTCATTTTGAACTTGGCAAATATTGTGTTAAGATGTAATGAGTATGTATAAGATTTATTAATCCTATGCTAGTGAGGTGCTTGAGTTCCAGAGTTCCTTTGGAATGTCTCTCAAAATTTATCCTTGGGAATTCTGAATTATTTTTTCTTGTTTCTGAAGTAGAGCTGATGTTCTGTCATTTGCTTATTCATTTCTAAATCTTACAAATCTCTATACAAATGCATAAAATGTGATGGTTTAATGTTCCATAAGTTAATTTTCCTTTGTCCTTACATCATGAATAGTATTACGATATAAGGGCCATATCAATATTGCAGATGTTCATTCATTCACTAGGCATTTTGTGAATTATCTGCATCATCCTGATATTAAAAAAATAAAAATTCTAATATTAATTATGCAATATCTAATTCTTTTTTAAAAGTAACATCTGAAAGAGCATTGCAAATCTTTGAATTGCATAATACCTACTTCAAAGAATGAGTGTCATTATCAGTCCCAGTCCCCTTTGCCCAATTGTACCACTATTAAGATGCATTAACAAAGGACACAAAGGCACTGCTTTTTTTTGCCTTTTTCTTGTCCCTGCTTCCACCTTTGAACACATCAGGCAGAAGCCAATGCCAGTATAGAAAAGACGTAATTGATATCTTTTGGGGCTCAGAGGTGTTTCTTTACTGGGGTATAGGACTCATCAGATTTCTAGTAATACCTTGTCCAAATGCCAGTGTCAACCCTCCTTTAATTTACAAGAGTATGGTGGTGCCATGTTTATCTTTATTTTGCAAAATCCAAATTAGAATTGTTATCAATTGTGAAATAAGCAATTTTGACATGCAAGAAGAATTCAAGATGGCAGACAGAAGTTTCTTTGGCGGTACAATATTAGGAAATGCAAAGGGAAGTAGAGAGTGGGTTGGTGGATGAAATTATAGGTTGAAATTGTATCTCCCATCTCAATGTTATTGGCACCGATGCTTCACTTTGTCAGTGCTACATGCAAAGCATCCTTACCAAGCAGATTCATGACCCTGCAGACCCTGCTTCTTAAAAGAGAAAGCAAAATTGCATCACTGTTTCATTTTTCATCACTGCACAGTCTCCTCTGACACATTTAGTGTACAGAAGAGCCCTTCAAGCTAGAGGAAATGCCAGAGGAATTCATAGGAACAATGAAAATTGCCCCAGTGAAATAATTACTGCTGTTCTCATTGCATGAAACTTTCATCAGTAACTTTCCTGCATGAGGCAGACAGTTTTCATACAGAATCAAAGTCAGTTATAGTATGAACTCACAATCTTCACCTGGCGTTCTTATCTCTAAATGTCTGCCCTATTAAATAACCATAGCTGATTTTGGAAAAGATGGGTTTCCTATGTAAGGATCAATTTAATTTTCACTTCAATACAAAGGTGTTAATTACCCTTTTTTGTTCTTATGAACAAATAAATTCATCTCCCAGACACAGAAAAACTAGTAACATATTTTTATTCAGATTTTATTACTGAATACTCCGTTTCCCCGAAAATAAAACCTCCCCAGATAATAAGCCCAATAGGGCTTTTGAGTGCATGTGCTACAATAAGCCTTCCCCCCCAAAATAAGCCCTCCCTGAAAATATTGCAACACAGCAGCAGCCATGAGGTGACCACGCTCGCCACCTCCTGCACCTCAAAAATAATAAGACCTCCATGAAAATAAGACCAAATGCTTATTTCGGGAATCAAAAGAAAATAAGATCCTGTCTTATTTTGGGGGAAAATAGTGCACAAACAATGACTATGACAGCTAGAGTTACACACTCTTTTTCCCTCTCTTTCATTTTCTTATCAACAAAGTTCATGCAATGTTGTGATAGCAATAGCACTTAGACTTATATACCACTTCATAGTGCTTTATAGCCTTCTCTAAGTGATTTACAAAGTCAGCATATTGCCCCCAAAACTCTGGGTCCTCATTTTACCCACCTCGGAAGGATGGAAGGTTGATTCAACCTTGAGTCTGGTGAGATTCAAACTGCCAAATTGCTGGCAGCAGTCAGTCAGCAGAAGTAGCCTGCAGTGCTGCCCTCTTAACACTGTGCCGTCTCAGCTCATGATATTCTATATCCAGTCAGTTTTAAATATTGTTCCCTTTCCTCATTTTCCCAAATTGGGGGTGTTTCACTGGTAGGAATGGGAAAAAAACAGTTTTTCTTTTGCTACCATTTGTGGTTAACCCATGCCCAAACCAGATGAACTTCTAATGGGTGTATAAATAAAATATGGCCTCTTTATAGGGACAGCATGTTATTACTATACCTGTCTGCTATCAGTTTAAGGAAACATGGGGAAGGGTTAGGGTTAGGGTAAAAATTGAGGTAGGTAGAGTAATTCTCAATTTTTTTTCTACTCATTTTCATTTAACTTGATGACATAGAATTTACTTCTGTAATTATTCCAACAATGAATATCAGGAACATTCTCAGGAAAAGAGTAAGGTTCTCTTTAACTTATTTAGTCCTAACATAACAAAGGGATGTATGATTATGATTCTATAACATCCTGTTACAGAGAATGCTCTGAAACATTCCCAGGTTTCCACAATGAAATTCCAACTGAAATTTTTAAGAAAGAAAATATACCATGATTTTTTTCCCCCACTATCAGTTTTAGTGTCATTCCAGAGAATGATAACCTTGAAAAATTATAGAAGACCATCTTGTTCTGGACAAATTATCCACTGAGTTCTTGGCCCCCAAGTAGGGTAAAAAATATTTTAAAAGCCATTTGTTTCTAGCTTCAAAAGCAAGTATTAAATGTACTTGTACACTAATATGAATGTCCCAAGCATGATAGAAATCATAGAGTTTATATATTAAATATTATTTGTGGTTATAGAGAAAAAAATCCTCATAAGTACATATGCCTGTTCAGTTACTTAATTGTGTAGCAAGTATTACCATCACTAAAATTTCTTCTCTTCATCTGCGTTAAAAAGAAAGCTCTATGCAAATAAGAATATGTTGGCATGACTTATCTTTATCAAGGTTTAATATGATTGAAAGAAAGCAATCATAAGGTGATCCTTCTCTGATTATCTGATCTTTGGAATGAACTTGTACAAGCAAACAGTTGATACTTAACAGTTTTGAGAAATGAGCAATTTTCCTCTCTCCTCAGACTTGCATAAAAAGGACTCAGATAATAATCAAGGGAAAGGAGATGATAACTCTCTGACCCTATTCAGCTCTCCTGTCAATTCCCAGAGATCTTTTTTCCTTTAAGTCAGACATGCCACACTTCGTGGATTAGCACTGTACTTGTCTTTTAAATCATCAACACTGGCCACGGTGATCTGGAGATGAAATACATATGGATATATTAATTAACATTATATCAAACTAATTAAATGCAACTACTCTTTACGTCCCATGTATTTAATATATTTCCCCTTCTGTCTCATTAAAATTTACAATTTGCTGGCAACTTTTGTAAGGTTCTGAAAGTTACATCCAAGGCTTGCTTCTTCACGCCCCACTCTTGCAACCTGGAGACTCAGAGTTATGTTCCAATCTAGCAAACTTCCTTGAAATCTTCAATATATATTGCTTTCTGCTGTTGGGTTTCTGTATTTTCTCGTGATATAAGAAAGTTTGGGAAAGTAATGTTCTACAGTTTTCTGAACCCAACAAGTAAAATGCATAGAATCCAGTCCAAAAACATCCTTTGGGATAGAAAAGGAGATAGTAGCATTAGAACACAAGAGTTCACTATGATATTACCCATAATTGTCCTAGTTCTGCTTCAAAGTTAGTTTCTAGATCCTTACAATGTATGAGATGCTTTAAGAACAACATTTTGGAAGTGTTTGTGTTTTAGAGTCACAAATAGCAGAGTCACAAATGCCAGCTTTTCTTATTGTTCACTTGGAAGGCTTGATTCTTTTTGAGCCAACAGCAAGATGCTAGTACAAATTTTGATAGCATATCCTTGTAGAAACTTACTACAAAACTGACTTTTGTCTTAAATTATGGAGACCCTTAATTTGTATTATCTTCCAGTATATCAGAAACAGTTGTGGAAAGAGGCTTCTGAGTGATTAAAAATTGCACATATGTAAGAAAAACATAACTTGATTATTGACATTTTATAGGTAGCATTGGACTATAAGTGACTAAACAATAGGCAAAAGGCAGGCCTTTAGATTGTTTTAATTATATACAATGTTTAACATAAATTTAAATGTACTTAAATTCAAAAGTTAGTCAGGATAAACTTTGCCATTCATCTATGGAAAATAAAAATACAGCTGTTTGTCTCATACCGTATGAAGCTGAAAACCTACCTGTTTCGACTAGCTGACCTGGCATAATACTACAATCTCTCCAGCCCAGGGCATTTTTAATTGTAATTTTAGTTTTTAAGGGTTAATTTCACTGGGGTTTCAACTTTTTTAGGTATTGTAACTTATTTATTTATTCTTACCTCCTCTGTACGCTATATAATACTGTTGTACGTCGCCCCGAGTCCCTGTGGGGAGAGGGGGCGACTAATAAGTTCAAGTAATAAATAAATAAATAAATACCAATGCCTCATTATTACTATTTTTTTTTGGGGGGGGAGACTGGCAAATGATTAGAGGATCAAGGTCTCACACAAATATATTTTACTCAGCAGACAGATTGCTTTTCCAGTTGGAATAGAGGTTGGCAGCATTTCTGAGGGGGAGTATACTTGACCAGAGACAAAATTATCAAAGGAGCTTCCATGATTAGGTTTATATAATTGCTTGATATGATCCAATTGCTGTTCCATTTGGTTGTGCTCCTTTTTCCTTGACCCAAATTTTGAATGCTGTTACTTTCCATGATACTCCATTGCTACTTTCATATCCACTCTCCATTGTTAACTCTTGCAAATGGAGATGTATCAAAATGCATCCTCATATTTGCAACAACCCTGCATGTTGTCTATGGAGATTCTCAGTCATCCAGGTCATGGTTGTCCCAACCATGCTTTTTCAAGAGACAATTGGACTTTCTGGGTTTTCTTTGAAGATGTTTTGTTTCTCATCCAAGAAGCTTCTTCATCTCAGAGCTTCTTTTGGATGAGAAGTGAAACGTCTTCAAAAAAATTAGAAAGTCCAGTTGCCTCTAAAAAAGCACTTTTGGGACAAACCTGCATGTTGTGTCAAATCAGATAATAGATATATTTTATAAACTATAATTGACTTGATTGTATTTCAATTTCTTTTAATTTATGAAAGAAACTAATTCTGATTTCTTCCCTCTTCAAAACACTTTGAAGGAAACTAGCCAAGAAACAAAAAGAGACTCAAAGCAGCAGTCAACGAGAAATGGGGCCTGTTGCTGCTTCAGACAAGACTGCTACAAAAAGTGCTACTCACAATGAAGACACTTTCACTTCAGGCTGTCAAGATGTTAATGGATTCAGTAAGTTTCACATTTTCACATATGCTCATGCTCAGGAAGATTTTGGCAATTAATTGACTTGCATGTTACTGAGGCAAACAAGCAAAAATTAAAGGTATGAAGTTAAGGATTAAGAAAAAAAACCTTAATATTATTTCTGTCCTTCTGCTCTAACTCTTGGAAGCAGGAAGAGACCTTTCTGACTTTTGTAATCCTAATTCAAAGCAGATACAGACAACCTTCAATGTCAGCCAGTTTAGTCTGGTGGTTGAGGTACCAGGCTATGAGGCTGAGAGTTTTAGTCCCACCTTGGACATGAAAACTGGCTGGGTGACTTTGGGCTAATTATTCTCTCCCTCAATCCAACTTGCTTCATAGGATTGTCACAGGGAAAATAGGAAGAGGGAGGAATATTAGGTTTGTTTACCCCTTGATTTATTCATAGAAATAATAATGGTGGAATATAAATAAATAAAAATACCTGAAATCCCCACATCTTTTTAAAGTTGTCCCTGGAACATTCTTTTTTGACTTCTTGTCAAAAGCCACTGCAGTGCATTTCTATATTTTGAAACTAGAAGCAAAAGCAAACCTATGTGTCCTAATTTACATTTAATAATAGAAGGAAAAACCAAAAGTATAGCCCTGATTCAAGAGCAACCAAAAAATATTCTGCATTATTATATTTTGCATAGAAAAGACTGGATAGCCACCTGTCTGAAATGGCATAGGATCTCCTGCTTGAACAGAGGGTTGGACTAGAAGACCTCTAAAGTCCCTTCCAGCTCTATTCTGATTGATCACACTGTCTCTACAAAGCCTGTGTGGGATTTATTTAAGTTTAGCTTGACTATTCTGAACTGGATCCACTTTGTAAATATGGTCTATAGTCTCTTCCCTGAAAGTGTAATGATCCTATGACTCCTTCAACAACCATGAATAGTTGTGCATATATTGAATAGAGTAACAGCAGTTTCACACTAGTTGCTGTATGGAAAAAACCAACATTGCCAAATAAGCTGTTGCTGCTTACATCAAAACTGGGAATAAAACATTATTGAATTCAAGAGCTGAGGAGTCCACCCACAGATACATTTCTTCTCTACTATTATTGTCAGAAATGGACATCTAATGAAAAGCACAGAAAACAGTATTATTTAATTGTTTATGCCGCCTCCGTTACTCAGTTTTAGTTTCTGAAATCTCATTCTTTGGGATAACACATGATTCAGTTATTAAACAATACTATTTAAAACCAGGTTGAGCAGTTGAACAGAAATATGCACTGTAACATGCAAAAGTATAAAACCAGGAGCTAGTGTAAAATCCCCCCTAAATCACACACACTTTCACATAATGCTGCTTTCTGTTGAGTTGGTCCTTGATTCAGGTATGAAAAATAATGAACAGCATTAAGTAGCATTTGTGCATTGAGAGTCATAGCTACTAAGGAGATGCAATGATGCATTTCCCTCCTCATCTTTATCATCTTCTATTGTGATGATCAGAAACATTCTAAACGAACGAATACTACTGCGCCTTAAAAGGGAGGTCTCATTCTTGCTTCTGTGACAAATTCCTCTCCCAGAGAAAATAAAAATAATTAATTATGTTACTGATTTGCAAACTTGAAGGAACGGGTTTTGTTAATGATACTTTAGAAACTTTATTTCTCTTTCTACTCTTTTCAAACCTATGAATGATAGAAAACAAACAAGCAAACAAAGCTAACTCTGGTGAAACTGTGTAACAGCAAGCTACCATGGACAATACAATTTAGATCTAAGACAGTTATACATGGATTTAAGAGTTTAGATAAATTTGGAATATTGACTTACTATAAATTTGAATTAACTATAAAAATAAACAGCTCCTCCTGGGAATCAGATTGATTCTGGCTATCTTGGGAACTGCAAATCAAAACGAAAGATAAGTGATGGTTTTAGAAATTGGGGCTCTAGAGGGAAGTAAAGATTTAAAGCAGAAGGAAAAAAAATATAAGCATTGTTTCAGTTAATAATGGGACTTACAGAGGAATACAAAACATAACACTGAAAATATTAAAGGAGGGCTTTGAAGAATGCAACCATAAGTTAGTAACTACAATATCAACACTGTCACTGTTATGTCTGCTTCTATGGATAGATTATGTCTAAAAGATTTTAATGAAAGAAAAACATACATCAATATTTTATTGAATTAAAAAGTGAGTCTATTAGAAGTAAAAGGAAGGAATATAACATGGTTTAATTGATTGAGGTTACAAAAAGACTTAAAAAGTATTATGGCAGCCCTTTAGGAACTTTTTGCTGACACCAGAATTGAACAATTTTTATGAATGTTTTATGGATTTATTTATACAGTAAATAGGGGATGGAGCATAAGATGAAAAGATCCATGTTTAACCTTATACTATGAAGGTTTATAAACTTTGTGCATGTTTGTTCTGATGAAGGTAGGAAATCACTTCTTTATATATTTCTTTTCTTTTTCTTTCTTTTTCCTTTTTCTGCATTTTTAATTCTTTTCATTCTCTTCTCTTTTTATTTAGTTTGCATTAGTTTTTACTATTAAACTAATTAAATTTTAATAAAAATATATTAAAAGAGAACATCAGAGGGAAATAGCTTTTCATAACCTTCCTCATTTTTCTGTTATTGTTGTACTGAGAAGAAACAGGATTGGGCCATTTCATTTTCTTCGATAACAATGAAGATAAATTCAAGGCTTACATTACAATTCATAGAACTCAGTATTTTCAAAGCAATATTTTCATCCATTCTGATTTTTTTTTTTAAAAATCACTGTTCATCTAGATGAGGAATTATCAGGTTAAAAGCAAAGCAGAACTACTGAGAAATAAGAGGGGAAGTTACAAATGTTTCTACAGCTATTTTATCTAAAAGTATAGCTAACATATTTTTAGGCAGTCATACATTTATGGCAAAAAAAAATCATATAAGTATCTGGAATGTGTTGAATTTAAGTTGGCTACATAGTATTCCATGAAGGGACTGTGATTTATCAGGTGCCTTATAGAACAAATGGATACTAGTATTAGCTCCATAAAGAGAACTGCAGAGAGAGAGAAAATCCTTAAATTTCTACTGTGTCTAATTCAGAAGATATTCTGCAAGCTTCTTACAGAACAGGTGCACATAGACTGACATCCTATGAGCAATGATGCACTAATGACATATTCAGCATGTAGGCATTTCTCTGCTGACACCCTACTGATGAGCTGTCATGCAGGACTAAAGAAAGTGTGACAGAACTAAGCCATAGGACATTGTGGATACACCATACTCACAGCTGAGAGAATAGTAAAAGAAAAAGATGATTGTCAGAATGTTAGAATACCAAGTTAAGCTATGAAAGTTCTTCAGGAACCTCAGGTTGCTTGTTAAGATATATCCAGTTGGGAAGAAGACAGTTTGGCTTTGAAAGGAAAGGGCAGAAAAAGGCTTCTGAAACGATCTATTTTAATCCATGGAAAGACGTTATGTTAAGATGGAGGGACATGGATTTTTGATTGAACATTGAAAGCCATGCTGTTAAGAAGCATTATAAATTTAGCACTGCTTTCGGGCACCTGTATCAGTGGTGGGTTGCTACCGGTTAGGACCAGTTCAGCTGAAACGGTAGTGGTTTGCCGGCGTGGGTCGCTGCCGGTAACAGGCCTGCCAGGCATCTGAACCAGTTCTCCTACAGAGGTGCCATCTTGATTTTTGGTTCTGCACACGCACAGAACTATATATTTGCAAATACACACATGCACAGAGTATTTTTGCACACACCGAACCGGCAGTAATGCCGGCAGCAACCCACCCCTGACCTGTATAGGTACCAGTAGAACAATCAAGGCAAGAATAATCTATCACAAGAGATCAGTGCATAAGATGCTGCTGTTGGACAGCGGTTTTCCCCATTGCTAGGCATAGAAGAAGACCTCCAAGCCATAGATAGGATATTTTCTAAAATTCAATTTTCATTATTGATTTTTCAGGGGGGATTTGTTTCCAACAATATATGTATTAAAGCAATATTTATAGTATATGTAAATTAGCACATGACTTCTTTTTTTTGGGGGGGGGGTGGGCAGAAGGAAATAATTTTGAATAACTTCCCTGCTAAATATTACCAGAGTTTTATTATTACACTTTCTGAATAATCAGACTCCCTTCTATAAATCCACAGGACTCACATATAGCTTTGATTACTCTCAGTGGCAAAGATATGCAAAAAGGAAAAAGAAAAAAAACCAGAAAATCTGAAAGAAGGCCAATTCTAGTGAACAAGTCATATTTTGTAGCTCTTCTAATTTATTATACACCTCAAAGGGAAGACTATTCCACAGCCTCGGGATAATTGAGTAATTCTATGCTCTTTGCTACAATATTCCTGATTTATGTGGATTTGAATCTTGAAGTGGGACTTCGAAAGTGGACCTAAGCTGACTTGGGAGACACCATAAAGACAAACACATTTTATCCCTTCTCAGGCACCACACAAGCACACTTAATAATGGATACACGAGGAACAGATTCAATTACAGGATTCAATTCAGAATAATTCAAGCTTTAATTCTGAATTTGATTAAATATGCTATATACATATTAAAGAAGGATTTATATTCAAAGTAAGAAATTCTGCTTATGCCACTCTGCTCTCTATCCATCATCCTTCCTTAACCTTTCTGTTCTTCCTGTCATCTAAACTCCACCTAAGCAGATAATGCAAATCACAGCACACAAACACAAAGCGATGGGATGGGGTGGATGGGATGGGTTAGGATATGAACTGTTCCATAGTCCATTTGATATAAGGTCTAGAAGGAAAGTCATGAAGGATAATAAAATAAATTGTCTATTTTAAATAAAAAGAACATTCTACCTGGAGAATACCATAATACATAAACACAGCTCAGAAACTGACAAACTAAATGATAAAACCTGAAAATGAAGATATAGCAGGAAGCCAAATGCAGAATGAAATGAGTTTGTGAAGGATGTTACAAAATTCAATTGGCAATATAAAATTAGCTCATAGAATCATGTTACTTTCTTGTTGATTTTGACAATTGTATTCATGTCCAGATGCCAGAGACATAAAAGAGGGGTGACAAGTAAACTATATTACACTTTCAGTCTAAAGGTGAGCAAATAACCCACAGCAGATTGGAAGCCAGGAAACATAAACAGAAGGATGGTATTTTCTCAGAAACAAATTGTTCATATAGGATTGAGCAAAAAATGAAATTCTGCTTTGTTTCCTTTATATACTAATTTAATATTAGATTGCCCCTTTTATTCATCAACAGCCTCAGAACAGCAAGTTCTCACTAGTTTGAGCTCTTAATTAATTAATTAGCTGTCAATAGTTTTGGTAAAAGAAACAAATAAAACCCTGCATTATATTAAATCAGTATGATAGCTGATCTTTCCTATCCCCTTCGCAAGGGAGGAATTATTTTATATTACCATATTACCACGATCAGGAACTATGACAAATTGTTTACCATGAAGTAAACAATTTATCATTTAATAGCTAAATGAAAAGAAAGACAATTGGGAAGCCAATTTTATAAGTGTTTTCTTTACAACTAGGATAACACAAAAAGTAATATGAGATATTCTGGAACTTTGCTTAGGAAATGTCAAATAAATGACAACCTTTTATTTCAGAAGAGTGAGTTTGGATGTGGGCATAATTAAATCCATTGTAAACATCACTTCAAAAATAATTTATTCTGTGAAAAGGATGTCTTCTCATGTTACACACTTGCCAAGACTAACAGAATAAAAATATAAATGGATATGATAGGCTTATCATATTAAAATCAGAATGAGCTGTAACAATTAATAGAGAGTTCCAAAATATAACTTGCTGTTTATATTCAACACACACTTTTTTTATGGCAGAACTTGAATTGTCTGAACATACTTTAATCTTACTGTTGTCATGCTTCGGCACTTCTAATCTCACCAGATTTATATTATCTTGTGAAAAGTTAATAATTTGGGTTCCTTTTTACAAACTGTAAAGCTGATTGGAGTCTGTAATTTATATAAGATCAGATGATAGGCTGTTATGGCACAATCAATGCTAATGATGCTCATATACTGCCCAGAGTCACAGTGTAAGTGTACATATGCTTTACTATGTTTTGTTGCTGTTTACTTTACAAAACAGGAAATCCACTTTCACTTATAATACCAGAAAGTGATTATTTAGAGCCAGAGTGAAAAATTTGGCTGAGAATAAAAGATCCATATTCAGATTTTCTCTGCAAAGGATCCAGACATATTCTCCTGTATTCATTGGGAAATAATTTAGAATCCTTATTACATTTTCAAATGTTTGAATGTAGCTTGGACAAAGGTTTTTGTGTTACTTGGAAATAGTACTTATTTACAACATTCCAACATCACTTATAGTAGCACAAGTTAAAACAGCAAAAATTTGGAAAATGATTTGTTTTATATTTAACAAAACAGTTTAAGCGGGAACAGTAATTCACTGTGAGATCCATAAGCCAGTGTACTGCCATTTATGTTGAATATAAGATGTCTTATATTTATATTCTTATAGATATTTATAATAGATTTTTAATAGCTAATTCAGATTGTCATCATCTATTTCTTTTTTCTTTCTTTAGATGTTGCTTAAAATACTGCTGCAAGAATAACTGTTTGGCCAATGAGAAAAAGTAAAGCAGTGTTTTCCAAACTTGATAACTTTAAAATGTTTGGACTTAAATTCCCAGAATGAACCAGCTAGCAATCCCCCCTCCCATAAAACTGGAAAAAAATGGCAGCAACCAAAAGAACATTTAATCTAGGCATGGGAAATAGTAATGCCACTTGAACGTGCTAAATTGAGTAATTTTGAATAATGATGTATCCAGTGGCTTTGAATATGCTTTAGTAAGTCTACATATTATTTTTGATAGTTCCCTCTTGTAATGGTTGCTTTCAATGCTTTTAAACGAAATTCATAAAAATGTACAGACTATGGAGAAGCCAGTTGTAAAACAGGTGCAATTCAGTGCAATGGTGGAAAATTAAGGATAGTAAGTCCAGTGGGTATGGTATACTTATAAAGATATCTCCTTCTCTATTAAAGTGAGTTAATGGGAAATAGGATAAAGAAAGATGAATTGAGAAAGTAAATCCAGCCTGGAAAACTAATAAGCCTTGAAAATCCCCTCTGTTCAGAGTCATTATCATTAGCAATGATGTTAGACTTGTTAATTGAATAAATAAGTGCTTAGTTTCCTACTCCTATGTTATCAATAGCAATGGTTGTACATACATGAATACACATAATACATACATACATACAAACATACATACACACACACACACACACACACACACACACATATTCACTTGTGTATATCCATTAGTACACACACACACACACACACACACATATATTTGCATTGCTGATTAAATTATGAAAACTGCAGTGCTGCACCTTTTATTTTTGGGGCCATGCCTTTCTTTTCAGAGGATGTTTTCTGTCCTTTAATTATCCAGCTTAATTTAGATAACAATGGCTTAGAAAAATATATTCGGGATCATAAATGGCAATTTACCTATCTTTCCCTTCCATGACAGTTATAGAACAATAAAAGAGAAAGAGAGGAAACATCACAATTGTTCTACCTATTTATTCCATTACACATATAGTTTAATTCTCAGATCTTACTGTCTTTTCTTTTTTTTCTTTTTTTCTCTCCACCCTATCATCCTTTACTAATTCAGGACATATAAAATTGTGAGTAGAAATGTTAGAAATGAAGATTAAAATTGTATTGTACAGCTTTTAGAATAAAACATATACAAATGCACACACACATACATAAATATAAATCAGACATAAGATTGACTAAAGATTTTCAGTGAAGAATTACACTCCTGCTCCTCTTCCTAAAAACAGTTTCATCTTCTTTTACTGCTCTAAAACATAAAAAGACACAAGTGTTACTCTACTTTTTATAATGTGTAAAGGGCCAGTGAGATCTCACCCAAACTGATTCAATTTAAGAAGAAAAAATGAGATTTGAATCCATGTATAAATTAAAGAAACAGCTGATGTTGGATTCCCTAGCATTTCCATTTAGCTAGTTGATCTGAGAAAATAGAAAAAGAGATTTTGCATATATTAGTTATCTTTTTGAAATACTTAATAATTAACCCTGCCTTAGTACTGATCCTTAAAATAGTCACATTCTACTTTGCAGTCCCCCTCTTTCCCCAAGTGCTGTTCACAGTTCACACCACTCTTGAGTCAGGGCAAAAATATCCTGGTATGAAATTTACTGTTCCCATTGCCAAGTCCTATTCTGTATTGATTGCCACAATTCCCATTCACTGCTACTCATGTGATTTCCTTCCATGATAATGAATAAATGAACCAAACAGATTTACTCAACTTGAGAATGCTCTTGAAGAAGGAGCAAAGTAGAAAAATAAATATTGCCAGGCCATGCTCTAAGCCTCCAAGTTGGAAAAGATCCTTAAAGTAATTCCAGAATTAAGAACTAACAGAAGGAGAGCAGGGTCCCTGAAGATGATATCAAGAGTTAGCATTAACAAATGGAATAAACAGTAAATCACAAAGTCCCTACTCTTATGAGATATAGTGCTTTATTATTTTCTCATCATAATACATGAAAAAAATGTATGTAAATCTGTATCTCTTTTACTGAGGTGTGTCTTCAGTTAAACAAAGCATAAACTGGCAATCTATCAAAGCTCTTTATTCATACATCAGTTCTCCTACAGGCTGTAAAATAGCACTGGCACCCTACTTGTTTCTGTTGGCAAAAAAATAAATAAAGAGGGAAAAAATGACTGGGAAAGTTGATATCACTTCTCTGTGTTATATTCCTTCCCTTCAGCTCAGAAAGCAGCAGGTAGAACAGAACAGGGTGGGTGACTATTTAATGTGTCTAGATCGCATGAAAAAAACACTTCTGAGTGCATGAAAGTGCATCAAAAAGTGATATTCTTCCTGCTGTTGACAGAACCATTTCATGACTTTGTGGCTTCTCTCTGTATGTGTGTGTGGTTTTTTTTTTTTTCCTTCAGCGTTACCTGGTGGCATTGGGCATAGATGGTTTTACAGTCCTTTATTTCACCTATGGGGAGAAATTAATTCCTGTGGGAAAGAAAAGAAATGCACAAATAACAGCTAGGTGAAAGTTTGTTTTGCCTCCCTATCTTTAAAACAGACAATAGCCATGGTGGGGAGATGACTCAACCGACCCTGACAATCCAGACCCATCCCTATCGAAGCTGTGACCCAGTGGAAATGTCCTATCCCAGGGGGCAGTTCCAACCAGCAATCCGAGTGGCCGACTTGTTGCAGCACATCACTCAGATGAAACGGGGACAGGGCTATGGATTTAAAGAGGAGTATGAGGTGAGATGAATATTCACTCACTTAAACAGAAAAAGATTGAGATTAAAGCTACTGAAAAATCAGAATAAGTCCTGATTGAAGAAGTATCTCAATAGTTAAGAGGCTATTTTATGTGTTACTGATCATGTTTTTTCTTCCCTTTCTTCCTGAGTCCTTGTTGCAGTCCTTTTTTCTGTTGCAGAGCTCCTGTCATTTACACATTCGTACATTGGCAAAATAAAAAATGGAATTTATGAGAAACTGATGTTGGTCTGCTGCTGGGCCACCTGTTAATAGCATTCAATAGCTCAGGACTATGTTAACTTAAAGATGTCCTCTATTATACTAATCTTCAGTCTATGGAGATTCTCAGTCATCCAGGTCATGGTTGTCCTAAAAGTGCTTTTTCAAAAGGCAACTTGACTTTGTTTTTCCTTGAAGACATTTCGCTTCTCATCCAAGAAACGTCTTCAATTCTGGTAGAATGGTAGAGAATGGACAGATTTATATTCCTTACAGTCATCTGGTCATTACCATTTTTTCTGAGAGTCATTGAGGCCACTTGGAGGTTTATCTATATCCTCAGGGTCACCTGAGTAGTACAAATAGAGGTGAAACTTTCTTGGAACTGCTAAAAGGACTGTGTTATCCTTTCCTTGAGGAAATGTATTCAAGGAAAAACAAAGTCTAGTTTCCTTTTGAAAAGGCACTTTTGAGACACTAGTCTCCCCTATTCTAGTTTTCCTGTTGTTCATGTATGGCTTGTGGAAATGCCATCTAATAAGAATTCTTTGCAGTGGCACTTATTCTATGGATTGGAATAACCTCCCCTCTGCAATGTATCAGGACTAACATTGACAAATTTAGACCACTTTATGTTGATCGTCATCACTCCTGGCTCATCTTATATTTCTATTTTTAATGGTTTAATTATACCTTGCAAAATAATACGTTTGCTTGTTTTACTAACATAAACTCATCAGAGGCTGTATTATTATCATTAATTATTATTATTAGGAACTAAAGGTATTTAAACAAATGTTTCTCAAAAATTCTTACATGCAGCAGAATACATTGAAATTTCCCCTTAAATTGTGATATAAAACATATAAAAATTATTGCAATATTTTAAGAGCTAGTCTAAAGATCAGACTTATTAAATAAAGGGGGGGAAGAAACAACTTTGACCACCTTTTGAGTGGCTGTAACAGCTAATTGCTCTTCTGACGGCAAAGTGTCATCTATGAAGACTCAAGCCTGACACTCTTCTATTATTTTGGCATGAGATTCTTTTGTAAAAGAACCTTAAACTACTGGAATAATTTTGTTCATGTAAAATGTATTTCAAATTGCACTGGATTTTAGAGCTGGAAAGTGAAATAACACTTCTAGATTTGAGTGTTAAGCCAAGCAGCTTATCAAGGACACCTGGTATGCCAGAGATTTTTTTAATTATGAAGTTAAAAGAGTGGAATTCTGTTCTAAAGATTATTTCATCTTTCATAGTAGTAGTTAAAGTGAAATTTGTGGAGTATAATTAAGAAGCAAGTACCTGTACTGATGATCTTCTGTTTAAACCAGGCACTGTTATTGGGCATCTGCTCCACTTGAGCATCCAAGTGGGATCAAGTTGTTGTACATTCCTGACCACATATTTAATTAGTACTCATAGACATTTTAATTTCTCACAAAGCCTCCAATCAAATACCTCTCTAGATATTACCATACTATGAGAAAGGCCAATGTTTAGTCATTATTGTTACTACCAATATGACCTATTTCAGTAGTGCTTCATGTATCATACATCATTGCTGAACTTGAAACTGCCCTTGGCTACTTGTTACATTCTTTTCTTAATTCTTAGTGGATGAAATTTCATCCTGATGACCTTAAGGTATGAGGAGACTGGGAGGTTAGGTGTTTGGTGAATATCACTTTCAAAGTGCTATTAGAGAAAGTCAACAGTATAGGGTAAGCAATGATTGACTTATCATTAAGTGGGAATATAACCATTATGGCACAGTGTTGGCCATCTTGAAAACATGTTCCTGTAACTGCCTTTGTTCTTTAGTTAATTGTACCCCTATTTATTGGTCTTTTTTTCTGAAATGTTACGTAGATCTGACACCTTTGCAGAAACAGTGGGCCAATAATACTCAAGATCCAGTAACTGAACACAAATACAAAATAATGGCTAATGGAGGGAAAATATCATGAAAGTCAAGCCAACTGTTCCCTACATTTGAAATATATGCTAAAATAGCCTATCTCTATAAATAGAACCTGTATCTGAATTACTATATATAACCATATACCTTTACTTTAACTTTAAAACATTGGCTATTTTTTTAAAAAAAATCATAATAGAGACAAATCTGCTTTCTCCCCAATGGTATCTGTGGTGGTTTAAATATACCAGGTTTGGAAAAATCTAGTTTTCAAGGCTTGTGAAAAGTATCTACTGTTTTATTGAAAGAGAAATTAAAAGCTGACCTTAGGAAAAATTAAGACAGAGTAAACACATATGGGGGAAAAGAAACTAACAAATTGCCTAGTAATATAATATGAGAAAAAGTTATGGCTATGCTGATCATTAATAGACATAAAAAGAAACAAAAGGGGTGGGAGGCAGAAAGACATCATAAAGAATCGCTTAGCCCATTTCTGAACAGATCATTAAACCTTGACACTACAAAGTAATATTGATCAGTCTTTCCAGCATATCAAAGGACAGCTATTTCATACACAAAGTAAAGACAAATCACCTTAGAAATTACAGCCCTGTTGAAACTAATTATGGTATCATGCCTGTCAAAAATATAATTTTGAGTTTCTGGCTCCTTTCTTCTTCCTCTAACACAGGTGTCGGCAGCCTTAAACACTCAAAGAGTCACAAGGTCCTAACCAGAAAACAGAAAATATTTAAATCTCTTTAAGAAGAGATTTGTTTGAAATGGTACAGGGTCTTCTGCTTGAACAGGGGTTTGTACTAGAAGACCTCCAAGATCCCTTCCAACTCTTTTACTCTGTTACCTTGAAATATCACATTATTCTTGCCCATTTATCATTTTAATCTGTTCCATGTCTGCTATATTTAACTTAAACTAACAGGGCCAGAGCATTTCTAGGCATTAGGTTTTCCATTCCAAGGTAGGACTAAAGTGCACATTCTTTGTAAGTATAGTGGACACAGTTGTTGAATGGGTACTTGATATTTTGCACTGTGTGCGCGTACGTGTGTGTGTGTGCACACACACGCAATATCTTTCAGTGGGAGCGCACTATTGCAGGAGCAGACTGACTCAGTGTGACATATTTGAATATGGTTTGAAAAAAGTATACAGTATGCTACAGTATGTATACTTGCAAATAAGCCCATCCATGGATAAAATTCAGGATTCAAATTTTAACCCAAATAGCCTGCAATCTGCATTTTTCAGGTTAAAAATTCAAGGGTCTTCTTATTGGCAGATGGGCTTATCCATGAGTATATACAGGATATATAGTTACTTTCTAAAAAAAACAGAGAGAACCCATTCACAAGTATTTACAGTTTAGCCTTTGTAGTTAATAAATATGGCCTCCTCCAGACATTATGGCCCTTTATGACATGTGCTAAGCAGCTTTGTAAAGTATAGATAAGATGCCGTATGGAGTGTTAATGGGCTGTGAAGAACTGAATTATTCTTACTCTGATAACCTCAGATAAAGTTGCTGAAATGCTTAATGTAAGTAAGAGCCAGGTTTAATTTTCAGTTTCTGGCAGCCGTACGGCATTTAAAATTATATCTCCACTAATCTTAGCACTTTGATGCTTTTACACGCAAGGTCATATTTTGTTTCATGTTATTTTAAAGGCTGGAAACCTAAACAAATATCAATGAAAACATTACTCTATATTCATTTTCTTTGCCATGTTAATAAGTTTGCCACCAAGGACATTTCAATATCCCTTTTTTCTTTTGCTTTTGAGAGCTAGGAAATTTATAATGGCTATTTTATTACACCTTATATGGATTACATTTAATTATATTCCTCCTTTCAAGATAAAAATATTAGAAAGACAAGCAACAAGATCATTAGTAAAATTACACTAAACAAAATTTTAAAAGCTTTTTCTCACAAGGTTGGTAGTCTTGTTCTTCATTTTGTGTGGATGGCAAATATAAAAATAAGATTTTCTGACTTTTTGCTCTGTTCTTGTTTTAGGAAGAGTGGAAGGGAAATTTATGTTGTATACATACTTATACGGATAGTCCTCAATTTATAACAGTTGTTTAGTGACACTTTGAAGATACAGTGGCACTGAAAAAAGTGACTTATGGCCATTTTTTTCCCTTACAACCATTGCAGATCTCCATGATCAAAATCCAGACATTTGGCAACTGATTCATATTCATAGACAGTTGCAGTGTCCTGTGGTCATACTTTTGCAACCTTCTGACTAGGATGTCCCTTCTGTCAATAGGGAAGCTAGATTCACCTAACAACTACATTAACAATTACAACTACATTAACAATTGGAGTGATTCACTTACCAACTGTGGCAAGAAAGATCATAAAATGGGACAAAACTCAATACTTGTTTTGCTTAGCAACAAAAATTTTGGGTTCGATTGTGGTCGTAAGTCAAGGACTACTTGTATATTGTGTTATACTTTGGAAATCCGTGGGTCTTTTTTTTAAATAAAAAAGAGTGAAAATGTAGACTAAACTAATAAAATATATCTACTGATTTATTTTCCATGACAAAACAGAAAGAAAGGTCACTTTTTTTCTGGGGGTGATCAGAGATGGTTCAATGACTGCAAAAGAAATTTTAAAGTACTCCTGGTCTGAGACCATAGGGCTGCTTAAAGGCTCTGGGTTCACTTTTCTTGCATTCTTTCTCTTCCTTGGGTAAACTGAGTGAACTGTAGCAAAATACATTTTTCTTCTTTCACCTATCTGGTCCATTAAATTACATCGCCTCTATAGCTGTAATCCTCAATACTCTTCCAATGTGGTTAGTGAGGTTTAGGTTGAAAATACCCTTGAAGACAACAGAATGAAATGATCAAGTCAAGAGGTGGTAGACTCAGTAATTCAGCAACACTTCAATTGAGATGATACTTTCAAAAATGTACTCCTCCCTGTAAAGAGCTATCTGTCGAAAGAATACTGACTCTGCTAATATTCTACTTATATAAAAGGGTGTTTTATTGTAGAGATGAATTTTCAAAGCTTTTGGCACTTTCCAAGTCTGTGATCCTTTGAACACTTGTACACTTAGGGGGAAAGAGAATATAGTCAAGGACATGAATCACTACTACAATTTTAAACAGCCATGTGTGATTGTCTACTGTGTAGAATGCTAAAATTTTCTAAGTGGTACTTTTCTGGAGGTGATTTGGAGAAGATTGAAACAAAAAGATTTGAATAGTTATGGTTTGCCTTTACTTTTTCCTCTGATTGCATTTTCCAGCATTTTTAGGCTGCTGGTTCATTGATCCTCCCTTTTTGGGGGAACCTATTAAAAGGCAGTCTTACAGTTCTGGACTTTCATCTTTGGCTCTGCATTTGTACCTTTTAAATACCAATACCAATTTGTGGTTCTTGGACCATTTCCCTAACCTATGAAGTCTGTTTTTTATATTATCGCCTTATACCAGGGGTCCCAAAACTTGACAACTTTAAGACTTGTGGACTTCAACTCCCTGAAGTCTTAAAGTTGCCGAGTTTGAAGACCTCTGCCTTATACGGCAATTTAATACTGAAGAATCAGAAACTAGGACTAAGTCTTCTGACATTTTTCTTCATGCCTGCATTCAATTTATTTATTATTTTTTAACTTACATTATTTATATGGTTATCCATCTCACAACAGTGACTCACTGTTTGATGAGGAAACACTAACACCATTTTTCAAGCTGTTTACATATCTACATAATTGTCATCTCATGTAAGCCACAATTAACTTGCTAATGAGAATGTCAAATGCCTTACTCAAATCACTATATACTAAGTCTACAAAACTCCCACAATGTACTAAAAAGAATGCCTAATGAAAAATGTGATAAACTTAATATATTGGCTTCTAAAAACAGTGGCAATTTTATATATCAAAATTATAAATTTGGTTATAAAATCAGAGTTACCAGCTTTTTCTAGTATGTACTATATACAGATTACATTCACTTATTTTAGAATAAAAATGTATTTATTCGAAGCTGTGCTATGATATTATTTTGGAGATTTCAAATTTACTATCCTGTGTACATGAATAAAATGGAAAACTGGGGGTTTATTTATTTTTTGTTTGTTTGTTGCAGCAACTAAATTATTATAAGTTTTTCTGAACAATTTATTGAAACAAGATACAAATGTATATCTTGCCTTTGATGAAGAAAAATACCTTATTTCAATTACTTCTTTCCTTATATTCTTCTCCAGTCAGAACATTAGCTGCTATTAGATAGCACTTTCTTTGCACAGCAAAATGAGGTGTGATCAAAGATCTTCCTGTTTGATGAAACATTATTTCATAAACATAGAGATTGAGCTACCTCTCATTTATTACCCATTTTACCAAGAAAATCATCCATAGTGCATTCTGGAATTACTGCTTCACAGAACTTTATAAACTATAATCTGGAAAGTTTTGTCTTTTTTAATAAAACAATTATAATGTCACACTATTACTGTAATATCTGGTATATTAGAATAACCCACAACATCACAACCAAAGAAGCTATGTTGTCAGCTCTGAATTTCTGTGGACTGTATATTAGTTAACAATAGAAAGTGGTGAATTTTGTAATTATGGGTTTCACATAACATTTTTGGGGTACCATTCATGATTATAGGCTATATTTCTTGTCTGAGAACAGTAAGCTAATGCCAACTCTAAACCCATTACATGTTTAATATTCCAGACTATGCTGAATATATAATTTTTTTTTGGGGGGGGGGGGGATTTTATCACTGAAAAAAGACAGAACTTGGGTTGTGAAGATATTCCTACAAGAGTTTATTACAGCTTCTTCTCCTTTCATACTGTTGCCATTCTCAACATCAACTCTTGTTCTACGTTTTCTGAGCCTGTCAATGCATGTGAATTATCCCAGGTTGCTTTATGAATAGCCCCAAACCTGATGGAATAGACTACTACATGAAAGCTTGCAAAAGAGATTTACATTTATCCACGCATATACTTGATGTGTGCATGTTTATATGCACTCCGTATGCATGTGTCTGTATGTTTATAATGGGAGAATTATATGGAAACTCCTATACTACCAAGGGCTTTTATTCTTTTATTTATAGCACAGCTTTTGGTCTCATGTTAAATGCCATGTATGTATCCTAATATTTCATAGGGACATGAGAGAGATAACACCTTATCTCTGTGTTAGAGATGACATCATAATGATAACAATAACAATACCTGCCCAGACTCCCTATAATCAGTAAATATAATATATATTATTTTAAATCAAAAATATGCAAAAAAATAAGCAAAATCCTTAATTGTGTTTGTTCCAATTACATTAGTATAGCCATTTATAAGTTACATAAGCCATAGGATACTAATGGGATCTTCATTATTGTTCATTGTTGTTTTCCTCAGAAAGCAGTTGTCTTGGCTGAGTGATAAATTATATGCTGCCTCTCTTAACTTCATTAAGTTAAAACATCCCCTGAAGATCTTCCCTATTTTATAAATATTCCATTCTTTAATTTGCAGGCTCTACCTGAAGGGCAGACAGCATCTTGGGACACAGCCAAAGAAGATGAAAACCGCAATAAGAATAGATATGGCAACATCATCTCCTGTAGGTGCAAATTCAAACTGAACTGAACTTCCTGTGTGTATCTGTAAGCATCTTATATGTATAAGAGCATAACTGTAACAAAGAATAACTTCCTAGTCTTTGGAACATTTCCGCTTAACAACAGCCTCTGTGTTAGTGTTTCCCCCTTCTCCCAATTTTTTTCATTGATTTATTGTTCTTTGTATAGATTTACATTGGCCTCAGTGGACCCAAGTGACAAAAATCTCCTTTTTGGGGGTGAGGGGGCTGGCATTCCCATACATTGAAGACACCTGGGAAAAGTGGTATCCTCTTTTACCTCTTTTCCCAGATGAGCATATGGCTTTTTGTTGGTCAGGAACCTATTTTCCTCAGGGCAAAATGCAGGCAGAGCTATTAATGAATTTTGCTATTTGGGACATAGTGTTATCTCCACATATTTTACAGAACATACAGAAGTTGGGTTAGCTGTTGGCTACCTGTTTCAGTAGTGCAGGCTGAGAGAGATTAAAGAGTGATGAACCTCTGATGTGATCCATATGATAGATAAAAGATAAACAGTGAATCTTTATTCACTTTATTCACTTACGTTCACAAGTGGTTCACTGGTTGTGAGCGTGTGTACGCACGCACACTAGCATTGCTCGCACTCACCCCTTTGGGAGTCAAACGGAGCTTAAAAGAAGCAGGTAACCAACTCAGGCAGCTTTGGTGAGTAAAGCAGGGACAGTGCGAACCTAGCTGGGCAGCGAGGGTGGAGGGAACCAGCCAGAAAATTAGTTATAAATGGATAGCTTAGGACAAGGGCAGCTGGGCAGGCCCAGCCAGCGATCAAAGCTAAGGGTTCATCCGAACCCGTGCCATCACGCAGCAGCCCACCACTAACAGGATTCATTTAAATGTATAAGGTTTGGTGTCACCTGCAGGTAAGCAAATTCCACAGATGGGGTACTATCACCAAGAAGACCCTAGATAAATTAACTAGTCCATATACAAAGAAGGAATCATAAACAGGACTTCTCTATCGATCTCAGTACATAAACCAGCTGGTATAGAACAGCTCACTAAAAACTATCCCTGCAATTGGAAAAAAACAGGCCTACCACATTTGAGAGACTTCTATGTATTTGTTCTCATTGTTTTGGATTGCAGAGTAAAACCAATACTTGTGTTGCAATATTACCAGTAGCATGGCAACTAGATTTTCATGATCGCTCTGTGTTGTTAAGTTGTGACTTTGGACAATTGATAAACTTTAGTTGGGACTTTAGAAAATGAATGAAAGAAAGATCATTCATGTACTTGTTCTAAAATGTCACAAATCCTATGATATCTCTAGAAAGCATTGCCCTACCTACATGTGTGGGAAAAAAAACTTTCAGAATTTAGAATTTAGTCAGAATAGAACATGTATAAGATTGTACTGTAATTATATTATGTTCTCTAATTTTCTAAGTTATAGTGTAAAATATAATAATATAATGTTAAATAACAGATTATATATATATATATATATATATATATATATATATATATATGTGTGTGTGTGTGTGTGTGTGTGTGTGTGTGTGTGTGTGTGTGTGTGTGTGTGTGTATGTGTATGTGTATGTGTATGTGTATATGTATATGTATATGTATATGTATATGTATATGTATTTGTGTTACAACCCCTGGTATGACTAATTACAACAACATGCAGATTTACTTTAATTCAAAGTGGAAAAGTTTTTAGGGAGGATTTGGACACAGTTGCTATACCTGTTGATGGTGTAGTAAGGGGACTGGAGGCTAAAACATATAAAGAATAGAATTGAATATGTCTAGTTTAATGAAAAGAAGGACTAAGGGAGATATGTTTCAATATCTCAGAGGTTGCATACAGAAGAGGGAGTCAGACTATTCTCCAAAACACCTGAGGGCAGGGCAAAGAAGCAATGGATGGAAACTAACCAAGGAGAGAAGCAACCGAAAACTAAGGAGAAATTTCTTGGCAGTTAGAGCAATTAATCAGTGGAATGACTTGCTTCCAGAAGTTGTGGGCGTTGGCAGTTTTTAAGAAAAGATTGGACAACTATTGAAATGGTATAGGGATTCCTGCCTGAGCAGTGGGTTAGACTAGAAGACCTCCAAGGACCCTTCCAACTCTGTTATTCTGTTATTGATGTATCCCTAAAAAGCCACATTTTTAAAAACTGGAGTTTCATGTAAAGTTAGGGTATAGTGAGCTTAGTGCTTCTTAACTCAGTATGTATTCTTCTAGAACTATGTGGCTCCTATGTGAACCAATAAATTGGATTCTCTTTAAGGAAGTGCAAATAAATGCCTCAGATAATCACATTCAAAAACACCTTTTCCACTTAAGTTCAAAATAGCTGCACAAATGATAATGCTTTTAAAATGCTTTAAAGGCTCATGTAATGTGTTTTAAGGATACAAATGCAACCTAGCTGCCTTACGTAAACCACAATGCAGCTTCTTGTTCACATAAATTAAAATAAATTGAATCCGGGATATATAAGCAAAGTTTTATAACAGCAAAAAGGAGGAATGGTAATTTATTTATTAAGTGTGTTAATGGGGCATAGAACATTGAGCACAAGGTAGGTGGCTAGAAAGTGCCAAGAAAGCAATATCAAACTGATTAAAAGGATGTTAACCTTTAGGAAGAATGTTTACAAAGTTGAACCATTGTTCAAGAAAAGGAGAAGGTTATCCACTGCTAAAATGAATGACAAAATAGACATGTCAGCTTATGAATGAAAAGAGCTGGAAAACAGATAACAAGATAATGACTTTTTCTCCTGGAATAATTGTTGATTTGAATTAAGAAAGCAACTAATGACATTTCTTAGATTTAAAAAAAATGTGTAGAGGACTTTGTTTGAAACAATCCTCCATCCAAAGACAGATTAGTAGTAAAGATGGTGTGAAGGAAGGACTGTCTGAGAATCCTTTGAGGATTGGAAGTATAATGGCTACCGACCTTGTAAGAAGCAATTGAGAATGAGTTTCCTCTGTATAACAATGATTAGGAGGGAAAAAAATGTTGGTGGCAGTCAGCTACATGGTTAGACTAGATTTGGCTTTTTTGTCCACTTGTCAAGTCCTTCCCAAGGACCTGGAGTAGGCAGATGTTGTTTAATGGTATTAAATGTATGGTCACAGGAAGTAAGCTGCAACTAGTAAATCTGCATTTTGCAATTGACTTGTAGTGATTTTGTCAGTGCTGGTGGTGTTCAAATAGTGCAAATATTTTGGAATTGCAGGTCTTTGTATCTTGTGATTTTCTCCAGATTTTGTCTTTCTATTCTGCTGTCTCCAGGTACTATCATGTCCAGACCTTTTTGTTTTTCTTCTCAACAATTGCTAAGACTTTATGTGGCAGGTGCTTGTCTGTTTGAATTCTCAAGTCCCAGAGTACTTTAGCATCTTTGTTTTCTATTATTTTGTCTATTTTACTGTTATTATTTATGACTGTCCACTCGAATAGAGTCTGGATACAAATTCCAAATGCACATAAAAAAACATGACTGCTATTTTGGATTCGGTAAAGAGAAAAAAAAAGAACTAAAGAATTATTCAGAGAAGACAAGTACCTCTTAACAAATTAATAATAATAATAATAATAATAATAATAATAATAATAATAATAATAATAATAATAATAATAATAATAATAATAATAATAATAATAATAATATTGAATTTATTAGCCGTTCCCTTTCCAGGCAGGACTCGGGGCGGCGTACACTAGAACATATAAAACATAACACGTGTGTACAAACACATAAACATACATATATACAAAGACATACATGCACGGAGGAGGTAATAAATTACAACATTTAGACAATTAAAACCATTAACATACCCCAATAATAAAAACCCAAATATACAATAAAAATTTAAAATTTAAAAAGACAGTCAGGAGGAATACGAAAAAATTACGGTTGAGCCAGGCCAGATAATTGAAAGAGGTGGGTCTTCAACTGTACACGGAAGGAGCGGAGATCGGAAATAATCCTGATGTCACGGGGGAGGTCATTCCACAGGGCTGGGCCCATCACAGAGAAGGCTCTGCTCCTGGGTGTCGCCCCCCGACACTGTTTGGTGGACGGCACCCGGAGAAGTCCCTCTCTGTGTGAGCGAATTGGTCGTAGGGATGTGTGGGGCAGGATGCGATCCTGCATGTAACTAGGTCCTGAGCCATGAAGCGCTTTAAAGATCATAATCAAAACCTTGAAACGCACTCGGTAGACCACAGGAAGCCAGTGCAGCTCGCGCAGGAGAGGTGTTACAGGGGAGTATCTAGTCCTCCCCATAATCACCCGCGCGGCCGCGTTCTGGACCAACTGTAGTCTCCGAGTGCATCTCAAGGGAAGCCCCATGTAGAGAGCATTGCAGTAGTCCAGGCAAGACGTCACTAGCGCATGGGTGACTGTGCGTAAACCTCTTCAATGGCAAGTATGCATGTTAACAGTAAGAGAAATGGAAATAAAAATGAATTATGTAAAGCAAAAAAAGTTGAACATGCAAATAAACCCGAGAAGAGGGTAACATATCAATTACAAAAAAGAAAAAGGAAAGAAAATTATATTGAAATTACAGTAGGGATATATAGCGTTAATGGCAAAGTGGTCATGCAAAAGCATCTCATCTATATTATTATAATGTCATTTCTTTTATCAAAAAGAAATGACATCTCTCTAGAGAAAATAGATTAATATCTAAAGAAACAAAACTTACTCAGGAAAGATTATGTATAATACAAGAAATTTCTGAAGCTATAAAAATATTAAATTAGGAAGGATTCTTAGATCAGATGGATTATCAAATTCTAATTATAAATGTTTTGAGAATGAATTTTTGCAACCTTTTCAATACACAATGAACTCTATCCTACAAGAGGAAAGCTGCCAGAACATTGGAAAGAGTTCACTAATAACACTATAACACTAATACCTAGAGAGGGACAAAAGCTGACTTTTACAGAAGACTATAGGCTGATGTCATTATTTATTTATTTATTTACTTACTTACTTACTTACTTACTTACTTACTTATTTATTTATTTATTTATTTATTTATTTATTTATTTATTTATTTATTTATTTATTTTATTCGATTTATCAGTCGCGCCCTCTCCGCGAAGGGACTCGGGGCGACGTACAATCAAATATATAGGCGTGTGGCATGGAGGAGGTAAATACATCAACATTTAACAATTCAAGTAGAAATAAAAGCCACAAAGTTAAGATAAATAACAGTAAAATTACAGCAATTAAAACAGTTAAAATACCCAAAAGATTTAAATTTATAGTTTAAAATTGCCAGGGAGGTTAGAGAGTTCTAATTAAGCCAGGCCGGCTAGTTAGAACAGGTGGGTCTTGAGTTTCGTGCAGAAGGAGCGGAGATCAGTCGTTGTCCTAATATCTGGGGGGAGGTCGTTCCAGAGGGCTGGGCCCATTACAGAGAAGGCCCTACTCCTGGGCGCTGCCCTCTGGCACTGCCTAGTGGATGGCACCCGGAGGAGTCCCTCTCTGTGAGAGCGGATTGGTCGCAGGGATGTATGGGGTAGGATACGATCCGCAAATAACTAGGTCCTTATTATTTGTTGCATTGTAAATAATTACAAATTGTTTAAAATGTTTCTGGCTAATAGAGAGACAGTAATTTTGTGGGGTTTTACTTAGAGTAACATAATAAAAAATAAGCTGTACTGATTTTTCTTAGACACAGAAATTTGAAATGGGCTTTTTTGTTTAAAGTTTTAGAAGTTATGGATTTTGGAGTGAACTGTGACATACAAAAGGAACAAGGCAGGGATGCCCACTGCCCATTCTCTTGTTTATTTTTCTTCTGCAAATATTGAATGGAGATGTAAGATAAGATGAGAAGAATGTAGAAGTAAAGATTAAAAAAAGAAGCCTAGAAGTTAAGAGTTTTTGCGAATGCCTTGATTTTGATCCTGGGAGATTCTTTAAAGGGATTTGAAATATTAATGGACAAATTAAAGAATGCAGAGCAATAAGTTTTAACATTAATAAACAATAAAAAATAGAAGGGAACCAATAAATAACACATGTTTTAAGACTGAAAAAATGGTAAAATATTTGGGTATCATTATGATAAATATGAACCACATGTTAATTTCAAAATAATTATGTTAAGGTATGGAATTCAGTTTAAAAAGGATATATTAACATGTGGTAAAGTATAACTATCATTGTTGGGGAAAAATTCTGGGATAAAAATGAATGTTTTATCTAGAATGATGTTTTTGTTTCAGACAATACTTTTACTGAAATCGATGCACCAGTAACAGAATGATATATGAATTAATATAAGATATTGCAAGATGCAAAAGAAATTAAGCGTCCTGGATTTGCCTAATTTGAAATTGTATTTTACACCTTGCTTTCTAGTTTGGATGAAAGAGTGAATGTTGTTGAGCAATAGAAGGCTTTTGGATGTACAAGAACCAAGCCTGAGATTTGAGTGGCAGTCAAGGTCAACATGAATTTTAAAAACCTTATGTTAGATATGCCATATTGATAATAGAAAAACCCAAATTATGTCTGAAAACACTTCTGCAGCTCTCAGAACAAGAATCATATTACAGATGAGGAATAATAAGCAAATAAAATGACTAACCTATTGTCAGATGTGAGAATATTGTCAAGAAAAAATGTAAAACAAAATCAAGACAAGAACTCAGAGGGGCAGGACAGTATAATTGTACATGTGTTTTTTTCTTATTTACAATTATTAGAAAGATTTAAAGTAGATAAAATAATTAATGGTTTTGAACATTTTAAGGCTGAGTTTAAAATGGAACTCTCTGCAAATGATGAACATGTAACTGCTAAAATGTACCATCTTTATTGAAATTTGAAACGGAAGAAGAACAAGTGAAACATTGCATGATAAAGTGAACTCAATATTTTGGTTATAATATACAGATGTACGAAGGGGAAATATGTGGTTGAAAGGATTGAAATTTACATTTATGTTATAATATTAAAGATAATTTTTATAAAATGCTGTATGATTGGTATTTGTAACCAGAGATATTATCTAGAATGTAAAAAAAACCCAACAACTTCAAACTGGAATTATGAACGACAAGAAGGGATGTTTATTGCCTGTAGTGGACGTTTAATAAAGCTAGAAAATTCTAAATTCAAGAACACGCTGTAATTCAGAGGATCTGAATATACAATTGAAAGCAATTATTTTCCTTTTGGAATTGGTGGACAAACAGTTCAAAAAAAAAGTCATGGAACTTTGTTTTTGTACATGACAACCTGAGGTGCACAAAGATGAAAAGTTTCAGCATTACCAACAATGGAGGAATGGCTGATGAAAATTGATTTCTTTAATCAAAGACTATAACTATATGTATTGCTGACTGGAAACCCCTTATAGATGTTTTGCATGAAACAGAAAAAAAAATGACCTTATGATTTATGCTTTTAATGATTAAACTTAATAGATTATAGAAAGAAGAGAGGTATCTTGTACCCATCAAGTAAGTTATAATTGTAGCAATAACAGCTGCACAGAAAATTGGAAGCTTTACAGATTTTTTCTTTCTTTCTTTCCTTTCGTGGATTTCTCTTTCTTTTCCGTTTTCTTACTTCATATTAGCTTGGGTAGTTTTTAAAAACTTTTAACAAAATATATATTAAAAATGTAAAACATTTAGCTTGGGGAGCCCAACCTAAAAAAAAAAAAAAACCAGCCAAAATAATACCATATACTATAACTGTAAGTGTAAAAAACCAAACAATGGCGGCCTCATAACCACATTCACTGCAGTCCCTGGAACAGAGCTAGATCTGTAAGCCTTCCAGAATTGTTTCAGAGTATGGATGCTACTCATGCTGTTCCAGAAGTGGGATGGGCATAGATAGAATATTTCTTTGGTCCTCCAAGATGACAAGAGAGAGGATCAGGAGTTTGAATATATTAAGTCAGCAGGAACAATTGTAATAGGCATGAAGGGTTTTACAAGTAATGACCAGCATCTTGAATTGCACGCAGAAAGTGTCTGGCAGCCAATGCAGGTTACATAATGGTGTTGTTGACACATGGGATAATGAAAGTTACCTCTAAATGCTAACACTGTGCCATTTATATTGTACTTTTTATTTTATTGTTTTATTCTACTTTTTCAACTATTTGTAAACACTGGTAATTTTGCGTGGTGGGGAGGTGTTGAACTTATTAAATTCAGAACATAAATATAACAGAAATTATGTGGCTACACTCACTGCAATACTGAACTAAAAGTGAACTAGTTCAAATCTGATAACCCAGAATGCCTCTGATATTTTTTTTTGTACTGAGATTTTTTGCTATTCTTTGATTTAGTATTATTTTATTCATTCACCTGTTTAAATTAATTATAGATGCCATTTCTGTGTAATCTGGGCAACTATATTGTGTGCATTTTATTTTGTACGTAGTTGAAAATAAGTCCACTAGTTTTTGATCCTTTCCAAGAAATTATGATTGAAATTATAACCATTATGTAATAATTTAACATTTTAACTAATTTATAACACTTCCTGGCATGAGGGTATCTGGTATGTTGCAAACTGATTGGAATCCAGAGAGATATATACAACTTACTGTGTTCAAGATGACTTGTAGGCAGAAAGATGAAAAACTTGTGGTCATCACTTGGTAGACACAAAGTAGTTGCCCTAATTTCTTCTAACAAAGAAATAATTGGTATTTGGAGTTTGGATGTTATTTTGTCAATTTATATCACTTTATAAATGGATGCTTGTTTTTGCATGGTCTATTTATTTGTAATAAAGTTAACTACTGCATTTTCTATAAATATATTATGCTCAAAGCAGTTTCCAAAAAAATGCTATAATCTCAGTAAAACCACATATTTAGTTCACACAGGTGAATCTATTTTCATAGTAATCAGTTATAATTTCATCAAAATTATGACCCAGAGTTAATTTATAAAAACTAATATTATTAATAATTATTAGGAAGAAGAAATATAGGTAGTCCTCGACTTAGCTTTAGTCAGTACCTGAATTTTGATTGCAAGCCATTGGTGTCATAAATCAGAGCATCATATAATCAGAATCAATTCTACAATGGCAGTAGTTAAGCAAACCACATGGTTGTATGTGCAAACCCACTTTACCCAATGGGCATTTTTTGCCATTTTGGGGGCAAAAAACTCCCCTGCAAAATATGTCATCACCTGTGATCATGTGACCATGAGATATGGCAACTGATCATAAATGCAAACCAGTTGCAAATTGCCCAAAATGTGATCATATGACCTTAGATGGTGCAGCAATCATTACTTCAAGGTTCAGTTATAAGTAACTTTTTTCTAAGTCCATTGTAATTTCAAATGGCTGTAAGCAATCAGTTGTAAGTCACAGACTATCTGTATAAATATACAAAATGTACATGAACTTAGATCCTCCGGTTATATATATTAAGGTTGCAGTTTTGGTGTGATAATGACAAACGTGTGGGCCTTCTCTTCAGCAGTGTGAATAACCATTGTTGAATAACCACTGCTCTGAATTATGCAATAATTCTTAAACGTTTGTCAACCAATTGTATTTTAAATATTTCTGCATATATATGACCTAAAATGTGATCTGTTCTCTACACAGGTCCTAAAACTAGATACAAATAACCCAATTAAATGAGTAAAAAGCATTGCACCTGTTCATTTATTTATTGAGGAAAATGATCCAACACTGTCTGCAGGTTACGTTTTACATCATATTTATGCAGAAATATTGAAAATTAATTTTACCAGCCAGTAAAAATTTATTTCTTGTAATAGAAACTGATTTACTATCAATCTTTTGGAACAATTCTGAACAATTCAGAATTCCACTGAATCTTCAAACAATCCTTCAGATATTTGAAGATAACTACCATAGTTTTGTCTTCTCCAAATTAAACACACTGTAACTAATACATTATCTCCAACTGTAATCCTTGTTGGCTTCCTATCATCTTGGTTACACTTTTATGATTATGTTATAGTTTCTCAGTGTTCTTTCTAACACAATGCCCAGACCTAGATACAATATTCTGAGTGTTGTCTGCATTGCATTGTAATATACTTCCCATATTCAGTTGAAATTGACTCATGTTCTCTCTACCTAAGTGTTGTATTGTCAGAAAATGTACATTAAAACAAAAAGCCTGAGCTCTGTGCAAGAGCAGATGACACTTAAAACTAATAGCATAAATTGGCTGGATCTCCTTTTCTGCTTTTCTGCTTAGTCTATTCTCCCGGTTCCTTGTCTTTAAACAAAAACTAAAGGTCAGACTTAAACCTGTATGTTGATTAATGGCTGATTCCCTCTGTCAGTGAATTTTAAAATAAACAGATACTGAAGGTATCATCTAACACAAATCATCCATTCTATTTATACTGTATACATATCTACTATGTGTCTATCTTGGTAATTAACAACAGAAATATTAAATCAAAGTCAAATCTCCAAATATCACTGAAAACCTAAGCGTCTCTCATAGTTTTATTTTTATTTTTAAATGACAACGTTCTGGCACCTGTGTGGTTTGTGTGGTTTATATTATCCTGTGCAATGATTCAAAATATAATCCAGCAAATACCATAGAACAAAACCTGTACCATGTACAGATTATATTAAGTTCAAGTAGGGCTTTAACAAATCAAGATTTACAGTAAAGTACACAATAAACATATAGCTGGATATTTTAGCCATGGTATTTGGAACCAATGTTATGTACATTTAAATGGAAACCTAGACACAAAAACGTCTTCGCTTTCTCCATTTGTATACTGTACATTTTTGCATTCCTATTTGTTTTGGTTTAATGTTCTTTTATTTAATATTAACACTTTCTACCAATTAATTACAGATGATCACTCCAGGGTGAGACTGCAGTTACTAGATGGAGATCCTCATTCAGATTACATTAATGCAAATTATATTGATGTAAGTGTTGTAAGAAAATATTTTTTGCACAGAGAGGTGTTTGCTTGAAAAATCACTAGGCAAATTCTCTTTGGGTGTGATCCTAACTTAGTGGGCTGCATTAGGTTTAAATAACTATATTTTGATAGAAGATCATAGCAGTACACTAGCCAATACCTTTGTGAACATTTACTCCACTAAATTTCCCTAGAAGTAATTGGAGCATCATGGTAAATTAAAATGGAGCTAGATCCTATTGCAGGTTTAAGTGAGGCCTTTGCCAAGCAAGGGGATGTAAATTACCAAATCACACTCATACCATAAGATAGAGTCCACGGTTTTAAGACTCAGATACATTTCTTCAAATGGAATTTTGTAAAGCAAACAAACACAAACCAACAACAAATAGAGGAAGAATGTATAATATTTGGATCAAAATTTGCATCCCAAACCAATACAAATTAATGACTTACTAATCAATTGACTAATTGAATAAGAATGGCTCATGCTGTGCTTGCAATTTTCTGTTTTTGACTATTTTTATTTGAATGGGATTGAGTATATGTTTTATATTGTTTTATGAGCATAGGAAAGTGACTCGTTCTGTGTCAGAGTATTTGCTCAGCTTTCCGAAGTATTGTTCATTACTTGTTTCATTTCATCTATTCTAACTAGCTATCCCCCTCCACAATCTTAAAAATATTTTGTTTAGTTTAACATTGAAAAAGAACATTGTGAGATCAGTGGAACTTACTACTAGGTAAACATGAAAAGAACGAAATGCCTTCAAATGCCAATGTCTAAATAGCCTTCTTTGAATTTTGACAAAATAATATATTGAAGGGGTTGTTGTAGTTTTTCTTCTTTCCATGATCTCAACCACCCTATGTTGTTAGAAAATTAGAAGTGTAATCATGTCGATCAATGTGATTGATGATTGTTGAAAAAAGATCAGGAGTTTATTGGAAATTTATATATAAATTATCCTGAAGAGATTTTGTGAAAATAAAGAACAGAAAGAAGGATAAAGTTAACAGGTTAAATAGCAATAACATGTAGACTTATATATGGCTTCAGAGTGCTTTATAGCCCTCCCTAAGTGGTTTACAGAGTCAGCATATCACCCCCAACAATTTGGGTCATCATTTTACCCACCTCGGAAGGATGGAAGGCTGAGTCAACCTTGAGCCTGGTGAGATTTGAACTGCCAAATTACAGTCAGCCAGCAGTCAGCAGAAGTAGCCTGCAGTACTGTACTCTAACCACCGTGCCATCGTGGCTCATAATGTACTCATTTGATTAATAAAAAACTGAATTTTGAAGCAAATTAAGTCTGTAACTTCTAGCAAAGTATTACACATCCTCTTTTCTAATGTAAGTCTCTATAAATGTCAATTAAATCACAATGTTTTTAAAAGATCCTCCAATTAAGAAAAGGGAAAACATGTAAAAATGTATACCCTACATGATTCCCTTTTAAAATAAACCCACATTCAAGCTAATTACCTCTTCTGCTTCGACAAGAAACAGATGTGTGTGCCACAGATGAGGGGACACACATTTTTCCAAATGTGTTTTGTTAGAAGATAAGCTAAATCCTAAAGTGAATATGGTTAAGCAGGCAATATGAAAGTAAGGTCTAGTTTTTATTCCTAGTCATAAATCTCCTTTCTTATTGATACATAAATGATTTCAGAATTTTTAGAACTATCCGGAAATCTGAGACAGTTCCTACCATAAATAATTCATGTTAATATGCTTCTTTTTCATTCAGAGTAGTTTTATATAACTAAGTCTTTGGGACTTTTTGTATCTCAGTTCAGATATGATCTTTAGAGGTCTGCAGTGGTCACCTTGAGACAGCCTTATTTGTTTTCCAGCTGTACAATACAGTCTGGACATTTTATCTGTCTCTTTGTCTGTCCCAAGCATCCAGATACTTGGTCTCCATCACTATCCTTCCTCTAATTCATAATCTGATTCTAATAATTGAATGATTGAGGATTTTCTGCCTCTGTCCTGAGGTTAAGGGGAAATGCAATCTTCATATCCCTTTTCCTACTCCAAATGCATCAAAGACAACATTAATTTTGTGATTTTAAGCAAAATTTTAACAACTCAAATGCATATCTAAATTGTGCCTGAAATTGAAATTCAAGGGTTTCCCTTCCTTGTCTTCTTCTTAGGGATACCATCGACCTCACCATTACATTGCAACTCAAGGTAAGTACTATAGAATCAGAGTGTGGTCTGAATGACAAGATGCGATGGTATGAATGGATGGATGGATGGATGGTGTAAAGATGCCTGAAAGGTGGTAGTGCCATTAATCTGGAAGAAAAATCATTATAGGTGCTTTAAGGCAAAGTACAGTAGAGATGTATTTTGTTTGTTATTCATCCTTGCCATTTTAACATAGATTCACTTAAAAGATTTTTTTTTTCAAATTAATTATGATTTCTTTAATAACAGTATGAATTCTTGTATTATTATTTTTTTGGACATGTTATCTTAGAATATGTTTCTAAAGATACAAACTAAGAGTTTAATTCTGTTTTGACATAAGCATTGAGTTTAGGACAATTTAATTCACACCTGTTTTTTTATGCATAATAATTGAGATTTCACATGTGTTGCACTTAGCTTCGTAGGAATCATATTGCAATCAGTAAGATTCCTTTGTAATTAATTAAATGTGTGTACCATCCTTTAATTTTAATTTTTCCCCAAAAGACATTTTTTACACATTTTCAATGCAGGTTTTTTTTAAAGGAGATGAAAAACACAATCAGAAATATGAAAAGCAGAACCTAGCACCCAATTCTCAAAGGCAATGAAAAGATTTCTGTTAAAAGTCACACATTCATTTGGTAATTAAAATGTGGCCCAGGAGTATTATCACCTAACATCTCACCCTATAATTGAGGGTGTATTTAGAATTCTTGGTGCCATTTATACTTCGTAAATATTCTTACCAGACCTAGCACTGTATCCCAGCATAAATTAATATTCTATATTTGTCTGATGTGTTACTCCAAAGTGACCTTCAGTTATGAGTATTTATATCTGTTTGTGGTACTAACTGAAAGTTTAGCACAGTATTTTAAATCCTAGGTACTTGTATGATTCAACAAATGTATTGCTCTTCCAACCTCACCTAAGAAAATAAGCAGGCACACTTAGGAGATATTGTTTCCATAGTAGAAGGGTGGTTGGGAGACAGACAAGTAAATTGAAATGTTTGTGCTAAAGTAATCTTTGGAAGATCTCTTTTGTTTTACTTATTCTGCCTTTAGGGCCAATGCAAGAGACAGTGAAGGATTTTTGGAGGATGATTTGGCAGGAGAATTCAGCAAGTGTTGTCATGGTCACCAACCTGGTAGAAGTTGGCAGGGTAAGATGTTAATTTCCAAAGTTATCAGTCATATATTGTGGTTCATATTATTCTTACATTTGCTCAGTTTGAAGGCTTCTATACCCCACTGACACACTAATTGGCAATATATTCAAAATCTATTTCAAATTTGCATTTAAATACAGATTTTAAAATACATTTTGGTGTTGTCACAATAATATGGATTTCTGAATAAATTTTCTAACTGCATTTCTAAACCTACAAAACATGTTTTTAAATAGATGTTTGAGCTAAGAACTCAGAATTTAATGAAGTCTGAACTGTAATTACATTTTAATCTGCACATTAAATGAAAATCAGAATAAGTTCATATCGCATTGCACACAGATCAAACTTTTCAAGCAATCTTACCTCTCAGCAATGTATGATATCACTTCTGATTTCTATTACTCTGATTTCCCAAATTTTAAAGCATTTGAACAAATACAATGCTTGCCCTCTGATATGATATAAAAGACATCTCATGAGGAGGAGAGGAGAGGAGAGAAGAGAAGAAGATTATCATATATATATTTGCTGTGAGCACACTGGTCCACATTAAAAATGAAATTCTGTTGCCTGCTCTCAAGAGAAAGTATATATCTACCCAAACACACACATAATACACATATACACATGCCATATACATAAATAAATATATACCTGCACCATATACATATGTATTAATCACTGTCCATTTTGAATATGCAGTAGAGGAAACTTTAGAGTTCACAAGTTTAATGCCATATGGAACAAAACTGACTGAATCTGGAAGTTTTGCTTCGGATACCATGAAGGCTCCTCCAGAAGGTAACAAGGAAAATAGGTTGTGAAGAGGATGTGTAAGTGACCCAGACAATCCTGCGGACTCTGTTCAAGCATCACTTATATGCCATGTCCTAGATAGAAGGAAGTGAATTACCAATTATCTTTTCTGCCATCTTCACCACTCTCTGCACCACCTTCCTGTCTGGAGCAGTAATACTTCCAAACCCAACAGTCCTGTAATATAACAGGATGCTCTCGATCATCCTTCTATAGAAAGTGGTCAAGACAGGGGAAGGAAGATGAACTCTTCTCATGAAATGCCGAAAATGCAGGTGCTGCAGTCCCACTTCACCGGTGTCTCATTGTTGACTGACCAAGCTATCCTACTCATTAACTGTGCACCCATAAATGTGATGCTGCTAACCACCTCCACAAGTGAATCATTAATACGTAGAGGTGTGTGGCTGTGCCTGCCTTTTCTGAAATCAACAATGATAACAATTATACAGTCAGCAAAGGAGTGAGTTAAAGCTGTATACTCTTAATTTTTTAATCTATACATTGAATATATATTAAGGGAGGCTAATTTCAAAAAGACAAATGTGGCTTTCAAACTGGAGCAAAACCTACACTATTCTGATAACTAAAAAAAAAAAAATCTGCAATTTCTAGTAATAAAAGACATCGAATCCAGTGAAAAAGGGGGACTACGGTTAAATATAAAGATCAACCTAATAATAGTACTCCAGCCAGCTTTAGAATTGACAAAGAAGACATTAAAGTGATAGACACCTTCTCTTTTTAAAAGATCAATTATTAATAGGAACAGAAGTCAAGCAACCAAAAGTAAAGAAACATGCTGCAGCCTTCCACTTGGTAGGGTAAGAATAAAAGCCATTGAAGAAAGATTCACATTCTATAATGTGTCTATACTTCTAAAGATTAGAACCATACAGGCAATGGTTTCCCTATCACACACTATGGATGTCAGAGTTCAACTTTGAAGAAGAATTAAAAAAAGATGTTTTATGAAGTATGACATTAAGGAAGGTTCCTGAGAATACCATAGGAAGCCAGGAAAACAAAGAAATGAATCACAGAACAAATCAACTTAGAGTTTTCACTTGAGGCACAAATGGCCAAGTTCAAATGACCATATTTTGGACATACTATGCAAAGGAAATATTTTGGACATACTATGCAAAGAAAAAAGAAGACAATGACCAGGATCAAAGTGGATGAATTTAATTACTGCAGTGATGGAGATACCATTATGAGAATCTATCCAGATCATTTTGAAGAAGGGTGAATATACAGTATAATAAGATTTGACACTGATTGGGTGGCACATAATGTATCAACACAAAAAGGCTCTCTACCTAGCTAGAGATTATAATAGTAGCAAATTTGCACAATTATCTAATGTTAGTTGTGCATTTTTTCCCATCACCTTCTTTCTTTTTCACTCAACTTTCCTTATGTCATCTTTTACACACACATACACACACACACACACACACACACACATACTGATTGAATTGTATTGTGTTCAGAATTCAGTTCTGACAAGTTTAGACTGGATTCCTTTTGTCTTTCCTAATTCTGCCTAGAGTAATAAAAAAAAGAATTAACTATTTAGTGAATGAACAATATTGTATGCTATCATTTTCCCAACTTTAATGTAGATCATCATTTTATCATGACAAAATTGTTAGGATAGCAAGTTTGGCTATTAGCAAATTGGTTGACAAAAACTACAGCAATCATAATAGAATTTGTTCATGTATCACTATTCATATAGGTATAATTATGTTTCCATATAAGTACATTACTAGTCTAATTCAAAGTGAAGTACTGCAAATTTATGCTGAAAAGGTTTTCCATAAACAAATGGGTTTCAAATGTAAACACTTATACCAAAACAAATAAATTACATCGATACTTATTGTTCTGGGTTCTTTTAGGTTTACTAATAATTGATGCAGACAAGCATGTACATGAGAGGTCCTATGCAGTGCCCTTCTGATTTCTTCTTCTACAGGAATATACATTTTAGGCCCATATCTGGGCTTAGAAAACAATGTCTTACAGCTCAACATCATGCATTAATTTTCACTTTGGTGACTTTCCCCTCCATAGGTGAAGTGTGTCAGATACTGGCCCGATGACACAGAAGTCTACGGAGATATCAAAGTGACCTTAATTGAGACAGAACCATTGGCAGAATATGTCATACGTACTTTTACAGTCCAAAAAGTAAGAATACATTGGTCCTACCTTCTTCATCAACTAATTTGTTTTCCAGGAAATCCATTTATTTCCATGTTTCATTAAGAAATATGATAGTCAATATGAAAATCATCACTATGCATTATATACTTTGGTAAATATGGTAAATCAAACAGAGACACAGAGGACAAAAAACATGGCTATGCATTATCCCCAAAATCAGAGAAAATGATATACAGAAAAGCAACTTTCATGCATAGCTTAACAATTTCCCATAGACTAAGGGAATTCATGCCAGTGATAAGTAGAATTGTAATTGGAATCATAGAACTGAAAGAAACTGCCTAAGCCATGAAATCCAAATTTCTATTCAATATTTCCTTGATCTTATCTAGCAAAGACAAGCCCATCATCCCTTAGAGTTATGTTGATTACTCTCATTATTACAGTAACATGACCTTAATAGCAATAGCACCTAGACTTAAACTCTTATCATTATCCTACATTATTTTTTTCTTAAGAAAAAGGATGAAACTTTGGAGGAATACTATAAGGAAGATAATTATGATCCTTCATACCATAAGTGTAGAAATTGGTAGAATATTGCTGTATAGAATAAACAGAATACTACCTTTGTCTCTCTGCTTTCAGATAAGATGTTATTTCTTTGCCACATAGCAGAAAAGAAATACCAATACCAAATACCATATTTGAAAGCACTTTGAATTGTTTCCAGGAAGGCTTCATTACATTATTATTTGTATCAAGCACTATATTGCTAATTATTGGATTATGTACGTGCAGCGCTTACGCTCGAAAAGGCTGCTGGAATCTGGGTTCTTCTGGCCCTTTCGTATGGCTGCCAGTCCAACCTAGTTCCTCTCTGATGCACCTCTACTTGCCAGGGTCACGTGATGGGGTGGTGGTCAGCCTCCTCTCAACAGGCAAGCCACAGATGGGGTGGTAGTCAGGTTACTAGTTGGAACTTCTTCCTCTTTCTCTATCTTCACTCTCTTTTCAACTGTCTGGCAGGCTCTTCTTCCACAGCCTCTGCTGTGTTGTTTCTCTGCTTTCCTTCAGGTTTGCCTCACAGGAGCCTCTGCTAGCCTATACTCTTCTCTCCCTCAGGCTTGGTCCATAGAAGCCTCTGCTATAGTATTCCCCCTTTCCCCCTCAGGATTGACCCACAGAAGCCTCTGCTAAAGTATTCCTTTTTTTTCCCCTCAGCCTTGTCTCACCCTCCTCTCACCTCCTCTCTCTCTCTTCCCTCCCAGGCAAGTCCCTCCTTCCTCTCCTTGCCCTCGTCCTGTTTCCTCCCCTTCCTCCCAAACTCTCCATTTATTTCCCCCCCCCCTGCTACACACTCCCCCACCCAAAATTCTTGATCCTCCAAAGAGTGTAAATTGCTGACGAAGAGCCTGGGGGGTCAGGGGATGGATTAGGATTTTGCCTAGCAGTGAGTACTGCCTCATCTGTGCTGTGGCCCAGAGCATCATATGTCAGTCTTCCAATGGGATGTATCACTCGTTTCAGTCTCTGTTCTTTGGGCCCAGTGGGGATGAATGAGTCATCCCCTTGAGACTTCTGGCACCCAAATGTCTCTGGTAGTGGAAGCACATTCTCTGGTTCTGGCTGTTGCAAGGCATGAGAGAGCATTGAGTCTTTCCCCAGAGGTCCCTCTGGCCCAGGAGTCTCCAGACTTGGCGGCACTCTCTCCAATTCTGGCAGTTGCTTGGATTGTTCATCAGTCTTCCACTTGGGTTCCCCCAAAACTTCTCCCTGTTCCTGAGATTGAGGTACAAACTCAGGGGCATCTGGCCTGAGCTGCCTGGGTTCCATCTCAGTGCCCAATGAGGGTGTGGCTGTCACAATATACTCTGGTGACTACAACCAGTTCATACAGCCCTCTTCCTCATCACTGTCCTCCTCTTCTCTTTCTGTGGATGGAGCAGACTGTGCTCGAGTCATTAGTCTCCTGCTTCTTGGGCAGGGTTCAGTCTCCTGTGGATCAGAAGGCTGAGCTGCTCGTGTTGCCTCATTTGGAGGCAATAGATTATTTCGGTGCCAAACTTTCAGAGGCCCTAAACTCCCTTCTGGTCAAATCTGGTATACTGGCAATCCAGGTAGCTTCTCTTTGACAATGTATGGCTGGGAGCACCATTGGTCTGTCAGTTTATGTTTCCCAGGAATGCCCAGATTTCACAACAGTACCTGATCACTAGGTTGCAAATTTTGAATTCTCACCTTCAGGTCATAGTTTCTCTTGTTTCTTTGTTTTCGGCCCTCTGAAATGGCTTGGGCTTTTTCATATGCTATCTTCAAATTCCTCCTCAACCAGTCCACATAGTTACAGTGTGAAGTGAGTGAGGTTTTGTCCATGGAGATGTCAAATGTTATATCTACTGGCAATCAAGCCTCCCTGCCAAACATTAGTCGGTATGGAGAATACCCAGTAGCATCATTTTCTGTGCTGTTATATGTGTGTATAACAGTAGAAATGTGTTGTGTCCAGTGCTGTTTCTTCTCTGCAGTAAGTGTCCCTAACATGTCAAGAAGAGTATGATTGAACCTCTCTGGCAGTGGGTCTCCTTGTGGGTGGTAGGGAGTGGTGCATGATTTATGAATGCCCAATATACCCAGCAGTTGTTTGACAAGTTTGCTCTCAAAATCTCTGCCTTGATCAGAATGTATGTGCTGAGGTAGCCCATAATGTACAAAGAACTTTTCTACAAGTACCTTGGCTACTGTGGTAGCACGTTGATCTTTCGTTGGGAAGGCCTGGGCATAGCGAGTGAAATGATCAGTCACAACCAATACATTCTCTTGTCTACTGGTGTCTGGTTCCAGACACAGGAAATCCATGAAAACTAGATCCATGGGTCCATTACTTTGCAGCCTTGGAGGGTAGGGTCTTTCGCTGGATACAACGCAGGCAGGATTGACAGTAATTCTCAACCTCTTTCCTCATACAAGGCCAGTAGAACCAATCTCTCACTAACTTAAAGGGCCTTTCGGGCCCCAGATGCCCATGCACATCCTGTAGTGCAATCAATACTGCTTCTCTATGTTTTTCTGGGAGTAACAGCTGCCATTTTCCCTCAGGTCCATCTGAAGGGCCCTTTCGATAAACCACACTTCCTTGGAGCTGTAACTGGTCTCATTCTTTATGCAACAACCAAGATTCTCTTGGGGAGTTAATTGGCAGGACTTCTCTCTGACCACTTCTCAGAGCCCTCGCAGACAGGCCACAAAGAGTGTCTTCTGCCTGATCCCTTTTTAAGTCCTTCTTGGTCAAAACAGGCATACCCCTTCCTCTAACTTGAATGGGGTTACAGTACAGCTTGGGAACATTCATGGAAGTGACTCCTACTGCTTCTGCACCAGCTGCTCCTCGAATTGGTGCTCGACCTCTTGGTACAGGGCTTGAATACCATCGGGAGTCAATCGGATCCATCTTCCAGCATGTGTATTGGGGCCATGAGGTCTCCTAGACAGGGCATCTGCATCCCTGTTTCCCACAACTGGCCGGTACCACAGGCTAAACCTGAACTCGTAGAGGGCAGCTAGCCAGCTATGTCCAGTGGCATCAAGTTTGGCTGTTGTCAGCAGGTACCTGAGTGGGTTGTTATCTGTCTTAACCTCAAACTCTGCTCCATACAGGTAATCTTTTAACTTATCTACCACTGCCCACTTAAGCGCCAGGAGCTTGTGAGTAGGATAGTTCTCTTCGGCTGAAGTAAGGCCCCTGTTAACATATGCAACAGGCCTCAAGAGTTCATCATATTTCTGATACAGTACTCCCCAAGATCATCCCAACTAGCATCAACATGTAGTTCATATGGCCGGTTCGGGTCTGCGTAGGCCAAGACAGGGGCATTTGTGAGTCTCCTTTTCAGTTGGTTGAAGGCCTGCTCACACTGCTTGGTCCATTCTGACTGAAATGACTCCTGAGACTTCCTGGGTCCCTTATTCTGATGAAGATGACCTGAACGGTCAGACACATCTTCTGCCTCCTAATTCTTCAACAGATTATTGAGGGGACGGGCTATCTTTGCAAACCCTTCAACAAACCTCCGATAATATGAGCAGAACCCTAGAAATGATCATAGTTCAGCCACATTTTGGGGTCTGGGCCAGGAAGTGACAGCCTCAAGTTTCGTGGGATCAGTTGATATCCCTTCGGCAGAGACAACATAACCAAGGTATGTGACAGATGGTTGATAAAATTGGCATTTCTCTAATGAAAGCTTCAACCCTTCTTCATGGAGCCTGGTCAGAACCTTCTCCAAATGCTCCTCATGTTGTTCAAAAGTTTCACTTGTATTGGCACCATTGAAGAAGGGCCCACCAACTGTTTAGGGATCTTGGTGGTGAGTGACCCAGCATATGGTCTGATAGCCCATGCTTGAGTGATCCTGTGAAGGCTGTTGCCAGAGTTTTGTCACTTTGTCACTTTGACCTTAGTAGTCCCTTGGGTATGGGAGCTCCTCATTAAGGGAGGTGCTCCCATCACTCTGGTCACTGAGGGGAATTTGTGGGAGCTTCACTTATGAAAGGTGACATCCAGGGCCTTTCTCTGTCACCTTTTTGATTGGAGCTAGGTAGTGTCAATGGGCACCCAGTTGGCTCCCTCACTGGGGCCCTCTGTAGTTTCCCGACTGGGCCAAATTTTGTGGTTTCTGTGGCTTAGTACAAGTACGTCTGTAATGCCCTGCACCCCCACAGTTATAACAGATCACTGGCTTCATCAAGTTCTCTGCTGAAGTGTAAGGGCCCACTCTCCCATTGACCGGCCTAGCCAGACCTCTATTCAAAAGGGGACCACCCATTTCCGTCCACGAGGCCGTCATCTTAGTTAAATGGGATATTTGAGCTTGCATAGCATTGAGATGGGCATCGTCACCTTCCGTTTTCCCCACTCCTCCACCTGGTGACAATTTTGATGGAGAATTGGCTGAGGCCTCTTTGGCGTCTTCCACTGCTTCTGCTGCCCTAACTCTCCTTATGAGCTCATGATACCCCCAGGTGTTCCTTCAGCTTGAGTCTTTATTTGATTCCATACTGGGTCAGAGGATAAAGCACCCTGCGAAAGTTGCTCAATCCTAGCTCGTTCTACTTCAGCCAAGTCCATTCCCTTCCTTTCCACAATCTGACACAGTAACTTGTTCAATCTTTTTATGTACTCAGATAGCCTTTCACCTCTCTTCTGGTACATTTGTTCAAACCAAAACAGCAGGCTAGAAACTGTTTCAGCAGGTCCAAATTCATCATGCAGTAAACAGAGGTAATCATGCACGGTAAATTGCCTTTGGTGAGAGTTAAACTTCTAATGGCTTCTGCAGCGGGACCCTTTAAGCTCTCTCTGACCCTCTATTTCTTTTGAGAGTTTGATACACCCCACACTCCAACTGCTTGTACTGCCTATTCCATCCAGGTTTTGTATTCTTCCTCCCCCTCTGGCACTGGTTGTATCCCTGAAAAGATACGTCGTTTCTTGTACCCAGCTCCCACACAGTAGTTGCCAGTCAGGGTTTGAATGGGTGTCAGTTTCCCCATGACCTGTGCAGATCATGCCTCTGCTGCCCCTATGATGATTGAGGTGTGTGTTTCCTCTTGACGGCTTAATGTCTCTACTGAAGGCATGGCCCATTGGGTTGGGTGTATCACCCTTACCCTGGTGTCCTGAGTCAATTGAAGGCTCTCAACCCCAAAGCACTCTGGGACTCTTCTCTTCCATTCCAATAGCACATAAAAGTGAGCGAAGTCCCTGTCCATCTTTGTATCAACCACATATACCCTTTGGTCTGGAGCAAGGATCCTCACTGCCTGTAAAATTCGCTCTTCTGACAAAACATTCCCAGGGATGTCAATTGCTAGACTCATCTTTATTTCACTGTTCTGTTCCTCACACCACTTAGTGACAGCAGTGGAGTCCATTTTGCTCACTTTGCTCATGCTCCTGTATGGGACCACCACCACCTCCGCTTATGGAGGAGGGCTAGAAGGATATCCAGGACGAGCCCCCAAATGTAGCCCTTAACCTTGAAAAGGCCGCTGGAGTCTGGGTTCTTCTGGCCCTTTCGTATGGCTGCCAGTCCAACCTAGTTCCTCTCTGATGCACCTCTACTTGCCAGGGTCATGTGATGGGGTGGTGGTCAGCCTCCTCTCAACAGGCAAGTCACAGATGGGGTGGTAGCCAGGTTACTAGTTGGAGCCTCTTTCTCTATCTTCACTTTCTATTCAACTGTCTGTTGGGCTTTTGTTCCACAGCCTCAGCTCCTTCGTTGTTTCTCTGCTTTCCTTCAGGTTTGCTTCACGGAAGCCTCTGCTATCCTATACTCTTCTCTCCCTCAGGATTGACCCATAGAATCCTCTGCTATAGTATTCTATTTTTTCCTTCAGCCTTGGCTCACCCTCCTCTCTCTCTCTCTTCCATCCCAGGCCAGTTCCTCCTTCCTCTCCTTGCCCTCCTCCTGTCTCCTCCCCTTCCTCCCAAACTCTCCATTTATTCCCTCCCCCCTGCTACATACGTAAGTGCATTTTTAAATAATTACTACTTGTTTCTGAATGTCATTCTTTAGCAGAATGGTAGATAAAAAAGCATACATATATAATATATGTTTTGCATACATAAAAGTTTCCTACTTTTAAATATTTTTTTCAAAAGTAGTCATAACCAGAATAATACATTTTTGAAATACTAAAACAAGCTAAAACTATATTACTATAATTTGTATGATCATAGCATTTTCAGAATATTTGGTATGCTTCCCTTGTTCTTAATTTGGATTTCAGCCTTACTGTGTATACTTTCTAAATAAGAAAATATAGAGGGTAGCTTAATTATGTACCACTTATACTTTGGAGGTAATTGGAATACTTCTACTTTTTTAAAAAGTAGTTTGATACTGCTTACTGCCAAGATATTTATTATCATATACTGGATGTGAATTTGCCAGCTTTAACGAAGCAAAGTTATGATTGCTTACTAGTACCCAGCTCCTTAAGCAACTTTTGTTCAAGGGATGATAGGGGATAACTGCACAGCATTTCCTTGAATTCATGCATCTTGAAATTTATTTATTTTTATTAGAATCATCCAAATTGTACATATGCATGTGTACAAATATGTATATGTATATCCAGAAAAATCCACACATACATAAACACACCTTTTCACTTTTCACTTTCAGAACACACACACAGACACACACACACAGACACACACTCACAAACACACACATGAAATACTTGAAGATGCAAGTAGAGTTGAAAGAAAGATAAATTATCCCCCCCCCCCAGTTTTTCTTCAAAATTGTTTGATTATTTTAGGCATCCCAGGAATAAGATAATAGAAAAAGGGTGTGTTTTTTTCATTGTAATATTCTAAGTAAAGTGACATTTTATATTTAGATTGATTTCCTGTTGGGTAAATCTAGTCTCAACCTAAATAAGAAACAACTTATAATTAAGTAATAGTAATTGTAATGAAAGAGAATACTGTAGATGATTTTTTAAAATTATTATATATCCTTTTCAGAAAGGCTACCATGAGATTCGAGAAATTCGTCAATTCCACTTCACTAGCTGGCCAGACCATGGGGTTCCTTGTTATGCTACAGGTCTCTTGGGCTTTGTTCGACAAGTGAAGTTTCTCAATCCACCAGATGCAGGACCTGTTGTTGTGCACTGCAGGTACAAACTTTGTTTCCATCTGTCATTTCTTTTCATCCGTTTTCTCCAGTGCTGCTTATTTCCTTAGCTTACTAGTCATTCCACTATCCTAGATAGAATGAATGTTGCATTATCCAAAATCTTATCATACAACAAATCTGCAAATGTCTACAGAGATTCTCAGTCATCCAGGTCATGGTTGTTCCAAAGATGCTTTTTTCAAGAAGCAACTGAACTTTGTTTTTTTTTTTTCTTTGAAAACATTCCACTTCAGAGCTGAAGAAGCTTCTTGGATGGGAAGTGGGACATCTTTAAAAAAACAGAGTCCAATTGCCTCTTGAAAAAGCACTTTTGGGACAGACCAAAAGTCTGCATTTATTTCTCACATTAGATCCACTGCTGATCAATTTCTGTTTCAAAAAATATATATAGTTTGTCCCAAGCAAATAGAATAATTTTTTCATGATTCCATTGTGATTATAAGTATACATTTTTAGCAGATACATAACCTTTGACTCCTATGTAGAAGACTAGATTGGATATTGTTCAGTATCTTCCTGAGTAGGGTGCTAAAACTACTGTATTTCATGTGCGTTCTCAGCATTATTAGCGTTCATTTCTCAATACAATATTATGTTTAAATGTAAATCTGATAGAAGCATTTTCTATTGTAACATAGTTTTAAAGCATATTACATATAAATAATGTTCTAAAAGTAGATAGACAACTTGATCCTGATCCCAGTAGATAATTTTCTGAAGATGTTTCTTCTTAATTTTAAATGACCCACATGTACCTAACCTTTTATTTGTTAAGTGTTGAAATAACAATATCCAATATTATAATGATGGCAAAAAATTCCCTGAAGTTTTACAGTCACTCAATAGTGAGATGGATGGCATATAAATTTAATAAATGAATAAGATGTTTCCTGGGGTAGTTGGAACAACCAGGTTAGGGTTGCAAACATTCAGAATGTCATCTATTGGTCATCTGATTATTTTTGGATAGTATGGGTCAATACTGAAGAATACATTTAAGTATGTTAATTTTATATTTATTACAATTCTGAATAGCAGAAAAGTGAATTAAAGAGAATGAAATGCCGTATATTCATTAAGATGATACCAATTTCCTTCCTAGATCTAGTTCAATCAGGTCGATAATAGTTCATACTCTAGTCACATCCCATGGATTTTGCAGTATTTCGTTTAGCTGCATTTTCATCATACCCAGGAAAGGACATTGTATGTTCTTTCCTGTTTGCAGAATGATATTTCACAGTGGGAGAAAGGAGACAGGGAAGATGATTTGCATTTAGAAGCAAATCATTTTTTTCCTGTCCAACCTGAACAACCCTGCATGGCAGAAATAGAAGGTGAAATTCTTTTCCGGTGAGACTCGCTGGTTGCCATTGTGAGTCAATCAAGGGTGAAAGTTTTGGTAGAAGCAGTGGAAATACCTAGTGTTGTGCAATTTTAGAAGATTAATTCTCTGTAGCACTGACTGCTGACCCTAACTTGGAAAACTTTCAGCAGTCAGCAACCATTTATATGCACAGCAATGACTAAATTCCCCCTTAACTAGTAAGGGCAGGAATTCTCATGCCATCAATTGTTCCATATCAAGTTTGTATTCTGCTTCATTAAATCTTAAATAAGCCAGTTTTTAGAAATGGCCAAAGAGTTAATTTGGATTTTATTCATGTAATAATTTATTGTCATCCTGAGTTATTTTTAGGAATCCAACAATTTAAAGAATAAAATATGCAGAGTTTTTTTCCCACTGAGAATCAAACTATACCATTAGTAACTTTGCAATAGTGACCATTTGTATTCCTTTGGATTGTGAGGTTTTAAATTAACCAGCACAATTCTCTGCAGTTTTTCTTCTTCTTCTGGTATTTAAATTCAAATATGCTTCAAATGAAAGCATTTTATTTAAATGTGATTTTAGTATATTTAAAGCTGATTGTGTGAACAAAATGTATTTGTGGAATATATGGTATCTAATAAATAAACTTGAATTACAAAATTAGGACTTCAGGGGGAAAGTTATAGCTCAGCCTTTTTCTTTACATATTCTTTTTATGTGTGCAGAAAAGCCTTTTTCTTTTCCCTTCATTTTTAACTGCTATCTCAACATTCAGTGTGCAAATTGGATTCCCTGTATGCCAGATAAAGTTGGAACAGTACTTCTGCAGGACATACATTCCTGAAAGATTACAACACTCGGAACTCCAAATAACTTGGACATTTTTACAGACATTTTAACATTTAGATTGTCAAATTAGTGAAAAGTTGGCATTTTGAGATCAGACTTTATTTCCTTCCCCCACAAATAACCTGCCTACTCTTCAAGGGCCAAAGTGCAGAAGTAAATATGCAGATTTTTATAGTCATATCACTTCTGAAATAAACAAGAAACTTGCTTAAAACAAAGAAAGAGAAAAGATGACTGTTTCAAATAATATAGCTCATCTCTCTTCCATCATGTTTCATTTAAGACAAAGGCAAGAGTCAAGCTTCATTTTTTTAAAATTGTACGCCTTCTTTCTTTCTCTCAGTAGCTTTTTTACTTCCTTTTTTCCTTAATTTTGCAGCTTTGCAAAGGGAAGCTGAAATAGGCAGTAAAGCTCAGATCTTTGTAGCAAAGAGGGACTAAAGGAAAAAAAATACAACTGCATTTGCACCATATATCCTCACTGCAAACACCCTCACTGTTAACGTTTTTCCATGGTTCATTGATGAGATCCTTGTTCTGGTTTCCATTTCTCTTTCAGTGCTGGTGCTGGGAGAACAGGGTGCTTTATTGCCATAGACATCATGCTTGACATGGCAGAAAACGAAGGTGTGGTGGATATATTTAATTGTGTGAGAGAGTTGCGATCTCAGAGAGTTAACCTGGTGCAGACAGAGGTATCCTTTTTTTGGTTCTCTTAATTTTTAGCCTATTCCTAAGCAAAAGTTCAGTACTTTCAGATGGATGTAAATTGAATAAAATAGAATAAAAGATAATCTTATGAAAATATATGTTATTTCAAAATATTTTCAGCACACTAGCTTAATTTTAATAAACTATGTTAGCTTAATTTAGTAACCTTGCTTTCCATGATGTAAAATACTTCTAAGCTCAATTATTGCTTAAGGATACATACATACATACATACATACATACATACATACATACATACATACATACACACACACACACACACACACACACACACACACACACCAATGGTGGGTTCCGGATCCCGGTGCAACAGGTATGGTACAACAGGGCCAGCTGTCCACCACATGCACACGTGCAGCATGCGTGCAGCATGTGCATGCGTACTTACCACCTGTGATGCTCCAGCTGCTCGGCGGAGAGTCGCGCAGGTGCCATACGCTCTGTGCACATGCGCAAAAGCCCTGATGGGCTCAAATACAGGTAAGGAGGGTAGGTGGGCCCTCTGGAGCACCGTACCGGAATGGTAGCTGGTGCTTCCAGCAGGCACCGGTACGCCTGTACCGGTCATATCCCACCACTGATACATACTTATCATTTTTTTTGCTAAAATTCTTACAGAAACGGAAGTACCATTGTAGAAAAGTTATCTTTCCCAAATGCCACTTTTAAAATATATATGCATATATATCAAACAGCATGCTTTATAATAATGGCCAACATTATATTCCGAGTCTATTTTTCATTGAAATAGTTAACCCGTATCAGTTTTCATGAACTGAAATATAATCAGCACTATAAGCGCTTTCCTAGATTTCTCTAACTATCTAAGATTCAAGTAAATTCTATAACACAGTGCACTTTGAGGTTATTTTATAAGACTCAGGGGTTGAAGTCTTTAGAATCAAGGTTAGAATTTTAAATTATGTTGATTCTTTCTACTTGTGAAGCTGGAGAAGTCTTTTTGGAGTTGGGCAGCCTAGAAATTCAATCAATCAACCAGTCAATAAATAAATAAAGACAGCTTATGATCTTCTAGTACAAGTTCATTCAGATATATTTATTGATCAGGGAACTATGATTGTGTTCATTCTCCTTCTGGCAAATGATTGATTATATTAATGAGTAAAATAAGTCAGTCTGCTTAACGAACAATAAAACTAGACAGAGTATTTCATGGTTAGAATAGTTCATGTAATCAAATTCTGTCTTCATTTAAAATATTGAGGATTTAGACCTAGCAATTTATTCAACCATGTACACAGTATCAAATGGCATGAAGGTAGATGCCTCTGCAGATTAGACATAAACAACTATGATAAAATAGATTAAGCTCTAACCAAAATAAGCACATTTTCAATAGTTTTTATCTGCTGTATTGGTGATGACTGTATTGAAAATGAGGATATGCTCCCTCTGGATTTAATTTGTCCAGAGAGGTGGGGGGAGAGAATCCTTCTTGTGCATCCAATGGTAAACTGTAAACACTTCACACATTGTACACTTTTGTTGGATCAAGAAAGTGTTTTTTCTTGTTGATCTGAAGTTCTTAGAAGTTTCATTAAAGTAAAAGACATTGCAATTGCTTCTGAAGGCCCCGATTATGATGATCAATTAACTTTTTTGATATGTAGGAACAGTATGTGTTTGTTCATGATGCCATTCTGGAAGCGTGCCTTTGTGGCAACACTGCCATTCCTGTTTGTGAATTCAGATCTATATACTACAACATCAGCAGATTGGATCCACAGACAAATTCCAGCCAGATAAAAGATGAATTCCAGGTAAGGTAATGGATAAATAATGTTCCCTATATATCCTCAGTCATAGAAAATCATGGCTTTTATAGAGATTACAAGAGGTTTTAAGGGTTATTCAGGATTTTCTCAAAGAAGAAGTGAACTCTATAAACTCCAAAATCCTTTTTGGGTTAACGTCCATCCCAGCAAAGACCAGTGTGGACTTTTCCCATTTATATGAAATTGACAAAGACATCAAAGAAATTGACAAGGGGTCCAAAATGCCTTTCACAGTCTGCATCAGAAAAAAAAATACTCAGGATCATAATTCAGGATCCTCTTGGCTCCAAAAATGTTTCTGGACAAGAGCCAACCTTCCTCCACTATTTTTTCTTAGAATATTCTATTTATCTCTTCATTTGACAAAGTCTCTCCTCTGTATACAAAGGTGTCATTTACAATAATGTCCACATGAAAGTGTCCAATTGTGCTTGAAAATGACTTGGAAGCTACTGCTGGTTAAGAGTGCAGTGGCATGAGCAATGATAGACTTGCACTACATGCCCATTTCCCTGCTGTCTTGCAAGCTGCACTGACTACCAAGTGGCTTCTAAATACAAATTAAGTTATTGGTTGTTACTATTAAAGCCCTAGATCCTGATTACTTGAGGGAATGTCTTCCTCCATCTATTTTCACAGTACAGGTTATCTAGAATGGACATTGTCAGGTTCCAATTAATGTACCCATCACAAATCAAACTCTGAGACATTCCGGATCCTCAAAGAACAACACTAAAGGTTCCTGCACTTTCCACCCCACTTAAAGTAAAGATTTCTCATTTTTCCAAAACAATATGCCATACTGTCCAATTGGGATAAGGGCTGGTTGCTTGATGACTTCTCTCCTCCTTCTCTGCCGAACCAGGTATTGGAATGTATCTGACACATCTTAACTCAGCTTAACTATGTTTTTTTGGCTGAAGACTCCATCTACTTCTGCTCTCTCCCTTCAGCTCCAAACTGTGTGAACCTGAATTCATGTGAGAATAACCCATTATAGAAACAAATTCTCCACCAGAAAGGAACCAGCCACTGTCAGCTTGACAGACACATTCCAGTTGCCATCAATTAAGCAGTTTCATCTTATGGGACCTAGAAAGGATGGCAATGACGCTCACTGATGGGCCCTCATCAGTAGAATGCTACCTTCCCAGAGATTCATACTTCACTTTCTTGGCTTTCTACAAATCGCTTAAGACCTGATTGTCCTATTAGGTTGATTATTGGGGGCTTTGCACTTGGGATGATCAGTCAGCTATCTTTTTTTCCCCCTTTTTCCTTCTTTATCTGTACATTTCCTGAGGTGCTATAGAGTCAGGCAGCCTCAAAATTAATCATATAAATAATGTAATAAGCAGGGATTTGATAAGATATTTCATAGATAGATGCAAATGTACAAGTAAGCCTTTCATTTCATTTCCTATCTCTCCAGAAAATGATTACAAAACGCCTGGCTAGGAAAGCTTATGTCTAGAAGCATGTGATCTTTGTCAAATAATTGATATACACAATTATCCAGTTCACATTGTTTGGAAAAAGAGAAAAGCCAAAGGAAATGGGTCAGGATATTTCCAAGTTAATTTTGGGTGAGCCTTAAGTGTCTCATCCATCTTTACACATAAGATACATGATTTTAAATCATGAAAAAGAAATGAGAGATAAGAAACTAAATTTGAGATGAAACTTTCTAGTCACAAGACTAAAATTGCAAAACTCAATCATGAAAATATAGGTAGGAAACGTGACTGCTTCCAAATATGCATGATAGATGTTTCCATCATTATTACAAAAATTGCAAACCATACTTAGATATCAGAGTTATACTGCTAAAAGGTGTTTATATGAGAATGTTATAGATTAACCATTCAGATTAGTTATTTCTTGATTTTTAGTTCTAGTTTGTCTTAAGTGTTTGCTTTGATCAATGTTCTGAGCTATGCTCATATTGCTTTACTTTCATATTGCATTATTGAAAAGTTGCAATTCTATGACTCAGAGAAAATATGATTAAAAGCCCCCACCTGCTCCATCTTTATACTTGTCAGGCTCCATGCTAAGATTTGATGGTAAATCACAGCTTTTCCCCATGCTTAACCCAACAATTGATTGCCTACTGCAATAAAAAATAAGTTAGAGCCAATAGATATGTACTGTATATGCACACACCTCTCCTTTTCTCTCCTGTAAGCAAAAAGGGTCAGTCTTTTTATGGCCTTGAGGTATGGCTAAAAGATATTTAATGATCATTTCTAGCCTAGGAATCACTGGGTCCCAACTTGCAATACATTTTGGTATGCTCTCCTTCACTTCCATTAGTCTGCAGGTGTCAGGTGTTTCTCCCTAGTCCTCCTCCTAATTCTGAACAGCAATAGTGTCTTTCCTTATCTCTTTTGACTGAAGCAAATAATATTTCCTGCCTTTCATGCTCCTCTGTGCCTTTGTTCTTCTAACACTGGACAGTAGGAAGGAATTAAGAATGTGAGAAAACAAAAATGGGGAAAACACCTGTGAGAAGCTTCATGTAATCAGAACAGACATTTATTAGGTACCATATTTTATACCTTTAAGGAGATGGAGCCAATACTGCAAAGCTTCCACTGATGCCCAAAACGTTTTGTTAAAATCATTGTAGTTATTTTTGGCAGGAAGAAGTTGCCTGGAAGCAAATTCCCAGTGAAGTTGTCCTCAAATTTTGGAGCAGATAGTAGAAGCTTCCAAATGGAAATCAAAATAATCAACCAATACAATTAGGTGATAGTGGATCTGTGCAAGGGAATATGGCCTATAATGTGAATGTTGTTTGAGTTTAAGAAATCCTTATTGGACATTGAAATCTCTTGACAAAAAATAAGAACTTTGCCTTTCTGTAAGTTCTCACTATAAAATCATTTAGACAAGCTAGGTATGCATTTGATTGATAGTGGTGAGAATTTATATTCAAGAAATAAGATTGAGTATGCAACGGTTCTATTAATGACTATATTTGGCCGGTAAGATACCAGGGTGCATTTGCTGAAGGAATGTAGATGGTTGAGTGCTTACACAAGGGAGTGCCTTAGTAGGATTTACTGTGTGAAGTAACCAGGTCCTCCAGAAAAAGACATTGGTCTTTTGTGCATGAACCTAACCTGTTTTTGGCAAATAGTGAGTTGTTTATTCCCAGATGCATTGGTTCAGCTTCTAAAATCTCACAAGTATAATGAGAAGTCAAGGGAACAGAACAGTGGTGACTTTCTTTCCTGACTATTCTGCAGCATTGTATCACATCTTCAACTGGTGCCCAAGCAAATTAAATGCTGTCATATTCTCTGCAGTGCATTGACAAATGGGTTTGTCTTGTGTTTCTTCTGACAGTCCCTCCCTGAATCGGTCAGTTAAGCATTCCAGCCCACATGCTGAAATAACAACTGAAACTCAGCAGCATATTCTTGCACTGAATGCTTATTTTTTTTCAAGTGATGGATTTCATAGTCAGCAGGCATTTGTTTGAGTGAATTATCAAAGTTAAAATGTGATCATGCTATTAAATTAGTAGAAAAGTTGTCCAAATCTAGAATCTGCAAAATCAGTAGGGAGGGCATTCCCTCACAATTATTAATCTAATCATTATAGGAGGATAAGTATGTTAATCTCACCAAATATCAGCAAGAATCTATTAGCACTTATTCAGAATAACAAATTTTATTAAAAAGCATAAGCCTTGTTTAATTGTAGCTCATCTGATTCATAGAACAGTTCAATTGACATAGGATTTAAACTGGGATGAGGCAAGGTGGTGCAAGAAAGGTAGTTAAGCAGGTTACATGCAAGATGAAATACCTTGAAAATTTTTGATGTATGTGTGTTGTGCGGTCTCTCTCCCTCTATAGTGCTGATAAAGTTTTGTTGTTCCAAAACCGCTACCTTGAGATCTATAATCAAGTTTCTTGGGAAATTAAAATGCACCAATATGACTTTGTCCTTGTTTTAACTCCTGATATTAAACATGTCTATTAATTGTTTTGCACAAATTCTTGCCTGGTTGTCCAATGTGGAATAAGAGGAGATTGCTGACAGAGAACAACATTTATCTAATTAAAGGGAGCACATGTGGCATAAATGTGCCTCCAATTTTGATTGCCAAGCTGTTTGGGTGTATGATGACACTGTTGGTGTAAATGTGGGACATCTGGTTTGTTGCAAGGCACGATTCCCCATGGTTAGCATCATTGTTTGTTGTTGGTGAGAATCTGTTTCAGGCTGTATCAATATAAGTAAGTTTGGATAAGCCTAAGAACGTAGTCACCACAGCTAGAATCCCAAAGAACAAATTAATACTAAATGTCAGATAGATAAAGCTTTCTTAATAAAAATAATATCAGTAGAAACAATACAGTTAGTAAGAGAAGCTCAGATGCACCAAAGGCAGGAGAGGCTACTCATAATCACTTGTGTCTGTGCTTAGGGGCCTTTAGTGCATGCATTTATAGACTTGGGCACTCTCCTTCGATCTGGTATTAATAAATGGTGTGAGAATGATTAATCATCAAGTGGGTATTTCAGCATTCATATCAGTAAAAAGTCTGTGGGAACAAGCATTATTGCTTGCTTCCTAAGCTGAAAGTGGGAAATTGATCAAAGGGAAATGGAAAGCCAGTTATGTGGCTAGCAAGACCAGAGGGTTAACTGCCTTGTTAGTTAGAGCAGTCAGGTCAATTGCATTGTTAGCACAAGGGCAGTTATGCTGTTAGAGTCTAGAATGGATAAGAAGGGAAAACAGCAAGCTCATTGTCCCTGCTTCACATTGTACAGAGTGGCTTTCTTTGGAGAAAAGAAGAAAGTGGTAAGGACAAGCTAGCTTGACCAAGCCAAAATTTTGGCATTGATCAACTATATGGAATAATAATTACTGGGCTATAGCTTATTGGTATATTTTGTGAATTTGATTGATAGGAAAGCTATCTGGTCTCAGGGACATAGCGTTCACATTGTATGAGCAAGACAATAAATTGGATCCCCATTGTGCAAGAAGCCTGATATTGATGTCAAGATGGCTTCATCAGCTCCAGCAATGACTGCAAAGAGTTGTAATGTATAGATATCACCACCAGCCATGAAAGATTCTGGGACACACTCTTGCCTAATTGGGGCTACATGTGGTCCTTTGTTTTGTTCCGGTTGATTGTGATCAGTTGGGGTTTGGAGAGGGGAGGGAGAGTGTTTCTGAGATCGGATTAAGCATGGGTGATTTGGAGCCTTAAAGAATAGTTAGTAAATTTGTTAGAGGGTCAGTAACCCCAATTAAATTCTTAGTTTTGTTTTTTGTATGTTTTTTTTAACACAACCTTTCTTTCCTGTAGAGTAGGGGCAGGCTTAGTGGTTTGGCTTTATACCTGGTCTCAGCACTACATTACAAATGTTCACATTCTTAATTTCCTATTCAGTCTTGATAAAATACTCTCAAGGTACTAATGCAGCATTTAGATTGAGTGTACTTTTACAATCTATTGAAGTTCTGTAACAATATAATGTCACTTGTGGCAGTTTAACAAAATATACTATCATCAAATTGTTTGGCTTTGTTTATGTTATCACATTAATTATTTGGATAATTAATAATGAATTTTTAGAAAGATTTGACTTTTTCTAAATAGTTTCAAAATGAGTTCAGCAGAAGTCACCCATCGCTAAGCTCAAACCATCTGGTGATCTGTAAGTCTTCTGAATTACTCAGTCTATCACCATTTTAAACACATCTTTCATTAACAATCTGCATTATGACTCATGTTCTATTTTTGTAATGTACATACCATATTTGTGTACATACTGTGCTTTTAAAACACACGGTTTGGCATAGATTTGACTGTTTCTAATAATATAATAATAATAATATGAATTTATTAGCCGCTCCCTTTCCAAGTAGGACTCGGGGCGGCGTACAATGGAGCATATAAAACATAGAAGATGTATAAAAAACACATAGACATACATACATACAAAACACATATACACATACACGGACACGGACACGGAGGAGGTAACAAATTACATCATATAGACAGTTAAAAATCAGCATTAAAATACCCCAATTGTAAGAACCCAATATGCAATTAAAAAATTTAACATTTAAAAGACAATTTAAAAACAGTTAGGAGGAATAAGAGAAATTACGATTGAGCCAGGCCAGATAATTGAAAGAGGTGGGTCTTCAGCTGTACACGGAAGGAGCGGAGATCGGAAGTAATCCTGATGTCACGGGGGAGGTCATTCCACAGGGCTGGGCCCATCACAGAGAAGGCTCTGCTCCTGGGTGTCGCCCCCAGGAACTGTCTAAAATGTTTAGATGCTGGTTCCTTGAAGAATTCTTGTGCACATTAAGTGAATGGCCACAAAGATTAACAGGAAGAGACTTACAGTAGCACTAATAGGCCCAGGTTTGTTTATAGTTTATAGCTAACAGAACAATTTAGGACTGCAGGCATGGTGAATGTTGATTTATCGGATTAGTGAGAAGGAAATATTGCCAAATCATTAAGAGGCCAACAATCTATCCATTTGTATGATGGAGCTTACCATGCGCATCCTGGCAAAGGAAAGATCATTACAAGGGATTTAAGGTTGTGCATTTTGCCAGATTGCTGCCTGATGGGGCTCCATCAAAAGGATTTAATGGTATGTATTCTAGCATAAAAGCTTTCAAGAGCAGGGGGGAATGTAAATCTAGCTATAACATGCATCAAATCTTGCTGAGATCATAGATTTAAATATCACATGTTTTGTCAAGATGAAGTTTCTGGTTTCAACATTTAGGATCCCCATTTCTCTAGATAAAAGAGTAAATGAATGCTACTCAATGTAGTGCTAGACTGATAAATTTCATGATATGTGGGGGACGTTAATCCATTAATGGCTGTATAATTTCATAGATGAAAGATTATATGACAGGTTAAGAATTACTGAAGGCACCAAATGCACTCATTTTTCAGCTGAAACAGACTGTCAGTTGTATTTAACTGCTGTCTTATAAAGATGCTGTTTCACATCTTTTTCTACCATGGTGCCCTGAAATTGCCTTCTTCTTTCCAGCCAATGATTATTAAGGCTTAAGTTGTCCTTAACTGTACCCATAAAAGAAGTATCCCCCCACCAAAAAAACACAGTTGCAAGATTTTTTAAAAATGGACATTTCTCTGCTCATGTTGGGTGACCTGTAGAGTTTGGATTTAGCTGGACACATATTAGACATTTCAGGGTGATAGAGGCTCTTCTTTAATTCCCAGAATCCTAGCTCAATTACTACCCTTATTTTTGACATTGCAGAAGCCTAGGAAGTAGATCTCCCCTTTCTGCAAAGTGGTGGAAGGTTTTGATTTTTTAATTCATGTGATTTTACTCGATGTGCAGAAACAGCAATGGGAGCTCCTACTGCTTCTGCAAGACTGATGTGGGGCTGCTGCTCTATAAAGTGGACTTGTGCAATTGTACAACAGTGTCAAATCCATGCTCAGTTTCCATCTTTTAATATATTTGCACATAGATTATGTGTGAGCAATGGGTGGAAACGAAATCAGTAAGAGAAGCAACCTAGAACAAAGGAGAAATTTCCTGACAGAACAATTTATTAGTGGAACAACTTGCCTCCAAAAGATGTAAACACTCCAACACTGGAAGTTTTTAAGAAGAGATTGAATAACCATTTCTCTGAAATGGTATAGGGCAGTGACCTTTTTTGGATCATGTGCCAAAAGTGGGGGAAGAAAAAGGGGGGTTATGTGTGGGCGTGCCCACACCCATTATGCTATGCACGCAATCCCAGCAGGCATGCAAGCGCGACCCCAGCACACATGCACGCGTGACCAGCACCCTCCCCCTCCTCTTTTGGCATGCTTTTTTTTTTGCCCTCCCCAGGCTCTAGAGCATGATGGCGAACCTATGGCACACATGCCACAGGTGGCACGCGGAGCCATTTGTCAGGGCACATGAAGCGCTGCCCTGTCAGCTGGCCAGCGCGCATGCGTGCACTGGCCAGCTAAGTTCACCCTTTTTTAAAGCCATTTTTTGCCCTCCCCAGGCTCCAGAGGTTTTATAGGAGCCAGGGGAGGGCGAAAAGAGCCTCCCTCGCCCTTTCGGAGGCCTTCGGAATGCTTAAAATGACCCTCCGAGCAAACCGGAAGTCACTTTAGGTTTGCTCAGAGGGTCGTTTTGCGCGCTCCAAAGGCGTTAGGGAAGCCTCCGGACGGTCCCTGAAGCCTCCGGAGGACCTCTGGGGGGCAGGGGAGGCTCTTTTCGCCCTCCCCAGGCTCCTATAACGCCTCTGGAGCCTGGGGAGGGCAAAAAAAGCATGTAAAAATGGGGGAGCGCATTGGGCACGCATGTGCACTGGGGTCACGCATTGCATTATGGGTGCGGCACGCCTGCACACCACCCCCTGCACTCCCCCCACTTGTGGCACGCGAGCCAAAAAAGGTTTGCCATCGCTGCTCTAGAGGCTTTCAAGGAGCCTGGGGAGGGTGAAAACAGCCTTCTCCTCCCCTCTGGAGGCCCTCTGGAGGCTTCAGGAGGCTTCCTGAAAAAGAAGGCTGGCCAGCATACGCATGCACATGCGCGTTGGAGCTGACAGGGCAATGCCTGGCATCCTCTAACAAATGTCTCCATGTGCCACCTGTGGCATGTGTGCCATAGGTTCGCCGTCACGGGTATAGGGTTTCTTGCGTAAGGAGGGGGTTGGACTAGAAGACCTCCAAGGTCCCTTCCAACTCTGTTATTCTATTCTATTGATTTTGTGAACCCGTGCTCTTCTCAGGTCCCTTCTTTATCAAAGAAAAGGCTCAGGAGTTCCTAGTCATCAGAAACTATACATCATCAGTGCTAGTGGATATAGGTTTTGTTTCCTATTTATATACAATATGTTGCCAGGCCAATGTTGGTGGGGGTGGGGTTTTTCTCCTTGATAGTTCCTTGATTAGAGTATTGTTTTCTGCTTGGTTGTTTCTTTGATGCTAATCCCTGTTTATCTAGATGTAGGATGCTGGAGGTGCTCTTCTTTTTATGTCCTTAACTTTTTTTAGTACCTCTTTTAAATCCTATTGTCTACTAGGCTAAACATGTGCAATAATCAGGAAAGGATTTTCCATATGCAAAAAAGCAGGAGGAGGAGGAATTCAGGATTCAGAAAAAGAGAAGGAATGGTCACCCAAAAAAACTTTTCCCACTGTCTAACTTCCATGCATATAAGAAATAGCATAGGAGATCTTGACTTCAAATCTCTCATATCACATAACATTCTTAATTCTTCTAGCCCCTGCCCAGGTTAGCGAGAGTGATTTTTTTCCCTGATAGATGGTGACATTTGGGGGGGGGGAGTAGAAACAAAGCAAATCACTTTTCTTAACTTGTCATGTAATAAATCTATAAAGTAGTAAAACTCTCTGGCCTTGTTACTGAGGCAGAAAGGGGCATAATTTCTGCCACCTGAAGATTGGAGGTAAGAATTTTATCATGGCCAGGAAAAAAAATTCTTAGATGGTAAAAAGTGACTAAATGCAATTTTCTTGACCATATTATTCAATTTTTTTACAACTTGAATTGTCTTTAAACAGTCTGCAAAGAAAAGTATTCAAAAATCTGTATTTTATAGTTCCAGTTTTGATTATCGAAACTATCAGTCACTAGGAAAGTTCTGGATTCTCTCCCCCCCCCCCTTCTTCCTGTATACTTGTATGGTGGGTTTTGTAAATTCACATTTTGAAAGGACTTCAGAATTTAGTCTACCTACTATGGAAAAGAATGTAGTATTTATTTTTCATATTTAAACCCATGTATTCTCAGAAAAGATGGCCTGATGCAATATACAACTTTAAGTGGTAACAACAATAGCAATAGCACTTATATACTGCTTCACAGTGTTCACATCCTCTCTAAACAGTTCACAGAGTCAGCATATTACCCCCAACAGTTTTACCGACCTCATAAGATGGGAAACTGAGTCAACCTTGAGCCGTTCAGGATCGAACTTCTGGCAGTTGGCAGAGTTAGCTTGCAATACTGCATTCTAACCACGGGGCCACCACAGCTTAGCAATAATAAAACTATTTTCAACACAAACAAAAAAAAAAACCAATAAAACCTTACCTCACATTGTTAAAACAACCAATGATACTTGACAACATGTATAATTCAGGAAAGAAGTGCAAGCTTATAAAAATACGTTTCTAAACTATGTTTAAAGTGATCAGAGAGGGTAAAGATTGTAATGGGGACAAAATACATTGTCCTGGGGCTCCAGACCTATTTGATTCCTTCTTGGGCAGCCTTTTTAGTAGACACTTGGTGAGTAGACAAGATGAGTAGGACGTAAAGTCACATCTTTAGCAAGTTTAATATTAATTGGTCCCTGATTTTACTCCAAATACAG